>NC_034592.1:64265224-64314130 GCF_900095145.1 Mus pahari | reverse complement strand
TGTCTCTAGAGTGTATATCTGTCTCTGGAGTGTGTATTTGTCTCTGGAGTGTGCATTTGTCTCTGGAGTGTGTATTTGTCTCTGGAGTGTGTATTTGTCTCTGGAGTGTGCATTTGTCTCTGGAGTGTGTATTTGTCTCTGGAGTGTGTATTTGTCTCTGGAGTGTGTATTTGTCTCTGGAGTGTGTATCTGTCTCTGGAGTGTGTATTTGTCTGACACTCTATCTAGATAAGAGTCAGAGTCTGAGATTCTAAAAGTACATTTCTCTATTCTCATCCTCTGGAGTACATTCTAGAAAGATAAAGAGTGAGATCTTTAACATCTCATTTAAAGCCAAAAACTATTTT
Source organism: Mus pahari (assembly GCF_900095145.1). Classification (NCBI taxonomy): domain Eukaryota; kingdom Metazoa; phylum Chordata; class Mammalia; order Rodentia; family Muridae; genus Mus; species Mus pahari. The sequence goes on along the minus strand of NC_034592.1, from coordinate 64,313,783 downwards.
GGGGTAAAGAAAAATGGTATCAAACTAAGCCAAAAAGGCAATTTTAACTCTTTTGTTTCATCTAATAACCAAAAGTAGTCTGAAGACAGAACTAGAATCCTGGAAAAATAAAATTGGAAATAGAGGCATATTTGATAAAAATAATATAACTTTTGAAATGTTTCATTATAATGAATTTTAAAAGATACAAAAATCTTTTCCCTTTCTCTATCATTTTTTTCTGTTTTCAAATGAAATCTTTATTGTACTGAGAACAATTACTAGATATGTTATCTTAAAATTTGTCCAAAGAACTACTTCGATCTTATCATTTTATACCTCAGAAGTGATGACTTACAAATTACCTTTGATAATATTAATAACATGTACAGAAAATCCAGGTGCATCTATGTCTTCCTTGTGACACAGTGTGAAGTGCAGAGACAGCTGAACCAGCAGCGCCCAGGACATCCTTTCTGCTCTTCACATGGTGTGACAGTGCTTTGATGGCGAAGTGAGGTCTTTATCTCTTCTTTTTTTCGCTCATGTTTTCTCTTTGTCTTGAGTCCACGTGGAACACTCATATGCAGTTCACATGAGGGGAAACTGACTCGGCCATGTGATAGCTAATCAAAGCTGTGGGTATGAGGCAGCATTCAGAACCCTCCATCCTCTAGTCTTACTAACTGATGCCCCATACATTCTGAATGGAAAGGGAAGCTGTTGTTTTTGTATCCATTCTAAATCCCTTACTTGTGTGATCAATAAACATAATAAATGCTTATTTTTCCAAAATGTGGGGGTTCTTTTGTAATTCTTAAACACTTCTGATAATCAAGGCATCATCAAATTTCAAATATGTACCCAATGTTTCTGGTTTGTCATCAGTGCACTTTTAATTTTTTTTTTTCTTTAAAGAAATGATGAGTACCAGTGAGATAGCAGCTAGTAGAAGGCACTTGCTGTTAAGTCCTGCCACAAGTTCAATCTCCGGGTAACACAAGGTAGAAAGAGAAAAACAAAAAAACAAAAAAACAAAAAAACAAAAACAAAACAAACAAAAAAAACCTCTCCTCTAACTCTTTTATAACCGCTAAATGCATGCACCTCCCCCATGCATAAACAAATAAATAATTGTGATTTTCAAACTGAATACAAAGGATGATGTAGAGTTTACATCATCTGCCTCTATGACTCTGAACTTCCTAGGTAGGTTCAAATCCATGACCAGAAGTAAGTCATGGCATACTGTATATCAATACTAGCCCAGTTATTTACAAGCCCCATATAAATACCTTCTTTTGTGACTATATTTATAGTAGTTCATAAATATTTAGACACTCAAGACATTTCACTGTAGTGTCTGTAGATTAAAATGGAGAAGAAACAAAGAGGCAATTTGTACACGAATACTGCACATTCCTTACAAGTGTATGACCACCTTATCACATAACACATGATCATGTAGCACACTCGGAGAAATGAAGTTCAAGATGTAACTACCAAGTGATGGCAGACATGATTCAAGCATATATCTCCGTCATGACAAATTTATGTAATTCATATCTTGCCTTAAAGTATTAGTATGATTATGATAATAATTTCAATAGTAGTTAGCTGTCAGTCTAATGACTGACATAATAACATAACCAGTGAAAATTAGCTAACACAAAGTAAACCCATAAGTTCCAAATGTTATTATCTCATTTCGTTCTATGTTTTCACTGAGGACTAAATACTACTCTATCTGACTGAGTATTGAATATAATGTAAAGTAAAATTTAATAAAGGACTCAAATTATTCACTTGACAAATTTAAAATGTTTCATGGTTTCAATGGGCCTGAACGTCTTATTTTCCAAGACAAAGTTTCTCTATGTAGCACTGGATGTCCTTAAACTCAGCTATATAGACCCAGACTGACCTCAACTCAAGAGATCTGCCTGTCTCTATCTTGAGTTCTGAGATTAAATTCTTGTGCCACCACAAACAGCACTGAAGGTGGACCTCCATGATTTTAATAGGAAAAGACATTAATTTTATATATATAAAAAAAAGAACCATGTAAGACAAGAATAACCTGCATTGAGAAATTTTCAAAAATTGTTAGAGTTCAGTATTCCTAAAGAACTTATTAGATTTTTTTAATGGACTAGCTAGATATGTAAGGAAAGATGCTAATAAAGACTTCATAGAAAATTATGGGGATTGGCTAGAAATTGGAGAAATATTGTGATTTCAAGGCAGTATTACCTTGAGAAACTTGAACCAAATCTCCAAGACATTTTTAAAAAAGGTATATAATTTTACAGTGAAGAAAAATCAGATCAAGCCTATGCTTAGAGAGAGAACTTGGTCCACATTCTCTATGGAAAGCAACAGAAGCTCACTGTTGAGCTGACTTAAACAGAAGGGAGACATTTATTAATTATATTTCCAGTATTTTCCATAGAGAAATGATAATACTTACATAACACCCTGGGGAGCACAGATGAGGCTGCTTGTGGCCTGGGGACTAAAACTGCTCCTGGCTCCCAGGAGTTAATATCAAAGCACACATTTTCAGCCCACCCGCTAGGAAGCTCAGATCCATTACATAAAATTATAGCCTTGGGGCTAAATCATACAGGCTGAAGACAGGTATAGCTTCGTGAAGGGATAAAGGAAGGAACCTAAAGCGGTCAGCAGTCACATTGCCTACCTCAGCCTATTCTCATCCCTTAACTTCTCCCCACATCACACAGTTCTTCTAGTGCTTCTCTCCTCGAGTTAAGTGCCTCAGTTTATATTTATTGTAGTAAAAGACACTAAACTTACAACCTTCAGACATGCAAAAAAAAACCACCCATTTAAAATATTTAATAAACAGTTTACAACTTTTAGTGTTAATTCCACATTTCCTAGAACAAGGTACTAATTAAGCCAAGACTATGTTTTGTTTGAATCTCTTGGTGTCAGTAAGAATGATGTCTTATAATAAACCTAGGGTCATGGAGGCCCACTCCCATGCAGTGAGGGGTAGACAAGTCTCATAGAAAACTACAGAGACATTGTTAAGCACACCTAGATGGAAGGTGTGTGGCAATCATGGAAACACAACAAGAAGCTGCTATAGTAAGTAAAAAAAAAAAAAAAAAGTCTTGGATAGTTAAAGTTAGTTTCAAAGCTATAGAAGCAAAAGTTTAATGCAATATTTTTCAAGTTTATAGAACAACTGGATATGGGTTTGAGAGAAAGGAAGCTAGGCTTCTAGACTCTGCAATCCAGTGTAAGGATGGTAGCATTCACTGACCAAGGACAAGTAAAATGAATTTAAAGTTTGAAAGATGAAATAGTTCCACCATTTAGACACAAATTCAATGTTTCCATAGGAAATTAGAGTTCAGAACAGCCATCTAAGAGGAACATAAATGTGAGGGTATTTTATATAATGACTGTTTGGGGAAGAAAATACACAGAGCATAGACTAAAGGGGAAAAACTGGATAGCAGTGGAGAGTCCAGAGACCTGGGGGAGAACACCAAGATGGAAGAAGAGAGTCCTGGAAAGAAGGAGATGAGGACAAAAGACAGGATGCTTTCTACAAGCAAGGGGTACTTAATAATGCTAAATACTGCCAAGAAAAAAACAGAATGTAGACTAAAAATATATATAACTCTGTAGACTTAGTAGTAAGAACATTAGCAAGAAACAGTATGGAGAGAATTAAACTCAAAAGCCAAATTAAGAAAGCATTTCAGAGTAAACAAAGATTAGAAAGGGAAGTTCTAATGTTACTCACAAGAAATTGGCTGTGAAGAAGCAGGATATGCTAATTTGAGGGGGTTCTTGGTTGAAGGAGGTTTCTTTTTTTCTTTTTTTTTTCCCTCCTAACATCATTGTTAATTGCTGACAGACATCTTCAAGTTAAAAAAAAAAAAAAGAAAGAAAGAAAAAGGATCTTGGAGGGAGTGGTGGCAGAGGCTCAAAAGGAATGCTATGTTACTCGTCATATGTTATATATGATCAACACTGCAGAGGATAAAGCTGATCTAGGGTTTCAGAGGCATATTCTCTGGTCATTGAACATGTCAAGTGAACAGTATCCTCAGGACACCGAATGAGAGAATGAGCATATTGACACAGATACACCACCCTAATATAAGAGGCTCCTTAGAAGTAGGAGTCAGATAGTTGTACTCCATAACAGGTGACTAGAAAAAGGCCTAAGAAGAACTTAGGACTATAAAATATGAAGCATGTAGAGAGTACTAATTAAAAAGAAGAAGAAATAAGGAAGAAGCTAAAGGGTAGATCAGGTCAAGGACAAGTGTGGGTCTTTATGGAATGCAGAGATAGCCATGATTATGCTCAGCAGGCAGTGATGAAAATCTAGAGCATAGAGGAGAGAGTAATGACTATAAAAGGGAAAGGAATGGAGGGATGCAAGGAAAGGAGTGAGAGAAGAAAGGGGAAGAGAGCCTGTTTGCAAGCTCAGGAGGGAAACACCCATGAAGATGGCAGAGAATGTATAAAGAATAATTAAGACGCTGGCCAAAGTTCAATGCAAACTGAAAAGAAAAATGGCTGAGACCTATCTGTTTATTTTTTTATTATTATTTTCTTTATTTACATTTCAAATGCTATCCTGAAAGTTCCCTATACCCCCCCACCCCTGCTCCCCTACACACCCCCTCCCACTACTTGGCCTTGGCCTTCCCCTGTGCTGGGTCATATAAAGTTTNCAAGACCAAGGGGCCTCTCTTCCCAATGATGGCNGATTAGGCCATCTTCTGCTACATATGCAGCTAGAGACACAAGCTCAGGGGGTACTAGTTAGTTCATATTGTTGTTGCACAATGGAGTACTACTCAGCTATTAAAAACAATGAATTTATGAAATTCTTGGGAAAATGGATGTATCTGGAGGATATCATCCTGAGTGAGGTAACCCAATCACAAAAGAAGTCACTAGATACGCACTCACTGATAAGCGGATATTAGCCTAGAAACTTAGGATACCCAAGATACATTTTGCAAAACACAAGAAAACCAAGAAGGATGAACATCGTGTGGATACTTCATTCCTCCTTAGAATAAGGAACAAAATACCCATGAAAGGATATAGGTACAGAAACAAAATTTAGAGCTAAGATGAAAGGATGGACTATCCAGAGACTACCCCATCCGGGAATCCATCCCATCATCAGCTATCTGTTTATTTTTAAATTACCTGAATAGTGGATTTTGTAAACAGAAAGGTCTTTTTTCAAGTAAGGATGAAAATATTGGAAAACCTAAAACAAGCCTCAAAAATGAAACACTGCTAACAATGTGGTTGATGGCCAACTTCTCGGTGGAGCAGAAGAGTGAGCTGAGAGCCACATGAAAGTGCCTGGCCTTTCATAAACAAGAATTTTTCTTTTTTCATCAAATGATTTTCAGAATTTGTTGGCTATTTGTGCTAAACTGTAACTGCAAAATAAGAACTGTGCATGGTCATGTGCCATTATATTTGGGGCTTGGGACTCAAAATAGTGATCACAGTCTAACTGAGGTAGAACAAACCTCCACTGCTAAAAAGTAGGGATCAAAAGCTAATCTTTATCTACATTTACCATGTTCAGGCATACTGAGAATGATGGGCTTTTGTAGGGAGCTGTGTTTTCTGTAAAAATCTCCTCAAAGTGTGTTTCTCTCTCGATTATTAGGTAGTTGAAATTCTTAGACACCCCTCAGAAGGTATGATATTGTGATTTGCATTTGACATGGGGAGACATGATAGGTTGGTGGTCCAAAGAATCATGATTTATAACACTGGGCTGGCTACATACTCTGGAAGTGGATTAGAGAGCATGTGTCTGCACTCAAGGGTTTCTTGAGGAATGACAGGAAGGGTTCCTGGGAACGAAGTAGGCTCTCATTTAAGGAGAATATGGATGCCTTCCATGAAATGAAAGTCTTTGATGGAAAAAGCTGGGATTGTCTTTTAGAGGGAGCAGCTCCAGGGACTTTTAAAAAAAACAATTTGAGGGACTCTCTGAGACTTCCATGCCCAACAGTATGACAATCCTGAAAAGGTAAAAAGGAAGTTCTGTTCAAGAAAACTCAATAGCCAGTGTTGGTTCAAACATCCAGAGACTTACGCTGAGTGGTTTATTTTAGGCAAGTTTAGCACAACACACTTTAGTGAAAATTTTTCTGGTTATAATTAAGTCAATTCCATGTGCACAACAAAGCATACTTAAATTTCCTTGAAGAACAAAGTAAACTAAGTACAGATCAGACATGGTGATATTGAAAGTCTTTGTAAAGTCCATCAAGGTAGGACCTAGAGATGAATGGGCAAAAGCAAATTTATAGTTAGGGTCTGGGGGAGGATCTGGTGCTGGAATAGTCTCTAGCTATACATATAGCACAAAAGTAATCAGGCTATTAAACACATCTGCTCCCAGCTTCCTGGGCACATAACAGATGTGTCATCACTTGCCTAGAAGGAACAACCCTGCACACGTAACATGCCAGATTCCTCTAATGCTGGTCTGTGAGAACAAAAACACCCATGCTTCCTACAGGAATTGTTGAAAGATGTTACCGCCCTCAAGGGGACTACTGATGAAGGTGGCTAAATAAGATTTTTTTTTTTTTTGAGGGATATAACAATAGGAACACATGACATAAACCATTGCAGAGTGACAACACTGTTTTTTTTTTTTTCTTGGTTATTTTATTTACATTTCAAATGTTTTCCTCTTTCAAGGTCTCCCCTTCAGAAAATACTCACAGGAGGAAATATGGAAACAAAGTATAGAGCAGAGGCTGAAGGAAAGGCCATCCAGAGACTGTTCCACCTGGGGATCCATTCCATATACAGCTACCAAACCCAGACATTATTGTGGATGCTGGGAAGTGTTTGTTGATAAAAGCCTGATATGGCTCTCTCCTGAGAGACTTTGCCAGAACCTGACAAATACAGAGGAGGAAGCTCGCAGTCAACTATTGAACTGAGCTCAGGGGTCCCCGATGGAGGAGTTGGAGAAGCGACTGAACGACACTACTTTTTAAGAGAGAATCGTGCTATGTAACTCAGGCTAGCCTTAAACACAAGATCCTTCTGCCTCATTCTCCTAAGGGCTGAAGTTTCCTGCAAAGACCAAACTAATGAATATTCAAGCAACTTTAAATTAAGAATTCATCTCAGAAGCTTTCTTCAAATCACTGTTTTTGCCTCTCTCAATATCAGATCTCATCTGCTCCCAGTTAATTTGCCAACCATGGAAGCATCAGAAACTATTGAAAAAGTGATGACCTGTCAAGATTGGGAGAAAAGATATCATAACACGTGACTCCTTACTTCCCATTGTAGGAAGTCAATTTGGGTAAACTTGAGACGAAATTCTCTTAAAAATAAAATCATAGCATCTGACTGGGAAGAAACAAAACCTTGGCCACTCTCTTGAAACAGCAAGGGTTTCTTTCACATATGTGTGCAGCAGACAATGTCTGGAAAGAGCCAGGATCAGCGCTACTTCACTGTGATGGTTTGCTCAGTCCAGAGAGTGGCACTATTAAAAGGTGTGGCCCTGTTGGAGCTAGTGTGTCATTGTGGGTGTGGGCTTTAAGACCCTAGTCCTAGCGGCCCGAAAGTCAGTCTTCTGCTAGCAGCCTTCAGATGAAGATGTAGAACTCTCAGCTCTTCCTGCACTGTGCCTGCCTGGATGCTGCCATGTTCCTGCCTTGATGGTACTAGACTGAACCTCTGAACCTGGAAGCCAGCCCCAGTTGAATGTTGTCCTTATAAGAGTTGCCTAGGTCATGGTGTCTGCTCACAGCAGTAAAACCAAAACTAAGACACTCACACAACAAGATGGAACAAGAGTAAGAAATAGACTGGTTGAGGACTACTGCTTCCACACCTCTTGTTTATAGAGATGTGTACACAGACGTTCACAACGTTCCCACCACATGTTTTCTTTCCCCAGGCAATAAAAGACAGACTTTTCTAGCATCTCAGGTTTTTTTTCTCTTGTCCCATAGCTTGAAGTTTTAAAAAGCTATAAAGGAACAGATAGATCAGATGGAACCTAAAAGTATTTTATTTTATAAAACATTGAATCAGTTTTCTTTGATTTACTTTCTGGGAGAGGTGAATTAGCAAATGCTTGCAGAATTCTCTCTACCTAGATAGAACATAATCTCCTGTGCTAAATGTGCCCATGCATTCTTGAATTAATTACTCCCAAACTGCTCTCTTAATGCTTATTCTTAAAATAAATGTCATTAACTAAATGATCCCAGTGAAACATTTGTTTCAGAATAATGACTTGGTAAAACATTAATGTTAGGGCTATCTGTGCGTCTGCTGACCCTGGCTTTATAGACTGTAAGTTATTTTTTCTAGGTAAGGACTTCCATACTGTTTGCCTTGGGAGAAAACATGACAGAACCGTGGGATGCTGATTTCCATGAGAGCTACTCTGAGAGCAGCCATTTGGAAGTAGACCAAGCTCTTTGCCTATGCTGAGCAACAGACAGTATGACCAAGTGCTGCAAGTGAGAGACCTTCTCCATCTGACCACTCACTGAGTTCCTGGGCAGTATTGCTCTGGGCATGTAGATACAAAGCATCAGCTGAGCTATGCTTGCAGCACGATGTAGAATGCATATCCTGCCAAAATCCTTTTTTATTAATCACTTGTTAACATGTGAACATTATGTTTTTTATGGAAGCCATTTAAGGCTTTAAGTTTTGAAAAAAGGAGGGGGGGGGGGAAGTACTTTCTTTTTCTATGATGTATACTATTTCAATTTTGCATCTAAAGAATAGTAGCTTACTTTATATGTATTTCCTTTTTGGGATGATCACAGGTATCACATATCAGATACCCTGCATATTAGATATTTACATTATGATTCATAGCAAAATTACAGTTATGAAGTAGCAACAAATATAACTTTATGACTTGGGGTCACCACAACATGAAGAACTGAGCTAAAGGGTCACAGCATTAGGACGAATGAGAACCACTGAACGATGGTGTGTGTTTGTTTGTTTGCTTGTTTGTCTTATGAGACAGGTTCAGCAGTGTGAACTGACTGTGTCAGCTAGGCTGCCTTCAGGCTTGCAAACCTCCTACCTCAGTGTCCTGATTGCTGAATTAAAACTGTGCACTACCACACCCGGTAGGCCTTGCTTTTTGCATTTTTTTTCTTTTTTTGGTGGTGGTCATATTCATTTTACATTTTTAATTACTAGGGAAGAAGTTTCACGTGACATTTTTCATGTTAGCTTTCTCTTTGTCTTGTGCTTTCATTGCTCCTTTGCCTTTTCAGGCTTCAGCGTGCATTGCCATGCTTCAGTTCCTATATGTTCCTCTGATTACCGTCTATAGGTATCTTTATGAATTCCATACGACTTACATAAACAGGCTAACCTAAATTGTAGACCAGTAACAAACTTAATCACATACAAACATAAATGCTTTCACTCTCCAAGTTTTGTTGTTAATGCCATACATAGCATTTCCATATCATGTAACAGCACTGTGTGTATAGTTACCATGAATACTTTTGCCTTTTGTTTTATATTAAAAGCAAATAATTTGCTGATCAACTTCACAGCATCACGGTATATGCATCTGCCTACATTATTATGATTTTACTTTACTGCTTAGAATATTAATTTCATTTCAACTCAAAAAACTCCCCATTGTAGCTTTATATGATGCTCAAGCAGGAACCGATCTATCAGTGTTTGTCCACAACATCTTTATCACATCTTCATTTTGAAGGATATTTTACTAGATACATTACTCTGTGTTGGCATTTCATCTTTGCTTAGCCTTTTGAATTAGTGCTCCCATGTTTTCCTACCCTGACGGGTTCAGCTAACTCCCTACTCCTAGTCTCACAAAGATTCCCTTATATGTGATAATCATTTTTCCTTTGATGCTTGAATTTAGATGACCATTTCCCAGGATTTTAGAAGTCTTTCCAGGTTATTTTTTTAAAATATTCTCTAATTTTTCTTTCTTTTTTAACCTTAGTGACACCTCAGAAGCCTATATGACACTTAAACTTTCTCTTCTGTTTGATCAGTTCAAAGTTTGTTTTTGTGATACTAGGGTTAAGAATAATCATGCTAAACCAAAGTTCTTTCACTCACTCATAACCCAGAACTCTTTTAATTGCATAATTTCCAAATATCTGTTTTCCAATGATCCTTTTGATATTTGTTTGACTTGGCTCCAAGCTACTATAGTGCATCTTTTTTTTTTTTTTTCATTCTGTGACAGTATTTTTGAGCTTTGGGATTTGCATCTGACATGTTTACTAACTTCTCTTTTGGGAAATTTTCACAATGTTGCATGTTTTGCTCTCTTATCAATTTTGGAGAATTTAAAATGGTTATTCTGAATTAACTGTTGTATTATTATATTAGAACCATTTTCTAGAAACATATCGTTCCTATGATTGGGAGTATTTTCTTATATCTTCACTTTCCTTAATACTTTATCCCACAATCTAGACAGTAGACAAGACAGGGTTTCCTACAGTCTCAAGGACAGTAGTTCAGGAGAAGAATCACAAGAGAGTTAGAAATGATGGGGACTACTCAAACCTTCATGCTAGTTTCTTCTCAGAAGGCAGGTTTTATGAAGCATGTGGCATCCCTGAAACTGAATGCATGCCTTAGAGACTACACTACCGAAGCTTTGCAGTTTTGTTTCTCTTCAGGGAAAACTGGGATCTAGACACCTTTCCCCCATTCAGTCTACTCATACCTAAGTCACAAGGAGCTGTGGACAGCAGTTACATGATAGAGCAAGTGGCTCTGCCTTTAATCATTGGGTCCTAAGCATATATGGTATGAAAGCCCCAGACAGTACTCTGAGACAGGCATGACAGAAATCATTCTTTTGTTCATTCCCTAGAAATATGGTCACACAGGTTATATTGTCTAATTCTTTACTCCCATGGAAAGCCTGGGAGATGATTACTTTTGTCTGTTCATTTATGGCTGTGCTAAGCAGAGATGCTCTACAAACTGCTAGTCATACCGCCATCTTCCTTCCCACTGCTTCCCAGTCACCTAGCACTTGAACAAAAGTTTACAATAGAATTAAGCTTATGAGATGTCAGAATATTTGATATATGGCCCAAGTGTTTTCCCAAGGAAGAGCAGAGTTTGTGGCCACTCTCTTTGCACTGAAAGAGTTTGAGGCTATGATGACTGTGCATAAATTTAAACATAGTGTTTAATCTAACCATCCACCAAACATTTAGAAGATGCTGTATTCCTCCCTGCTCTAAAGAAGTTGAGAGGAAAGCCAGTACTCTGGCCTCAGAGAAGATCTGGTACACTGTGTGAAACCTAAGTCTTTCCCTTCCCAGATGTAATGGGAGTTAAGGTTTCCTTTTGATCCTATGTGGCATACCTGGAATGAGTTGAGGTAAAATCTTCACTACTCTCTTCCATGCTTCCATGTTTCTGATCCATCCTGGACACAGGAATTTCCCAGGCAGCAGTCTGTGAATTCTTCATAAAAGCTTTTGGTGGCGTGTGGTGGGGCCAGTGTATTCAATGAGGAAGTAGGATCTGGGGCTTGATTTTCTACTATCTTTCTGGTGTTGCTCTCTGTCATATTTTCTACACTCTTCTATGAAGCTGAAATCTTCAATGAGTTCATGTAGCATGACAGATTGAAAGGGAAAATACAATAAAGATGTTCCTTGTTATTTGTAAAGTTCACCCCAAATAGAAAACATCACATTTATAGAAAGTTCATGTGTATCAAGGATATCGGTGAACACATTTTCTTCCAGTGGTAACAAATATTTCCTCAGTGCCATAAAGCGGGAAGGACAAATATTATGACTTTACTAGGTCGGGAGGAAATGGAGAACAGCATTGGAACAGACTTGAATTCAAAAGCCTGCTGTCAGCTCCAAACAGGTGTTCTTTTTATGGCTTACTGAATAAAAACACTTCTTATTCATCACAAATCTAGAAGTTTCATGTTTAGTCTTTAACTCTAAATTTTGCTTCATGACCTGGCACAGAATGAAGAAAGCACAGAGGCCGTGTTTCATAGCACTGTTTAGGAGTGTTTCTGGGAAGAGATTAATAAAGGTTTAGCTGGGCTTTTTACCTTATGCCAGAGAACACTTTCGCATGGAAGGAATAAACCCTTCTCTCTGTGATCAGTAGAAATAAAATATACACACATTATTAGAACATGGAACTATCTATCTCTTCTCTCTCATTTCCCCGACTCATATTTACAAGCAAGTGAATGTGATGCCTGAAGGCACAGAATATGGCCACAAAGGAACCAAAGACTATTTTGAAAATCAGTGTTCTGGGGCCTGGGGAGATGTCTCAGTCAGTAAAATGCCTTTCGTGCAAGTATAAGGACCTGAGTGCAGACTCTAAGTAGTCACATAAAATCTGAGCATGATGACACATGTCTGTGACACCTGTGTTGGGGCATAGGCGTGGGCAGAGGCAGGTAGACACCTGGAGCTTATTAGTAATCCAACCTAAGTGTGTCAGTGAACTCCAGATCATGCAGAGTCCCCGGATATAACTGGTTCCTCTTCCTCATCTGGTTCCACAGGAGAATCTTAACTCACCCACAAGGATACTGCAGCATAGATATTTGAATTATATTCAAATATAGGTACCATGTGCTGTAAGCTTAGTGGGGGGGTAAAAAGCTTGTGCAAGCTTGGTCCCAGGTACTGCAAGCTTATTATCCTAAAAGCAGGTAACACAAGCTCTGGGGAATACCTCTTCTTGGTCATGTCCTTACTGTTTCCATGAAAATCAAAATGGAAGAGCCCAGTGTCCTCTACCTCACCTGCTCCATGGCGATAGTTTCTCTTTTTTGGTCCCCAGGGTCACAGTGCTAGTGAGAAGGATTTAAAAAAAAAACAAAAAAACAAAAAAACAAATGCTAATTGCATTTCTTGTCTTTTTTTAAATAAACTGTTCTTGGCAGGTAGGTAGTATAGTCTGTGTCTACTCCAGCAGTTCCTGTCCAACCTAATCCAGAGGAAAAGATCAATAGACTGCAGCACGGCTTCAAATGAAATGGGCTGGTTACCAAATCCTTGTAACACATTGATTTGTGAGTTATTTATTCAAGTTCACTGAAGAAGCAATTTACAAATCACCTTTCACTGCCTTGATTCAGCACTCTGAAGTAAATAAATATGGTCTCTCCACTGGGCTTTTAGTGAAATGTCAGTTTGGCCTAAATAGACGATGCTGAATTTAAGTTATAAATCTAACTCTATTTTACTATATCTGGAGCCCACTCTGTCATTCTATTGTTCCTTAGATCAGTGTGAAAGCTAGAGGTACCTTAGTAGAACAAAATGAAAAGGAAAAGTTTCGACAGCTTCTTGACACAATAATAAATTTCAAACAAAGCACTCTAGCTTTAATATTTAAGACGTCAGCTTAGTTTTCTTAAGTAGATAATTAGTTAAATGTCTGAGTATAGAAGGGTTTCTTACCTTCACTCATTCTTAAATTTGACCACTGATGAAAGCACACTCTCTTATTCAGGCTCTAAATTAGAAATCAGTAGATTTTTCACAACAGCCTGGTCAGTATCTTTTTTATTTTTCTATATTTAAAAGTAATTCATTACTACACACACTGACATATGTCATGGTCTATACAGACTTTGTCAATGCTCCATCTATCATATCAAAAAAGATAGCATTTATCCTCCTCTATAAAGATGTGGAGGAGGCAATTCCATAGAAATTACACTCAAGTGATATTCTGTTGTTAAAGGAACCACTGCACTCCAAGATAGCTAGAAGAAATTATCTGGTATTTATCAAGTAATTAACTATTTAGAAAATTAATCAACTGGAAGAATCAGAGGTTAAAGATATGAGAGGAAGTCATGGTTGGTTATACAAAAATAACAAATTGACCTAAAGGTTAATCAGTGAAAATTATTCCCAGAAAACCTCCTGTTACATGAATTTATAAAACCAGATTTTACGGCACATAAATGCCTTGTGAATTATTCCCACATGTTTCTTTGTATTTCTCCCATGTTGGAGCAGAGCTTAATAAGAAATCCCAGAGTGCCATGCACAACTCTCAAAGGTTATTTGAAAATCAGAATGATTCCAATAATTTTGTTCACAATAATAATTGTTTTTTTTTCTAGTTGGAATAGATCCAGCATTTGAAAAATATTGACAGTAAGGTAGGCAGATGCAAGCTTATATAACAACACATCTACACTTAATGAAAATGGAGACATAAAGCCAAGGTCTTATTGTACCGATTATTTTCTCAGGCTTGTGGGTACAAATATGTCCATCTTCTAGATAAGGAAAAAAAACACAGAAAGTAAATAAATGCAAATGATGCAGGGGAATGTTGGGCCATGCCAGCTCACTAGTTTCTTGTTGATGAGTAAAGAAAATGTGCTTGTCTTGGATCTAAAGAGAATGTGGCCAGTAAAAGATGCTGTGATGCCTCTGCCATCCTCTTTTCTTCAGAACATCAATGGTGCATTCAGAATGCTGACCAGGCAGCAGAAACATGCTGGTCAAGGAGGGCACAAAGACTCACAGGGTCGGAGAAGCTGTACTGGACAGCCAACCATTCACACCAAAAGAGCACACAAGGCATTCAATAAATAGCCAACACAATAAATAGCTTTAAAAATTCTAATATGGAGCTGGAGAGGTGCCAGCACTTAAGAGCATTTACTGCTATGCAGGAGACCTGAGTTTGATTCCCAGCACCCACATCAGCCAATTTACAAACACACTGAACTTCTTTTGAGAATCCTACATACACATAAACACATAAACACACACAAACAAACACACATGCAGGCACACATATGCATACACACATATCCATACACACATATCCATACCCATATCCACATGCATATACATATATGTGCTGATACACATACACACACTGATGAATTAAAAAAAATTTAAAATCTCATCTGGATTGAGATTATAGTTTAGCATATTGGATATGATAAATATCAAAAACCTATTTGCTGTTTTCACAAAATCCTGGTCTAGAAACCTCTTTTAGGTACTGTGACAGCTACAGAGCTGAAACAAAAGAAGGTGGGCTGTTGAATTGGTCTATCCCTGAGCACAATGGACAAGCTAATCTCTACGTTACCTAAACACATTCAATCAATGCTCTTCACAAAATAAAAAGGAGAACATAAGTTGTAAGGGTTACACATTCGCCCTTTACTCTTTCTGGGAAGAAGTCACAATAGTTATTGTGCAGCCCATGTAAAGCTTATTACACACACTTGAACTACACACATAATACTCTGATTTCTTTTAGAGACTTATATCAATTTTAAACTCCTCAAGAAAGAAAAGATTTATTCAGTGGAGTTTTATTTTATTTTATTTCTTCTTAAAATTGTATCAAAGTACCAAAGTGATTTTATATTCCCAAGCTATAAAAACTGAGAAGGGAGATATAGATTTGTGAATCCTTAAATAACCTGGGTCCAGGATAAAGGCTAGCCTTGTAATAACCCTAAGTAAGCTCTGTTCCTACACAGCTTTCTGTGACCCCCCACTTACCTATAGATAATTCACAGCAATTTTTCTTTGTGCATCATCCCTGGGCTTAGCCTATAAGATGAACAAGGTGTGTTTTCTCTGTAATGCCCACCATCCTGCATCTGTGCCAATTGAACCATACCCCCAATCCCTGGCACATATTTTTAAAGCTCTCTGGACACAACAGCCTTCAAAATGAGATTACCAAAAGATTACCATTTATTTTATATATATATAGATGGTCATTGATACTTATTTGAGATGTCTACATGCATATAGATGTCCTAGCATACATCGTATGTATATTGTTATGCTTTAGGTTTTGAATTCATGTCACCAAGTTTAGTGGAATATAAATACAATATAATAAGTAACTAGTTTCTGAAAAGATAATCTGAGCTTAAAATTTAGATACTTAAAATCTTTCAGGAAAGAATATTTTAAAAAAAAATTCTGAGTTAGACCTGAAGATTCAAAAACAATTATGGTTTCTACTTTTAAATGTCACCTTGTTCTGATAATTTTGCTTTTAATGATGAGCAGAAATTTCTGAAGATATATAGTCTCAGTCATGACCTCAGACAGGAAGGGAGAGCACACTGCCTAACATGTACCCAGGAGAGATGGCCTGCAGAGGAAATGTCAGGAACAAGGTTTTGTCAAGGATTTCTCTGAGCCCATCATTGCTAGGCACCTGTGCTCCAGGGTGTCTCTCCTGTCACCTAAGAGCTGGTGCATTGTCATTTCAGCAGATTAGTATTAAAACTGAAGGCACAATGTAGAGTATGTATTTCAATCATGAGTGTGGATACTTGGAGTCCTAGCTGGAATCATGTCCATTGCTTTCTAAGCTTGTATCATACTAGAGATTGGACAGTCCAGAATGCAGATTTACAGAGAAATGGCTTTCAGGGAAGATATATATTCACCAAGGGAAGGACATGTTTTACGTGACAAGTCAGGAGTCAAAGAAAAATACCAAATAATACTTGAGGAAATTTCCTAAGTATATTATCTCTACTGAAATGGCATTTAGGAGGTGCAAGAAGGAACATTTTCATTCCATGGATGTGTTTGTGTCAGAACCACTGGAATTCAAAAACCCTATGGATCCCTAACATGTCAGACTGTCTCATCTTTCCTAAGCACCCTAGTCAGACAAATCCAGAGCTGAAGTAACATGTTCTAAGACATACTTCCAGTTCATATTACCACCTTAGACAGGATTATATATTTTGAAAGTAAAATTTCATGGCATGTCATTGATTAATAGCATCCACTGGCCAGTTATTTCAGAATATAAAAATGTAGCGTGCTGTGTTACTTTATATTTAAATATTTACCTAATATCATCATTATAAAATTATTCAAATGCTCACTTCATGTTTCATTCAATATTCTGGCCAATCAGCATTATAAGTCAGTGGCTATATTTGGGAGACTCCATTTAAAGAAAGATGATGCATTTTTCATTGCCCTGGCACAACAATCCATAACGGACTCCTTAAATAAGGGCTATAATCCACGTTTTGTGACTAGCTCAGGGAAAGAAAGATAATTTTTATCCTCATCAAAAAATATGATTGTTTTACCTAGTCAATCATGCATTCTTTAAAAGTTTATTTAAAATGCCCAGGGTTGATATGCTCTTGGGATCACTGGCTGAAGGAAGAGCTTGAGGCATCCAAAGAGTTTGGATTGTCTACAGGATATTTAAATAAAGCTTTAGTAGAAAAAAAAAAAAAAAACAGTGCTAGATTCCAATGCACAGTTGGAACATTTTGTACTCCATCATGATAGCCGTCCCCAACGCTAAGAACTCTGCCTATGTTCTAAGATACCACTTGAGAATTTCTCCTTAATAACATACTCCAGTAACATGAGAATACAGCATTAATGCTGTGACACTGGAGGAAGTAGCACAGGAAATTAGATGGATTCGCAGTGATGAGAGAAGAGAATAATACTAGCAAGAGAAATATCCCCATGCCTGCAAATTGCTAATCTGTTCACCACTGCTGTTTGGACTGGACTAGCTATTGTTTTTCTCCTTTCTGTGAGAGTCTAGGCTTAAATTTGGAACCTCAAAGCTGCACTCAGTACCTTCTTCAAATAGAACTTGCCATGGCATCTTTCTGACATTAGGCTGTCCCAGAACTGAATCTTTACTCAGAAAACAGACTTCCTGTGCTACCTTGTACCAATTGACACCCATACTCAATCCTTGTAGTTCCCTGCCTCCTAATTGTGATAGCAGCTAACATGTGTGAGTATTTATTGTGCACCAGATGTTCTCTATGTTAGCTCCTCCAATAGCTTCAGATAGAATTGTCTCCTTTGGTCATTTTAAAAGCATAGCAAACCCCAGCCTTCAAATGACCTTCAGTCACCTCTACCTTTCAGAACAGATTATCATGCTATATAAACTATTTTCACTCATGTCTGCAAAACATTTGTGGTACACATACATGCATGCAGGCAAAGTACTCATATATATAAATTAAACACAAAAAGAAAATGTTATAATTTTTAAATGTTCTAGCAAAGGGGAGATTAAAGGAAAATAATTCATATTACAAGAGTTTCTATCTCAAGCTGGGCATTCATGCTGGTACTGTAAACCTGGGGATTTAAATGCTGGGGAAGTCATAGGCCAAAGAAGAAGGAAGAACCTATTGCTAACATTTTGCTAAGGGGACACAGTTGTCAAAATGTTTATTTTTATAATCACCGTCTGGTCCTACCTGCCTTTATCCTGCACCAGAAAAGTTTCTGTTTGCAATGGACAATAGTTCACACAGAGACTCAACTGTTCCAAAGATTGTGAAGAAGTGACTATCGAGTGCTCAGCCATAAACTGAAAAGCTACGCCTGTGCCTTTCTCCAAGGTCAGGGGACAAAAGAAAACTAAACAGTCAAGCAAATAAAGCAGAATTTGAAAGTAGAGCTAGCTGGGACGGCAAGGGAAACACAACAGTGGGGGATAACAGAGGTGAACGTGTTCGCAGGAGATTGTTATCGTGTAGGAAAATGTCAAAGTTTTAGAAGAATATGTAACTTATTCATGTATTTCAAATAGTTGCTTTCTTCTCATAATGAAATGCCCAAGAATTGTTACTCTGGGGCACATAATGTGAGAGTCAGTGGTGAAATGCATACATGTTACAGAGTTTCGTCTTCTTAGCTGCAGTGTGATAGACACTTGTATTGATGGTCTATGTGTGTGGACACCATCGGTGTGGGGTATGTGATTTCCTTTCTGTAGCATGAACAAGCATTGACAGCCAAGCAGAAAGAAGATAAAGTATGGCTTTTTCTCATTCCCGTGTTAGCATGTTCTTGGAAACATTATGCACATGAGATTAAGTGGACTAAATGGTTGCACTTATGTATTATATCAACAGTTACAATGGAAAAAAAAAAGAGTCCATGAATTCCAGAGGAAGCTACTGTGGGGTAAGTGGAAAGGCTTGGAGGGAGAAAAATGGAAGGGAGATTATGAAATTCTATTTTAGCTAAAATATTAAAACTATGTAAAAATATTACATTCTTATGTAAAACACTCTATGCTTAGATAACTATGAAGAGACTTTTATGTGAATGTCTTACAGCTGTTAAAGAGGTGTTTAGGTCATAGCCATCTAGGATAAGGGCTGTGCAGTCTGGCCACACTCACCAGAGTTGTCTGGCCAGGTCACTACCAAGGCCATCACCAAGGTGAATCCTCCTGAAAGGTGTTAAATTCCGTCTCCATCCATGTAAATTATCACCCATCCTAAAGAGTAGCATTGTCACCATGCTGTGCGGACTGAAAGCCTAACAATAAGATCATTTACCTAACTCCTAATCTCTGCTGAGGTTTCAGCCTAATCTGATCCTCCCTCAAATAAAGAGAAACTGGATTTGCACACCGGGAGAATCAGCATTCAGAAGCCTGAGGCAGGAAGGGTTGGCCAGGCTAAGGTCACACTGGGTTACAAAGTGTGACTGTGTCTCAGAAAGATAAAATGAAGGAAAGGAACTTTTGGATGTAGACTCATTACTGGGTATACAGCTCCATTTCTCAAGGATTTAGTAATTAACTCAGCAGGATAGCAACAGGGAGTAAACAACAGCTAGGTTCCTCATGGATACTCAAGGACTCAACATCCAGATTCCTTGTGGACGCTCAAGAACTCAACACCGAGACTCCTTCTTGTGGATACTCAAGGACTCAACCCATGTGCAGTTTTGAGAGAGTAGGAAAAGCCTTTGGAGTTCCCACTAGCTTTTCTTTTATTTTTATTTCTTAATTTTTGTAGAATTCCAAGCATGAAGCACACTGTATTTCCATGGTTTCTATCCCTCTCTTGCTCTCTCCAGTGCCTTTGAATCCAGTTATTAGAACTCACATGCTAATTATTTTCCTTCATGTAAACTTAAACTTCTTTGTCAAAGAACTTGCCCTGCCTGGCTCCGAAACACCAATGATTTTCTTGTCTCGCTGAGCAATCTATTCAGTAGTTTTCTCTCTCCTCTTATGGAGTATCGAGACTAAACTGATCCATGTAGCCAGGGGAAACAACTGCTTGTGAACCTAAGGCACAAATACTGTAGTATGAAAACTTTCAAATATCTCAATGGTCCTATTGTCACATGATCAGTTTCCAAATAAATGTCACTTTAGGGCCTTATGCAAATCAGGCCTTTTAGCTATAACAGTTTAAGAAAAAATGTGTTAGTAGTTGATTAGCATTTGTCATATTTATGTGCACTTGAGTGAATTTAGAATAATGCTAGCATATTATGTATGGATTATGCAAGTTTGGCTTTAAAGAATTTGTCCATCATGCATATAGGTTGGGTTCAGTTTTAGTAAAATGAAATGCATACAGGTAGAGTTTTAGGAGTAACCCCCCAAATATGTGAGGTTTTACATCACATTTGAGCAGCCTGGACACAGGTCAGGGGTTCTAATAAAAAGAGGATCAAATAACTCTTTGTTTCACAATTAGAAAAATCACAGAATAAAAAAAAAATCCTTTATTTTAATAAATGACTATAAATGTTAATAAAATGTCAGTATAGTAAATGATCAACTGTTGTGACATTAAGAATAAGAATTAACTAATCCATTCAAAAAGGTTAGCTCAGGATTGGCCTGTCATTGTGTTTTATATGTATTCAGTCTGAAAATAAACCACCTTGAAAGAGCCTGGACACATAATCAATAAACATAGTATATTCTTCAAGAGATATTTTCATGAAAAAGAATGTTAAAATTTTATGAGAATATTGATGCTTTATTTTGAATTAGCTATTGCATCTTGATTTCATAAATCTTATAGATTATCTATGAATAGCCTGATTTCTAACCTTTTACACTTCTCTTTTGAGGAATTTACCTTTAAGTAACATAAAAAATTTTCTGATTTGCTTCTGCCTTTCTATTGAGAATGAAGTTTTAAAGATTAAAATTCTTTTCTAGTTGGTTCATAATAGAGCAGTGCAGTAAAGCATTGCAGGAATACTAAGCTCTTATTTAATACCTCCCATATAGCATTGCAGCATGCTTTTTATGTGAGCATAAGATAATTTTATAATTTCAAGTGAAATTCAACTAAATTATATTTATAAATTTCAAAGTGGGAATTGGGGGATATACTTCAGTTCTTTCTTTATGCATTTAATTATTTACTTACCTATGTATTTTCTTATTTACTAACATTTGTGTGTGTGTGTGTGTGTGTGTGTGTGTGTGTGTACACATGATCAAATGTGATCAAGTGGCATGAATGTAAGCCAGAGGACAACTGGGATACTGTTCCTTGGCAGTCCTTCACCATGCCTTTGAAGACCTCACTTTTCTAGACTTCAGAAAAGTGGAGTAAGCTGACTAGCTAGCAATTTCCAGATCTGAAATGAGATGACAGCTATGTCATGTGTCCAGCTTTATGTTTTTATTAAATATGGCTTAAGGGATTTAATTCACTCAGGTTTGTAAGGTAAACCCTTCATTAATTGGGGTGTCTTCCCAACCCTGGTAGATATCTTCTTCATCCTGAAAACATTTGGTAGTGTGTCTGAGGCAAGCAGGGAAAACGAGACAGGAGAATGAGAGGGGATGAGGCAGGGTCCAGAGGAGAGGACGAACAAAAACGAAGACAGCACAGTGTGTGGGGAGAAATTGGGACAAAGGTCCCAGAAAAACAAAGACTCATTAATGAGCTAGAAGACAAATTAAAGTGGAAACAGGAATGTGAGTCTATGACAATTTTCTATAGAATTTCTATAGAACATTCAGTGTCTTCATCTTAAATGATCCACGTAGCAAGGAGCCCAGCAACTATTTAGGAAGCTAATATTTGAAGTTCTAGCCAGTAACACTCATATGGCATAAAACATCACAAAGGACAGGTGATGTGACTAAGGAGTAAAATCCTTTGCTGCCAAGGATGACCTGAGTTCGAACCCCAGGACACACATTGTGGAAGGAGAGAATGATTCTTACAGAGTGTCTTCTCTTGAACAGTTAGTTTAAAAAAAAAAAAATATATATATATATATATATATATATATTGTTAGATCTCACTAAGGACAGTCTTAGTAAATCAGAAAGATATGGGAAATGTATTAAACAACCTCTTATATTAATTAATCTATTAACTATTTAGGAGAAGTAATCATTCAAAAAGCTATAAAAGTGAGAATTTTCACCCTTCAATTTTTTAAAAGTCGTTACCCTGAGGATAAAGTTCTCAGTGCTGCAGTTGTTAGGAAGTCACTTGTCACATGAAGAAGCACAGCAAGCAGGGTCCTTTATGTTGGATGCTGCAAAAATGTCAGGGCCTCGTCACAGAGAGATTAGGATTTCTTTTCCAACCAGTTCAAACAAGTAACCAAAGCAAAGTAAGAAATGTGCCATGGGATTGCTGGGTACGGAGATTCATAGTCAATATATATTTGAAGTTGTCAAGGTAAACATTAAAATATCAAAAAAGTTGATTTGAGAGTCTGCCTTGGTGTGCTGTGGTCATATACGAAACTATACACCGGCTAATAACTGTTGTTACCTTTATCACATAATAATCATCACATAATCTATTAATATGTCCATTTTTCATATTTTCATGATAAATAATGAATTTGGCTATGGATACTAGCTTTGGCCTTCTCGTTTGTCCTCACTCCCAGTGAGCTGAGTCATTTGAATAAGAATAGCCTAAAGCTGGTGTCAGATTGGCTTGCTGCAGCCCATGTGCAGTGGGCAACCTGATCAGAGCGCTTTCCCGAGGTACATTATTTATAGAGCCTGGCAGTTGCAAGCCACACCACCCTATGTTATGCAATACAGCTCAAGGCTGGAGGACAAATAGGTTTATTAAATACAGGTCATATTTGATAAGGAAATAATAAATTGTATGTGCCACCCAACAAGAAGAGAATGTTAGCATCTTTCTAAAATGTGATTAATAATTATTCCCATAGCATCAAAAGAGTTCATGCTATTTTATGCAGAGTTTTAGATCACATTGGGATGGAAGTCAGATAGCTCTGGTTCTGGACAGGACTGAATCATTTTGTAAAAAGCCTTAGGAAGAATTTCTTTCTGAGCTGGCACTGGCGCACTGACCTGGATAGGAACTGCCGTCTGCACAGGAATGAGGTGTTAGTGAAGCACACATGCGACAAAGCTTTGTGTTTCCTCAGACTTAGAATGTGGCAAAATCATGTGTTATTGCAACAAGTGCTAGGACCCCCTCTACCGTTTTCATCAAAAATAGCATCTCTTAAAATAAATTAGCACAAGATTAGAGGTTTTCTTCCTATTCTGACATGATTTAATCCTCACTGCCTCCAGGCAAATTGCTCAGACACAAAATCAAATAGTACCCAAGAACCCTTACTACTATTTCCAGCTAAGCATATTGAGAACTTGTTAGATACCAAGCTCTCTGCTAAAATGTTTGACATATATATTCTCGTGAAAAGTATAGTACTCTAAATGAATTATTCACAAGCAGTTGCCAGTATAAGAGTCCTGTTTCTCTTTTGGGTTACTTGGTTGGGTGTTTATTATAACATTATTAGGTTGTTTTACTATTTGAGAGCTAAAAACACAAAGGGACACAGAAAGAGGAAATAAGACATTGGAAAAGGACATTTACATTTTCTAAGCCAAATTCAATTTTTACCAGCTCAATCCCCATTACATGTAATTGATATACGAGTAAAAAAGATTTTACGTATTCTTGTTGGTCCTATAACATTCTCTTTGTGCTTCTGCTGTAGAACATGGCAAAAATCTATTACTTAGGCTCAGGAAGTTCACAGACAGCCCCTAACCTTTGGCTTCTATAATTCCTGCTTCAATTGCACTTACCCTGACTCCAATCTTCATTTTTTTTCTAGGAAGAATCCATATTAATTCACCAAGCAATGCAAATGGATAAATGCCTACACATATTAGGTTGACATGGGGTCTTCTGATTGGCAATACTTAGCCTGGAATTTCCTACAGAGTGGGTATTGGAAATTACTTCCCAGCTATTTCCTGTCTGTTTTCACAGGTATTGATCCTTGATAAACACATAGTATCTTAAGAGTCTACTTTGATAGCTCAGAATGATGAGAGCTCTCAGCCATGGTCTGAGGTAATAAAATGGTTTTTCAGTTGGATCATTTGTGTCTACCTAGCAACAAATGCCCCATCACTGATAGAGGTGAAGTTCCAATATCCCTGGCCACAAAGTGACAGTTTCCTTATAAAACTTTAACAAGGGGTGAATTAGGAAGCTATTTCAGTAGAAAGCAGCACACTGGGAAAAGGCTATCCAATATTTACAATATATGGAAGAAATACTAGCTACAAATATGGTAAGTTAGAATAGGAGCCATTAGTTGCTCTATTAAAGAATATGTGCAATGAAAGTTGAACAACAGCCATATGAAATCCAGGGTGTTAAGGCCTAAGAACTATTTTCACTACACATCTACAAGAAGGAAAGAAAGAAAGAAAGAAAGAAAGAAAGAAAGAAAGAAAGAAAGAAAGAAAGAAAGAAAGAAAGAAACTACCTACATGGGGAGCAGAGAAAGAAGGGGGAAATTCCCAGTTTTAAGTAGTATGAGCAACTTTATTTCCAAAAGGTTAAGAACAAAGTTCAAGTACATTGTTTCTGAGTATGTAAGAAAAGTGTGCAAGTATATGACCAAAATCAAGTAGTCATTCTAAGAAATAAGCCAAAACAAACTTACAGAGGTCACATCAATAAGGGTAGAAACAGTTTCTGAGGTTGGGTCAATAAGAAGGTCAGAGTTAGCTGGGCGTGGTGGCGCACACCTTTAATCCCAGCACTCGGGAGGCAGAGGCAGGTGGATTTCTGAGTTCAAGGCCAGCCTGATCTACAGAGTGAGTTCCAGGACAGCCAAGGCTACACAGAGAAACCCTGTCTCGAAAAACAATAAAAAAAAAAAAAATAAAAAGAAGGTCAGAGTTATACAACAGAAGAAATATGTAGGCTTTGGAGATCTCTCTCTCTCTCTCTCTCTCTCTCTCTCTCTCTCTCTCTCTCTCTCTCCCTCCCTCCCTCCCTCCCTATATACCCTCCATGATGATTTAAGAATACTTTTTCACTTCTTTGTGGCATTGTTTGGGGAGGTTTAAGGGGCATGTCTTGTTGGAGGAAGTATGTTGCCAGAGGCAGTCTTTGAAATTTTAAAGGCTGAAACCATTTCCAGTTCTCATTTTTTTTTTTTTTTTTTGTTCTGTGCTTGCGACTGAGATGTGAGCTTTCAACTTTCTGTTCCTATTGCTTGCTTCCATGCCTCCCTCCTATGATGGGCTCTTATCCCTATCAGAACCATAAACCCAAATGAATTTCTCTGTTACCATGGTCATGGTGTTTTGCCATAGCAAAATTAACTAATACATCCTAGTAGGATTTAGGAGGTAGATATAGTATGAGTTCAGGACTAGGATGGTCTTAAGAGCACATAAATAATTAACTGATCTAAGAACTCAAAATGCTAAGTTGTAATGGTGAACAGGAGAGCAAGATTAGTGGCCCAACACCCACCCAAATGCTAGAACCTGTTTGCTTCTCAGGAGGTCTGCAGCACTGGAAGACACCAGTGGGAACCTTGCCCAAACACCCACACCAACTAGGACAGCCACAGGGCCCAGCTGGCATGGGATCCATTTCCCCCACCCCCCAGCTTTGGAGCTCCACATTTCTTCTGGCCCACTTCCCCACCCAGGCCAGAGCAGTGGCTCAATACCTACCCAAATAGTACAGCCTCTGAGCTTCCTAGGAAGTCTATAGTAAACAAGGGTATGGGAACTCCATAGTAACCAGGAGCATAGGAGGGATGCTCTAACCAGAGACACAGGAGGGCTACCATAACTAGAGACAACACTGCCTGTCTCCAGGGAGGCTCTAACTCAGGTCACCTGACTCCAAGGAGGCTGGTTCTAGTCAGAGACAACTGCAAGAGTCAACCCTAAGAGTTCTCTTATTACAAGAGAAATAGATGGCCAGAGACAATCACAAGATCATCAGCAACAGAACCCACTACAATTTGGCACTATCATAACCCATTTCTCATACCACAACAAGCCCAGGATACCCTACCATCCCTGAAAAGCAAGATAATAACCTAAAATCCCATCTTATGAAGATAATAGAGGCCTTTATGGAGGATATAAAGAACTCCTGTAAAGAAATACAGAAAAACACTGGCAAACAGGTAGAAGTCCTTAAAGGAGAAACAAATAAATCACTTAAAGAAATACAGGAAAACAAAATCAAGCAGGTAAAGGAATTGAACAAAATGGGTCTAAGAAGCAAAATATCCAGGAAATTCAGGACAACATGAAAAGATCAAACTTAAGAATAATAGGAATAAAAGAGGATGAAGAATATCAGCTCAAAGGGCCAGGAAACATATTCAACAAAATCATAAAAGAAAACTTCCCTAACCTAAAGAAAGAGATAGCCATAAATGTACAAGGCTCCTACAGAACACTAAATAGATTGGACCAGAAAAGAAAATCTTCTTGTCATATAATAACCAAAGTATTATATGCACAGAGCAAAGAAAGAATATTAAAAGCTGTAAAGGACAAGGGCCAAGTATCATATAAAGGCAGACCTATCGGAATTATACCAGATTCTCAACAGGGACTCTAAAAGCCAGAGAATCCTAGAAATATGTCATCCAGACCCCAAGAGAACACAAATGCCAGCCCAGGACACTATATTCAGCAAAACTCTCAATCATCAAAGATGGAGAAACAAAGATATTATATGACAAAACTAAGTTTAAATAATATCTTTCTACAAATCCTGTCCTACAGAGAATACTGGAACAAAATTTTCCAACACAAGGAAGGTAAATAAATACACCCAAGAAAACGCAAGAAACTAAACATTTCACAACAAACACAAAAGAAGAAAATCATACACACATAATACCAGCTCCAGCAACAAAAATAATAGGAACTAACAATCATTTGTCTTTAGTATCTCTTAACAATAGTAGACTCAATTCTCCAATAAAAAGACATAGGCTGAAAGGTTGGACACAAAAACAGGATCCAACATTTTGCTCCATACAGGAAACACACTTCAATAACATTAACAAAGACAGCCACTACCTCAGAGTAAAAGGCTGGTAAAACACTTTCTGAGAAAAAAGTCCCCCAAAACAAGCTAAAGTTGCCGTTCTAATACTAAAAAAATAGACTTTCAACCAAACCAAGAGTTATCAAGCAATATGAAACCAAGAGTTTCATATTCATCAAAGAAAAAATCCACCAAGAGGAAGTCTCAATTCTGAACATCTATGCCCCAAATGCAAGGCAGCCACATTTGTAAAGACACTTTACTAAATCTCAAAACAGACATTGAACTTCATACAATAATAGTGGGAGACATCAATAATCCACTCTCATCAATGGACAGGTCATTGAAGCAGAAACTATACACAGTGAAACTAACAGAAGTTATGAACCACGTGGATTTAATAGATATCTACAGAACATTTCACCACAAAACAAGGGAATACACTTACTTCTTAGGACCTCATGGAATCCTCTCCAAAATTGCCTATATAATCAGATATAAAACAAGCCACAACAGACACAAGAAGATATTTTCAAAGCCCCTAGTCATCAGAGGAATGCAAATCAAAATGACCCTGAGAGTCCACCATACCATTGGTATGAGAGTCCACCTCATACCAATCAGAATAACTAAGATCAAAAACTCAAGTGACAGAACATGCTGGCGAGGATGTGGAGAAAAAGAACACTCCTCCATTGCTGGTGGGATTGCAAATTCATACAACCACTCTGGAAAACAATCTGGCCATTCCTCAGGATAAGTAGATATTAGCCAAAAAGTACAGAATACATAATATATAACCTACAAACCATAAGAATTGTAACAAGCAGAAAGACCCAGGTGAGGAGGCTTCAATCCCACTTTGAAGGGGGAAGCAAATAATCATGGGAGGTAGGGGGAGGGAGGGATCTGGGTCAGAGGAGGGAGTGGAGAGGAAAGGGGAAACAGGATCAGATATGGGGGTAGGGACAGGAGAGAAGCCCAATGGCCAAGAGAATGAATGGAAATAAGCAGCCTTGGGTGGTGGAAGACGCGGGAATCCCCTAGAAAGTACCAGAGACGCAGGAGGTAAGAGACTCTCAGGACTTGCCCAACATTGAGAAGAAGGAACTTGGAGTTCACCTCCAGTAGATAGTCAGGGCCTCAAGTGGACAGGGTTACTAACAGTCAAAATTTTTGTCCCAGAATTGTTCCCATCTAAAAGAACTGCAGGGACAAAAATAGAAAAGAGACTGAAGGAAAGGTGGTCCAGTGGCCAGCCGAACTTGGGATCCATCTTAAGGGGGTGGGGTGGGGTGGGCAGCAAGACCTGACACTATTACTGATACTATGATGTGCTTAAGATATGATGACATGATCCTGGCATGGCTGCCCTCTGAGAGGCCCTACCTGACTGAGACAGACGCAGATACTTACAGCCAACCATTGGACTGAAGTCAGGGACCTTTAAAGTTGAATTAGGGGAAGGACTGAAGAAGCTGAAAGGGAGAGCGACTCCATAGGAAGACCAGCAGACTCAACTAACCCATACCCCAGGGAGCTCCCAGAGACTGATTCACCAACCAGGAGCATACATGGGCTGGTCCAAGGCCCCTGGTACATATATAGCAGAGGTCTGCCTGGTCTGGCCACAGTGGGAGAAGATGTGTTTGAGTTGAGGCTCCAGGCAAGGAGGAGTCCTGGTGGGGTGAGGGAAGCACCCTTTTGGAGTCAACGGGGAGGAGGAATGGGGTGAGGAACTATGGGTCAGGGTGGGGACACCGAGCCAGAGGCAACAACTGGAATGTAAATAAAAAAAGTTAAATGTTAGTCTGGAGAGATGCCTTAGTGGTTAAGAGCACTGACTGTTCTTCTGAAGGTCCTGAGTTCAAATCCCAGCAACCACATGGTGGTTCACAACCATCCGTAATGAGATCTGATGCCCTCTTCTGGTGTGTCTAAAGACAGCTACAATGTACTTACATATAATAAATAAATAAATCTTTAAAAAAAGAAAACAAATTAAATGTTCAGGAAATTTAACATACTGAAATGATTACACAACAGAAGATTGGAAGACTTACTTGATGGTTATTTTCCATAGGCACTCACAGGAAAAACAAAACTTACCAAGGGTACAAGAATATAGTGGTTAGAAGATGGTAGCATGAATAGAATATTTAATATTGTCTCTCCTTTTCAAGCTAAGAAACATAATAGAAATATTTGCATATAGTTTGATTTATTGATATAACAAAAATATTATGAACCCCAAACCCCAAAAGTTACATAGCCAAAAGATCATGGCTGTTTCAGTGACTAGGGAGAACAAGGCAACCTGAGCTTCAAATAATAATGAAGATAGTTGGAAGAACACAATATCCTAAGGGTTATAAAGATGTATAACCAATAAAAGAACTTGACAATTTATAATAGCAGGGGAAATCAAGTATAACAGACTAGAGTGCTGAGGGCTGTTGCCCAACAAAAGTCAAGATCCATCGTCCATTTCTTTAGCCCTGAGCTATTTCCAGGTCCAACAATTTAATGACTAGAAAGATTTTTGGGTGCTTAGAAAGGAAGATCATGCTTACTGTAGCAGGCCTCTACAGTACAAACCCTAGTCATTGACCAAAGGGAACATGGCTATTGACAATGCTAAGTAATTGAATCTGTTTACAAAAGGGTGATAATAGAGAGACATTTCAAAGACATTTACATACAAGCTTAGAGTTACCATCAGTATATAGGAACGTATTGTCGATAGCCCTGGATGACTGTGATATGTATTAATTCAAGTCCTTTAAAAGGCAAATCTTAAATTTAGATTGAAATGTGACTTATTTGTTTGGAGAAACTCCAGTAAAAAATGAATGAGAAATGAAGAGAGATACTACAGAAAAGCAGTAACCCCCCCCCCAGCAAAAATCAACCGAGTTATAAACTGCTATAGATCAAGGAGAAATTCACCACAAGAAAAAGGTAACTTTGCATCAATGGAAACAGCCTCTATCATACTATATTCCGTCCCTAGCACATTCCTGTACCTGTAAAGGGAGTCCTATATACACAACTGGAAAAGGAAAATAATTCTATTAAACAGATGAAATATAATGTACCATCTTTTTAATTTTTAAAACTGAGTGATACTACAATATATTCATACCTGTGGACAAATGGCTAAAGTCCTAGCTGAGCTTACAGATACATAAAAGAAAAAAAATGTTCATGATGAAGTGGAATTACTATACGGTTGTTTATGAGAATGAGTACAAGGATGAAGGATTATGTATTATATGTTCATGTCTACCAAGGAATACCTACTATAAAAGATCCAGTAATCAAGTAATTGACAATAGAACTCATATACACATATCAGCTAATCTTTGCCATTGTTCACTACAATGATGACTTACAAATACAGTTATTGTGGTAGCAAAACATGAGATGACACATGCTAATTAATGAACTCTCATTCATCAAGTCAAATTTAGCTATTGAATCTCCAATCTACACATAACAGGCACCAATGTGGAGCCACTGTTGTGGCATCATTTCTTAAGTAGAAACATGGAACTATATAAGGTACTTCCACCTCAGACATGTGAATAGTTTATACCCAGAAGACTATACATGAGATGTATTCCAGGCATGGATTCTATTTTTCTACTCCAAATCCTAAGTCAGCATTCTGTCCAAGTAATTATAAATTGTGTGACCCACTGTTACATATTTGACATCATATTTTTTCATTCCAAGAGACTGCTGACAATGTAAGATACTATTTTGATACTATGACAATAACAATTTATACTACCAGGAGGCTTATGAACTAACAAAACTTTGCAATTGGCTATTTAATGTATAGCCATAGATCCAAATATGAGATGATAATAAGAGGATACCATCCTTTTAAGCAACTGTACTCACCATGAATCAAAGATAATTCTGCAGCACTGAGTCTTATATAAGAAGAATCCAGGGACCCCAGAAACAGGAGGCAAAAGGAAGAATGTGGCCCCTTAATCATCATAACAAAGGATCCCTAGGGAACTCTGTGGTTTTCATCCCTGAAACTCTGGTCTCCATATAGTTAGAGGACATTATCAACCAAAGGTCTATGGTTTCAACAGAAGACTATCATAATCGCCCTGTAACAATTGTGAATAATCTGAGAATTTGAGTCTAGAAGATGCTATGATCTTGACAAGAATGATTAATTGAGTCATCAAAAGGGCAGAGAGCATCTGTTATACAATGAGAACTGCAAGATATATGTATGAATTAACAAGTGATTCTCCTTGGTCAATTTTAAGTGAAAATGAACAGATTCAGAAATGTGGGCATGAAAAAGACAAGATGACCACAGATTGCAATGAATCTAAAATAAGGTGTATGGGGGCATCACTTTAGATCTAAATTTGACTCAAGTAATTGGGCTGTGTTTGGTTCTGATTGCCTCCTTCTTTCTAATTTCTATCAGGAAGAGGCTCTGCCCACAGTTCTCAGGAAAAATGGCCGATTCAAACACATATGAAGAGGTGCAAATATGTGATTAAAAGGTGAACTGTGATAAATATGGAAATGGACTACCAGGATCCACCTTTAAGAAAGAACTTACTGCCTTCATGAGTTGTCAGGACTTTTACTTCTCTGTTGCTGCTAAAAATATACTTCTATAACTTATAAATTCTAATATTGTACCTTAAATGTCTGTGGGATATGAATGAATGGGTGGCATAGCTTGGTGCCTCTGGTTTAAGCTTTCTGAGATTCTCGTCAAGCTGTTGACTAGAACCATAAGTACACCTTAAAGACACTGAGTGGAGGGTTGTAAATACAGGTAGGTCCATTCACTGATGCATGCTTCAGGCCTTCACTGCATAAACCTTTCTCAGGAGGGCTTTATCACAACACAGCAGCAGGCATTGTCAATGTGAGGAAGCTTAGAGCAAATGGAAAAGGTACCCAGATGGGGTCATGTCCTTCTTGAGCAGCATATCTAGTAACTAAATCATGTGAAAATTGCCCAGCCATTTCACCCTGACACTGGCCACTCTGGTAGGGTAATACTCATTTGAAAGCCCACTGACATGTGGATGAAGGCATTGTCAAGATGACATCAGAGTCTAAATTTTCCTCTTGACAATTTCTTCTTCCTTTGTCTAATAAAAACTGAACCCTTGAAAACATCTTGGTCCCAAGGTCCATCTCTAAGTCTGCTTCCAAAGAGCCTAAACTCTTCCTTTAGAGTAAATTACTTGGGCTGGATGCTTTATCCCCTGTCTTCTCTACTGACAATTTCCCATCCAGGAGTTACAAGTCCTCCTTTCAATGTTACTACTCCTTGTACACACTGAGCTATAGCTGAAGGGTCTGGAAGAGCCCATGCCCCCGAATCACAGCATACAGAGTTATTGTACTTTGTCTGAGTTAGCTGTATTTCCTGGCATGAAAGTTTTGTGCTCTGGTGTGTTAGAACAGTTGGGATGAAGTTCTGAAAGATGATTCTACTTTTCTCTTTTTACAAGTTTAATCTAAGCAGAGATAAACTGACATATGAAGATCAGTTTGGAGGCATGAGAGGAAAACACAAGCAATGGAATAAGAATCTCTAATTCTTTTGAAAGTAAATGAATTGATCTTAGTACATACAAATTAGAAGCAAAATTATAATGAAAATGCAAATTAATTCAAAGGTCTATGGTGAGATTGCTTGGCCATATGGCCACTAATGAAGTCTGTAACTGCTAAGATTTCAGCATCCTAGGAAGAAGCAAAAATAGATAAACTCTGCAGTATTGTCATTTCTTTAAAACATTTTGAAAATGTAGAATAAGCTTGGAAAGTAATTTCTATCTTGGAAACATTCCTTTTACCCTAAGGATCATTGAAAACTTGTAACTACAAAGCTTTAAAAGAGAGTATAAGTATTAACATCTCATGTCAGATAAAAAAATGAAAATGAAATATTCATAATTTAGCATACAAAATATATGCCAACATGAATTTTATAATGAATATAATTAATTTATTCATCCATCCAAGACATATTAATTAGCATGTATAATGTGCCAGGAACTCTTCTAAGCATTGGAGAGATAGAGAATTTTCAAAACAAGAATCCTTGTCTTCAAGGAGTCTGTATTCTACTCAGGAAGATGGTCGGGAAAATGATTTTTAAATCTAAGTGGAAGATGAAATCATAAATAGTTTGGAAAAAAGGAGAGGAAAGTGATAATATGAATAACAGATGCACGTTACAAAAAGAGAGTAGAAAGTTTCATATTCAGAAAAGACTTCAAGATAGTGAGCGCAGACCTGGGTTGGGTCGGATTACCTCTGGAGAAGAACCTGCAAACAGGAATGGAACATTCCTGAAGCAAGAATCCAGTAGGATTCAGTCTGCACACCGGAGAGCATGATGAGATTCCAGCATGGCTCTGAAGAGTTAAGAGGAACAAACCCTGGGAGTAGAACCTGAAAGCTCAGAGCAAGAAGCAGGTCACAGGGAGAATGTGGCCTCAGACAGAGAAGAGACTTTGGGGAGCTGCTGAATGAATGTAACGTGGTAGAATATCATGTTTTTATAGAATGGCAAAGCTGTTCTTGTAATAATGAAATCAAATGATAGATATATTAGACATTCTTTTTTTCTTCTTTTTTCTTTTTTTATTGGATATTTTCTTTATTTACATTTCAAATGTTTTCCCCTTTCCAAGTTTCCTCTTTGGAAATCCCTTATCCCATCCCCCCACCCCTGCCTCTGTGAGGGTGCTCCCCCACCCACCCACCCACCCACTCCTGTCTTCCCACTCTGGCATTCCCCTACACTGTGACATTGAACACCCTCAGGCCTAAGAGACTCTCCTCCCACTGATGTCCCACAAGGCCATTCTCTGCCAGATATGCGGCCAGAGCCATGGGTCCCTCCATGTGTACTCTTTGGTTGGTGGTCAGTCCCTGGGAGTTCCAGGAGGTCTGGCTGGTTGACACTGTTGCTCCTTCCATGAGTCTGCAAACCCCCTCAGCTCCTTCAGTCCCTTCTCCAACTCCTCCACCAGGGATCCCACACTCACTCCAATTGTTGGCTGCGAGCATCCACCTCTGTATTTGTCAGTCTCTGGCAGAAACTCTCAGATAATCAGGTGAGAGGTGCTAGAAACTTCTCTAGAGCAGCATCAACTGGACTGAGAAAGGGGATAAAATTCTGCAGTGCATAGGATTCCCCAAATGTCCACAGTCATGATAACGGTTTCCAGTGGAGAAAACTAGAACTCAAAAATGTCCTTACATTTATTTTACAAAACATGACTAAAAAAAGGTACCATTCCATCTGTCTTTCTGACCTTTCTGACCTGATTTCTCTTACCTTGTTTTCTTCATTCTTAATAATGACATATTTCTGATGTTTCTCATTGAATATTGTTATATAAATGCTACTTTGTCAATGAAGATTCTTATGTTCAAGTATAGCATTGAATAACAATATGAAAAATTTCAACCAACTTTAAGTGTCTATTCTATAATGAATAATAACACAAAAACGTTTAACATGCTGGGACTGGTGGCACAGACCTGAACTATCAGCTGCTTGGGATGTTGAGATAGAAAAATCTCAAGTGCAAGGCTAGCCTGAGCATCAAAGTGGAGTTCAAGGCCTGTTTGCATGACTTAGTGAGGCCATGTCTCCAAACTATAAAAGTCAAATAGGGGCTGGGGATGTCACCTACCGGGAGGATCCATGCAGATGACCATACATTCAAGCCTTAGTACCACAGCTTAAAATTAACATTCAGTAAAATCTTGACCTCCTATCCTGTAAAAGAAAGTCATTGGAGGAACATGCTATTGTACTATTTATTGGCCTCAGTTTTAGAGAAGTAAAATGTAACTGTTGGCTGCCTGGGAACTGAGCCATAAAGGGTCAGAGTCATACAGGGCCAGAGCAGAGGCTCCATTATTGATGGAACTGACAGTGATCTCACTACTCCAGCTTTCCAGAGGTGGGATGTTGGGTTCAGTAATTGTTCGAACATGCAGAGTGTTTGCTCTATATCTCAATGTTCATAATATTGAAAGAATATAAAAAAAGTTTTTTTCTGATATGAAAAAACAATGTTGATCTATGACAACTCTCTGACAAATAGCATAAGGATCCTCAAGTGCACAGCCACTCCCCCAAAAACTGTTTCTGCTAGTCTGCTGGCTTTTCACCGATACTTCTTCACCTTCACTGCCCTTGAGCTCTGTTCCAGGTCATGTATCCAAACTGGACGTACTTCTTCAAGTAGATTCTTGTACTTTTAACGCTTTATCACTGTCTCTAACTAAGGTTTTGTTTCCTCTCTGCTAGTACAACATCTCCGATTTCTTTCTTTGGCTTAGGACCCATGGTTAGTTTTTCTGTCCTCTCCACAGCTTCCAATACAATCATTAGATTTCAAACTTTCTGCCCTTCAGCTTCAAGAACAATGGCATACAAATCTTCCTTGAATTAATTTTATTTCCAACAAGCTTGTGTTTATTGCTAGACTCAGCCAAAAATGAATGCCAATTCTTCAAACACTTAGCGCCGTGATATTGTTAATTCTATTGGTGCCAAAAGTATTAAATTAACTTAGTGGTGTTTCTGGAGAAGAGCCTGGGTAAAAAAAGCCAAATTATTAGTATTCTAAAATAGGAAAAAGAAAAAGAATTAATGATAAGAAGAAAGCAAAACAGTCTTTGATCACCAATGGTAAAAGGAGTAAGTGTCTACATATAAAATAAAATAGCATGTTTTACTATATGGATGCTAAAGAGTTAGAAGCTGGATGTATCTTGTCTTAATAGATATAGATATGATACTTTTCTACCACTGTCATGAGAAGCCAACACCATAGCAAGTTAGAGAGGGAAGAATTTATTGGGACTTACAGGTTCAGAGGGTGAGTCTATGACAATCATAATGAGGAACATGGTAGGAGAGAAACAGGCATAGTTCTAGAGCAGTAAATGTGGACAAGACAGACAGATAGACACACACACATACACACACAGAGAGAGAGAGAGAGAGAGAGACAGAGACAGAGACAGAGACAGAGAGACAGAGAGAGATACTAACTGGAAGTCTTGTGCTGTGTAGGTCCACCACCCCCAATGGCATAGCTTCTCTACCAAGTCCATACCACCTCATCTTTCCCAAACAGTTCCAACAATTAGGGGCCAAGTATTCAAAATAGATCACCCTGTGGGAGTTGCTTTCATTAAAAAGAAAAAAAAAAATCTCCCAAAAATTTGTGTGTTGAATTCCTAGTTATAGACTGATAGCACTATTTGGGAAGCCATAGAAGCTTTCAGAAGAAGAGCCTACCTAACAGAAGTCAGTCGCTGAGGGTCTACAATGATGACCTGAGTGAAAGATACTCTGGTGCAAACATTGTGGGAGTAACTAACTACTTTCCAATTTGAATTTAAAGACTACTTCACAAGATGGAACCCACAGTTGGTAATGATTGGATGGCCAAGACCTAAGATTAAATAGGTCATAGATTTAGGAGAAAACTAAATACTATTTTTCTGTTAAAAGCATATAGCAACAAAATGACTCCTGATAACATATTGCTGTTCCCATTGTGATGATTAGAATAAGAATGGGCATCATTGGCTCATATAATTGATGTTTGATTCCAGTTGATGGACTTTTGGGAAGGATTAAGAAGTGTACCTGTTGGAGCAGGTATGTCACTGGCAGTTGGCTTTAAGGTTACAAAACTCTCTCTCTCTCTCTCTCTCTCTCTCTCTCTCTCTCTCTCTCTCTCTCTCTCTCTCTCTCTCTCTCTCTCTCTCTCTCTCTCTCTCTCTCTCTCTCTCTCCATAAATTTCTCAGCTACTTCTGCACCATGTTATTAATTGACTAACCCCCTGAAAGTCTAAGCAGCCCCCAATTACATGCTTTAAAAAAAAAAAAATAAGAGTTGCCTTGGCCATGATGTTTCTTCCCAGTCACAGAACAGTAACTAAGACAGGCAAAGATCAGAGCCTCATTCAACTATCATCAGAGAAGCTTTCTCCTGCAGTAGATGCGAACTAACACAGAGACCACAACTGGACAATGTGCAGAGAGTGCAAGACTTTGGAACACTCAGGTCTTAATGGGATGTCTTCACTATGCCCTCCCCTCAGGGCTCAGGGAATTATAAGGAAGAGGAGGCAGAAAGATTGTAAGAGCCAGAGGGGAAGGATGACTCCAAGAAAACAGTGTCTTCCAGACACAACAGGGTTGGTGCACATATAAACTTACAAAGACATCAGTATCATGTATGGGTTCAAGCGAGATAGGGTACCATCACTGAGGGGAGAAATGGACATAGGCTCCTACCCCTCATCAAGAAGCTATCTCCAACTGATATTCACTTGCAAAGAAAAGATACATTTTCTCCAACAGAGTCACACTGGGTATATTAACCACACTTTAAAGTAGTAGGTCCAGAAGTAGATGACCAGCAGAAAATGATCTCAGCACTATTTATGCAGACATTTTTTCTCATATTGCTTTGTTTGGGAAGTTTTAGTCTTTGTTTTTATATTATGGTTTCCAATTTTGTAGGGTTTTGTGTATGGTTTTTTTTTTTATCTTTTCAATTCTTGTGTGTTTGTTCTTTTCTTTGCATGTTTGTTTTTTAAGAGAAGAAAATACAGAGTATGACGATGGATGGATATAGAGGATGTGGGAGGATTCATGGCAGGAGAGAGCATAATTAGAATATATTGTATAAAATATTTTCAATAAAATAATAATATATTTACAATGTGGAGATTAAAGCAATAGGAGATCATCATATCTATGTGACTAATGTACAAATTCTATATATTATGAGAACTTTTGGATTTATGCTTAAGATGTAGCTTCATAATAAAGAATAATAATACAAGACTATATATAATTTATTATAACTATGCTAGTGCATAAATACTTTGATGAAAGCATATTGTGCTTGTCAGGGGGAAAGTAGTCTTTTGACGACTCAAGTTTTAGTTTGCTATATAATTACATGACTGAATTGTGATTTCGTGGGAATAAAAATTTTGTAGAAATTTTCATTTGTTGCAGTATTATACTATCTAAGCCATTTACAACCACTGTCTAAACATGACAAAATTAGGAAGAGTTGAAACAAGCAGTAACAGTTGCTCAGGTTAAATATTACTATAACGCTGGACTTTGGAGTAGATACACAGTTCTTTCTAAGGATTTGTCAGAGAAGTATCAAAAGACAATTCTATTTGACACCTGCGTTCTGATCTAGGGGACATACGTACCCATGCAGTATCAAATGGTGCCAAAGTAGATATTCATACAAGTAATTGCTATATTTATCTATACATGGTATATCATGTATCATTTTAAGTAGGATGTGCTTGGTTTTAAACACTTCTTAAGCAAGCAATTCTCTCCTGGATGCTACATGAGATGAGACATAAATGCAATGTTTGAAGATCATACCAAAGTGAAGTATGTGGGGCAGTCATGCAAATACTATGAGGTAGAGTGACATACAAAACAGGAAGTAAATTCAGTGACAAGAACACACATGGAGAATTTACTTTGACTAAAGATTCATTGGTGGCTCAAAACTGGGAGCATCTGAGCAGGGCTTAAAAATGGACTTTGAAATGCTTTTACTAAATTAACTGAGATTAAAGTATTATCTGTCTCTCTTGATCAATCTATGTAACTTATGCTAATAACCTCATTGGAGCTATCTGTCCTTATACTTGCCCAAGACAATGCTCATTTTTCAAAAAACATAGTGCTGAATATAATTTGCATTCATTTTGTTTGTCATCAAAATGTTTATTATTACATCTTTACTCATTCATATTTTATATCTCTCTGTGTGTCATTTAGAGTCCCTACAGAGACAAACTAAAACATGTAGAATTTATTTTTACTATAATTTACAGTGTAGAGATCAAAGCCATCGGAGCCCATCCTTACGCTGTACATTAGGGCATATAGTCTATATAACACAGGGTCACTTTACCATCACGTTAACAGAAAGAGGATCCCATAGCACGCTCTTCTTCCCATTCTGTTGGAAGAAGTCATAAGAGACTCTTCAGTTCTTAGAGAATATGAAATGATTTCCTCATAAAACTGACATAGGTTGAGTTCACATTAACTCTGTGGTGGCCTTTTTAGTTTTCTCTATTATACAAATGTACCAAAGTTCTTATTCAAAGTCATTAGTTCTTTCAAGTTAATTGTAGTGATTAGCATTTTTTTAAATGTGCATTTTGTTTCATTTAGATTTGGAGATGTGCTCACAAAGAGTTTTATAGTTTTTTTTTCTCCAATAGGCTTGTAAGCAACTTTTGTCAATAAGCCATTGTTCTCTCTAATTTTATTATATTTTTTTTCTTACTGGTATCTTTTATATTTCTTGTTCTTTAGGGGAGCTGGTGCTTCAAATTAATAAAGCTGGGAAGCACAGTGCTGGATGGGAAACTTTATACTAATTGTCTTGAATAAAGATATAAGGTAGAAGAGAGACAAGCAGTAACATTTTCATCCAATGAAATATTTTTTAATAGCAGTGAGGGAACAAAAAAAAAAAAAAGAGGAGAGAGTTCTCTTAAAGATAAACAATATCATTGTGTGTCTTGATAACATAATAATTACTTTCACAGTACCACTTTGCTAGCTCAGCCTAAATGAGCATTGTATTCTAATAGATAGACACATTTATCAAAATGAATGTTTTCAAATATAAGGCCTATATTTATCTTTTAAAAAAATTGCTACACTGATAACCAGGAATTGTCCTCTTACTATGGCATGAGTTGAGGAATGTTTGGTGTTTTTCCCCTCCTCCCATTCACCCTGTATGAAGCAGGGATGATACTTGCTCCAAAATAAGCTACAAAGGCTATCCCAATTATAAATAAGGAAACACAGAAATATTTTCACCTTTTAAAAATTAAGTGTTTCAATAGAAATATTTAAAGCTTTTATGATACAATTAATGACATATTTTCCCGACTGGTGTGAAAATGTTTGCACCACTAACAGAATATTAACTGAGTGCCTTAATTTCAGTGTTTTTAGGCAAACTGATTGTCAAGGAGGTCTCGGTTAGGAACAGGTCCAAGCAGCCCTGTGGTTCCTCGCTTCAGTTGGCATCCAGCAGTATTAGGTGCAGGGACTATGTATTGAAATAAGCACAGTCTTTCCATAGGGAGGCCTCCATTATTTATATTGTTGGTCCTCTCCTCGTCTACCCACAAGCACAAGTACAATGAGATCCTGGGACAAATGAGCTTATTAAGATCATGGCTAGACATATCGTTTTTCAAATCACACTCTACAAGACAGATATGCCGGCAAAGCTGTAATAAATGTCAGGGCTCAAGGCATCCACCATTCTTTTCAGCAGCCGGTGGCTTGGCTAGAAAAGCTTTTCATAAATTTTAGCACACACCTGTCAAAATGGCAGGTGCGATAGTCTGCTATCACAGAGGAGCCTGGACTGTGATTTCTGGGCAAGCAGCAATGTCCTCGTTTGCAGAGCAATCCTGTGCTTTTCTCTGTTTGTGACCAGCGAAATCTCTGTGATCACACTGGGACTCCGTGCGTCCTGGCAGATCTGCCAGTGGTATTCAACACGTTGCGATTATTTTAGATTGCATGTCATGAGGTGTGAGTTCCCATTTGCTAACACAATGGGGTTTCAGGACCATGACAACCGGAGCACATTCATTTGTATATGAGATGCATTCTTGTTGTGGGTAGGGTGAGCCAGTCCATCTTCCCTAGACCCCTTTCGTCTTTCAACATCAACCCTCCACCTGGAAAAGCCGAAGTGTAAATTACCGTTGTGTGTTTCCTTACACAGAAATCAGAGGGGGGAGGGAGCCTTTATTTTATTTCAATATACTTAGTTCACAAGCTAGAAATAAAGTTATTTAAAGTAAAATTGTGTTTCTATACTCACACACATGTATGGTTAGAACATTCATGAAGGAAGACTCAGTTATTCCAATGCCACTGAAGAGAAAGGAAAATTTAGAAATAAGTGAGTCAGTCGCAGGCCTTCCATTCTCTTGTCTGTATAGAATGGTAATGCTTTGATTTCTATGGTGAAAATACAGTTACATTTTCTTGGTGTAATAAAAAGAGAAATTTGAAAAAAAAAAAAAAAAAGAAACCTAAATATTAATGTTGAGAAGAGAACAGGATACTTACTGCAAGGTAATAATTAGATGAGTAATGCCACACAGTTATATAATGTATGCATTCATACACATTTTATATCTACATTTTTTATATAAATCTCATAGAAATGGGACAGGGTGATCCGATCAGATATTTGCATATGATTTACACAGGCAAACTATGAAATTTAATGAGGTTCACTGATGTGGTAAAATTCCTTGTTAAGTTTTTAAATGAAGTGTCTATGACCTGTATCTTCAGACACCAAATGAAACTCCTGTCACTAGTACTTTCTGCCCTGAAAGCAGTGGATTTTATTTTCTGTTTTTACGTTTTTCATACATGTGTACAATGTGTCTCTATATTTCAAACTACCAATAATTTTGGCTTCATATAAATGAAATAGACCAATTACTTTGTGAAGTCATTCAGACATAAACAGAAATTTAGATTCTGGAATATAAACAGAAATTCCATTACTAAGCTTCCCGTTGAAAAAGAAATAACTGTAATTATATTTAGCACAATAACTTATTTTCTTCAAAATCGTGGCAAGTGCCATGCCGCTGGCTTGTCAGCTAATGGATGTCTGCCACTTGAATGCCATTTAACAATAATTGCAATGTGGAAATATTAGTTTCTACAATGGTCTAGTTTATGGAATTAATAACAAATCAGCACTTAAGTAAGGCACGTTTGAAAAACATCTTCATTCTAACAACTAATAATTACTCAGGGAAAAATTAGCATGAGAATTTCAGTAAGCTGCTTACCTTGCCCCTGTTTACTGGAATGTCTCTGCTCTTCTACAAGCATACCATAGCTTTTAATTATCTTCTTTCCTTTCAAACTGTTCGGAAACATGTCTTAGAGAAGAGGATATTGAGAGAGCTCTTGCCTCACATTTACATCTGCAGTTGTGGAACTAAAACAATCACATACCTATTAAATCACAATCTCCAACCTCTGAGGGAAAGGTTGGCTCATCTCAAATCCACACATCCAATCATTGCCATTGACAGGACCGACCCTCGAACCTGTGTTTCAGGCACTCTTTGGAACTAGATGGAGATTCTAATAAGCATTACAGGTAATTAAAAACTTGATACGTTGTTAAGCAACATCAGTCTCAGGCATTAAAGAGTGAGGTCTCACATACCTTGCAAAAGCACCTTGCTGCCTACGGCCCTCTCACTGTCTGCACCCCCCCCCCCCGAGCAAATTGCAAGCAAATCGTTGAGCCCCTCCCCGTGTATGAAGCATCAACTCAGACAGTTTTTAGGGTATGCTTCCGTTGGTACTTAACTCTGAGCTCGACTAAACTCATTATTAACTGATAAAGTATAATGTTGCATCTCGTGACTTTTGGAAGCAAAGATGTGATAGATCATGAAGTGTCTTAATGAACTGTTCTGTTGTTAAGGAGAGACTCACAGGTGAAAGCACTTATTTGGGGACTCGCTCAGAGGATTAGTAAATTAACATCCTGTTGGCTCCTTTGGTCCCAGCAGGCAGGCCTGGTGCTGCAGAAGTAGCTGGGAGCTTTGTAGCCTCATTGCAGGCAGAAGGACACCTGGCCTGGCCTGGGCTTTTGAAACCTCAAAGCCCACTGAAGCACTTCCTACAACAAGGCCACCACTACTCCAAAAGGCCATATCTCCTAATCTCTCTCAAACAGTTCCACTAAGTGGAGACCAAGCCTTCTGTTATATGAGCCAATGGGGGCCATTCTCATTCAAACCACCACATGGAGAGAGAGAACCACAGAGCCCTCTAGGAAGCTCTGTCTCCTTCCTTCCGAGCCACTGCTAAGGCTATCTTATATCACTATACCCACCTAGTCACTTCCTATGAGTGTCTGTTGACAGGAATATCATCTACTGGCCATGACTCCGATTTCTTTTGCTGGACCTTTTTCTAACGTGCTCAGATCTTCACCATGGTTTTCCATGTAGGGCCCCCTTTACCCCCTTTAAACCAATGGTTTGCCACACAGGGGCCCCTTTACCCACTGACTTCAAGAACTTGGAGAATGAGGAAGCACAATTTTATTTCTGTTAATTAGAGGCAAAAGGTACAAAGTTACCACATTGGATAAGCATTTTCCACTTTGATATTTGCCTTTTTTAAACACGTTTCTCGGAATTCTTATT
The DNA here is from genome assembly GCF_900095145.1 of Mus pahari. Classification (NCBI taxonomy): domain Eukaryota; kingdom Metazoa; phylum Chordata; class Mammalia; order Rodentia; family Muridae; genus Mus; species Mus pahari. The sequence continues at coordinate 64,270,303 of NC_034592.1, read as the reverse complement.
CTCTTATTCACTATGTAGTAGATATACTTAAAGTTTTACACGAATTAAATCACGTATAAAATAACCATTAGAGTAGGGGATTGAAATGACCCACATGTTATATATGAGAAGACTGAGGCACATATAAGTCATTGAATTTGAAAAATAACAATAGCATCAATATCTTGGCCTTTGTGGGATGCTATTTCAATCACTGACGTCTCTGCCCATCTTTTCTTACCTAGAACGCTGAACTTTAGATGTCACCTCCCTAGGATAAACATTTAATGATGAGGGTTGCATTTTACAAACCATCTTTTACCTTACAATCCTAAGAAAATAGAAAGCAATCTAGTCTTGAGTGTTCACTAGGCCTCCTTAGCACTGTGCAGAAAATTCTAGCTGTTTGAGTACATGGGCCTTCCTTTTCAGAAGTTACTGATGATGTCACCCAGCAAAGGGTAGAAGAGGACTGTGAACAGGGCAGATAGGATATTAACCACGACTCAACCCCCAGTTGTTGATATCAAGGGCAGGTCTGTGGAAGTTCTAGTAATGAACTAAGAGCTTACTTCTGGGGAATGAATGTCTGAACCTGTTTCACACTGTCTCTGCATCCTGGCCTCCTCCTGTGCCTTCCCCACAGGCCGCTTGAGAATCCTTTCTCTAGGTTGTCAGAAAACAGAGAATGCTGGAGCACAGCCCCATTCCTATGGGATTTCAGTTGGTTTCATTTCAACAGCTTCTATCACAGACTCCATGGGGGTATTGCTATGTTCCTACTTTAGCCTGCCATCTTTCCATACTCTAATTTAAGTGGCACTAATCATTCTAGTGTCCTCCCTGACATGCTGATGATCTAGAGAACCATCGCCACCTAGAAAACAATCTGCCCTAAGTATGCTGTTGGTCAAAAAATCTGCGAGTACGTGAACAAAGAAAGGCAACTCTCGATCCCAAGGAGATGCTCATGACAGGCTGCCAGGGAAGTCATCAATACTTGAATCATTTTAGGGACAGTAATAAGGCTCCTGAACAATGCAAGTGGTGTGCACAGTCCTGAGCAGAATGGGGTCTTCCTGCTCCAGCTTTCTCCATCTCCTGTCAGAACACAGAGGAGAAAGGGACCTACACATAGCGCCATTGCTGCAGTCTCCAGAGTTGAGAAATTCGCGCAGCTTGCTCTCGGCTCAGCTGCTTCATTTCTCTGAGCCTTTGTAATAAAGGCTGCGATGATTACTTTTAAAAAATTTATCAGGAGTTGTTCCATTCAATTTAACACAAAACTCTAGTTTTTATTTAAGAAAGGTATGGAGCAACTTTTTTTTCTCAAGATTTAAAATTAGCCATTGTTTTAACTGATGAGTGTCAAACATGCTCATGTGATCCTAATTGAAACCACAGCAAGCCATGTCCTGGCTATAGCTCTTTATCTGTCACTGTGGCTCTGCATCCCAGCCACGGGCACCCCAAGGTCTAGGTACAATTGCTATTTGACTGAGCTTAAATAGAAAACACCATGAAAATCTGTGTTACCACCCTTTCTTTACAGACAGTTACCTACCATATACAAAAAGACAAAATGTGTGTGTGTTGGGGGTGAGGGGGATGGGAATCTACCGGTAAACCAAATCACACAATATGTAAGTCATTGTGAGGTTCTGCCACTGCTGTCATTTACTCCGTGACAGAAAGATCCGTGCTGATGGGGCCATGCTTTCTCAAGTTAATTTTCATAAATATGCAAGGTGGGTGTTATAGTGCCATCATTGTAGCAAACAGGGAAAGAGAGGCTCAGAGAGAGTGAGTGGCTCGGTCTTCAGTCCAGTCATGCATCCAGTCAGCTGTCTAATTAGGATGGAAGCTCTGGCCCAAAGCCTGGGCAGGCTGCTGGGAGGACTCTGTGTAAGCCATTACTCCCTCTCCCTCTCACTTCATAGAAGCGAAGCCTTTGAGTGAAATAGTCCATTTAGTCCTTCCTTCTTCATTGTGACAGGTTACAATAATATATTTGTGTTAAATAGTCCACTTAGTCCTTGTTACTTCATTGTTACAGGTTACAATACATTTATAGACATATACTTGAGCTATTCTTTTTTAAAGAAAAAGTGAATATTTTATATCTGTAATGTCTTAATATGTTCATATATTAGCACATCCTATTACATGATATGAATAAACTACATAAGTATTAATATGTTACAGACCATCCTGATATCCCCGTATTTTGGTCTGGCTAACAATGTTTCTATAAGCAGCTTCTGTTACTGCATGTATTTACATGTGTACATGTGTACACATACATATATATACAAAAACACGAAATATGTAAAGAAAGAGAATCAGAAAGTGGCCACTAGGCACTGTCCTGTCGCCATTGACAGATGACAAGAGTAGAAAGGCTGATCAAGTTGACAGACATAAATAAGCACACCCTTTTGTCAGCTGCTTTATTGTGCTTCCGTCCACTGGCAGTGCCTGAGAGCATCGGCCTGTCATCTCTTCTCCTGATTTAGCTATTAATTATTAGTTTTTAGGTTATTTTAGTTTATTTTTAATTACGTAGTTTATTTTTAGTTTTCATCTTTGTTGGGTAGAAAAATGTTTATTCAATATTATATTATTTTTCATATCTTCACCAGAAAGATCCAAAGATACTAAACCAGAGGTTTGTGTTTTGCTTTCTATGCAATGTTGACAATATAATTTTTTTTTCTCCTGAGCTCACTTTTATTTATTTCATGGGATTAAGGTTACTATCTGTCAAGGCCTTAGAAAGCCTGAGAGTTTACTAAACTTGCATGTTACCAATTAGTCTACTATTGGTTTGTAGATGATCCCTGAATACAATAGACCCCTTGGTCAGAACCGTTGGGCATTTTTCAGCAGACCACAGAAGACATACTTGGCATTATTATATTTGTGTCAGTTCTTCTGACAACCAAATCTAATAGAGATGTCAGAAATGGGTCCAGCTGTGCGTGAAAATGCAGAGGCATATGGTTCAGGAAGGAAACCTGAGGTGTTCATGCTAGACAGTAAGGAGCTTGTCTCCTGACCCAAATACTATCTGTGCATTGAAAGGCTATTTGCTGTCTTTGCCTTGCTCAAGAGAAAGCCCAAAACAAAAGGAACTTATTACCCCACTCTTGAGACATGCAGGAACACAGTGGACTTCTGGGAATTGAGATCATCAACCAGCATTTTAATTTAGCTCACTGCATCTGCTTTCTCCCATTTGCTACTTCCATAATGTCTCTATTTTGTCATTGTTTATCTGTTTTATATGGTCCTTGGTTGGATACACATGTTATTCATATATTAAATTTAAATAGCATGGAAATTTACCCGAAGTGGAGGTACAACAGGCTACTGCTTTGCCTCTGATCAAAATAAAGTGAGATACTGTCTAGCAAATTTATGAATATATGTCATAGTTCTATTGTGGTTTTTGCCTGATATATTAGAGCTGAAAGATGTAGAAATGGAAATACATATAAATATTTTTCTTCCCAACAAAAATAAAACTGAAAGTTCCTAAATGTTTTCTGTTAATGTAATTTTTGTTAATTCAGAGAGTTAGAAGCAGATTCCTACACAGAAAAAGACAAGGGAGGGGCTTTGTGAAGACAAATCTATTGGTTTTGGGAGCTTAGTGGTCTAACACCCTGTGGAATAGGAAGGAGAAATGCTTGAGGTTTAAGATCACAAGATTGTGTCATGTTTATTCTTTAAAGATTCAAAACTGAAACACTAGCTTCACTTTAGTATGATGACTGGTTTATATATCAATTTGATGCATTATGATCATCTGAGAGGAGGGAACTTCATTTGAGAAAATAAGACTCCGCTGCAGGCAGACAGGCCTGTAGAGTGCTTTCTTAATTAGTGATTGATTGGGAGAGGGCTCAGTCCATTATGGCTGGTACCATTCCTGGGCTGATGGTCCTGGGTGCTCTAAGAAAGCAAGTTGAACAAGCTATGGAGAACAAGTCTGTAAGCACCAGCACTCCTCCATAGACTCTACATCAGCTCCTGCCTCCAGGATCCTGACCTATTAGACTTCCTCTTCTAACTTCCTTCAGTGATGATTAGTAATGTAGAAGCATAAGCCAAATAAACCCTTTCCTTCCCAGGTAGTTTTGGTCCTGGTGATTCATCAAAGCAATGGTAACGCTAACTAGAATATTTAACATTACAGGCAGTGTGCTCTTCATGCTATGGGATATGAAGAAAAAGGTAGAGGCACAGAAGCACATCATAATTTTGGTGGTTTCATTAAAAAAAAAAAAAAACAACTAAGTTTACATGGTGCTTGAATATTTGGTCCCCAGCTGGTGGAACTATTTGAGAAGGATTTGGGGATTTGGAGGTGTGTTAAATAGGACAGGCTTAGAAGTTTCAAAAGCCCATGCCAAGCTTGGCTAGCTCTCTCTGACTCCTATTTTCAGATTAAATGTGGGCACTCAGCTAGTCAGAGCCATGCCTGCCTGCTGCCATGTGCCCTGGCATGACACTCATGGAATCACAAGCCCCATAGTAAACACTTTCTTTAAGGAGCTGCCTTGGCCATGGGGCCTTCATCACAGCAGGAGAAAAGTAACTGAGACAATGGTATCAAGATTTTGCTATTATTCCTCAGTTCTTTATTAAGCTCGACAATATATGCAGTATTCCATAGAATCTGTCCTTCTAGCCCTTGGATTATGCTGGGCTTTAATCCAAGTAAAACAATATATGATAGATTGATTATACCACTGAATACAGAGATGACAGTCTCTATCCAGCACAAGTTCCTCGGTGCTGAGTGGGATCGGGAGTGGGCATAGTTGCTACATGTTCATCCTGCTAGGTGCTCCTCTGTGACCTCCCTTGCGTAAAAGGGATGAAATATGTTCTAAATAAATCTAGGTTAAGAAGTCAGGCAAAGAGGTACAAGAAGCATCACGACACCGAGATTGGCATTTGGGGATGTGCACAGAAGGTTGAACAGTGTGTGCGGCAGCCCAGGTCCTCTTTTGTCTTTCTGATCACTTTGTCTTCTTGTAAGATGCTTCACACACACACACACACACACACACACACACACAGACACACACA
>NC_034592.1:64233891-64264819 GCF_900095145.1 Mus pahari | reverse complement strand
ACACACACACACACAGATACACACACACACACACACACACACACACATTTCCCTCAGTATCTGCTGGATTTGACCTAGAGCATTAGTTCTCAAACTATGGCTATTTAATATAGTAGTTCCTCATGTTGTAGAAACCCCTTCATAAAATTATTTTTGTTACTACTTCATTTTTGTTGAAACTGATTTTGCTACTGTTATTAATCATAATGTAAATATCTGATGTGCAAGATATGTGATATGTGACCCCTCAAAGGGTGGAGAACTCTGTTCTAGAACCTTGTAAGATATTAAAATACATAGATATTCATATTAGTGGTATAATATTTTGTGGGGCAGCAGGTGTAGAGGAAGAGGGGGGAGGGAGAGAGCCGGCATCCAGCCAGAGTTCCAGTGCTCTGGGCAGGTGGACATAGGAGGACTGCCAGACGCTTTCCATGCAGCCCCAGGCGGGCATCTGGCTGTGTGAAGCCACTGACCCCACACAGTGGAGGTGGACAAGGGGCTGCCCCCTCGGTACCTGGTTCTCAGTCTCTGGCATCCCATGCTGGATATGGCAGAGGAGCTGAGAACAGAATAGGGGCCCTGGGGCGACACTCTTGCCTGGAGATATGGGAAGAGGGCAGAAGTTCCTATGCAGGCAAGAGTCCTAAGTCTGGTCTGTGGCTGGAGCACAGGAAGGTCTTCCATCGGGAGGCTAGAAGCGGCTCCTTAGAAGAAAGCCTATCCCAATGTCCAAGCTCAGCGGGCCTTGATGAACAGAGACAGTTTATGTAAAGTTTTAGAGCTTTATTGTAGAAAGGCAGGGGGAAAGAGAAAAGGTAGAAAAAGAGAGAGAGACCAGCCATGGCCAAGAGGAGAGAAGGGGGAAAAGGAGAAAGAGAAGAAAGGCTAGAAAGTAAGAAAGCTTAAAGAGAGAGAGGTAAAAGCTTAGAGAGTAAGAAAGAGAGAGTAAGAGGGAGAGAGCGAGGTGGGGCCAAGCAGCCCCTCTTATAGTTTGTTATCTTGCTGTTGCTAGGTAAGTGGGAGGAGTCTAGCCTGAGGGTTAGACACTTGAAACATTGTGTATGTGACTGAAAGCCACGAGCTTCTCCTGTGGGGGCTGTGGGGGCGGTAACTTTGACAGGAGCCAGGGGTCCAGGAGACACGAGGAAATGCCTTCTGTCCCATGTAGGTGGGAATTACCACCAACAGGTTTCACCAGGGTTCAAGACCTCAACTCGACTGGAGACCAAGCTATCTGTGCATAGCCCATTGCCCCACAATATTTGCAAATAACCTGTATATATATATATATATATATATATATATATATATATATATATATCCTTCTGTATATTTTAAATAATCTGCATATTATTTGTGATATGAATACATTAATACAATATAAGCATTATGTAAATAATTGTTATATAATACTACTTATGGAATAATTACAATAAATCATCAATACCTATTTAATGCAGAAGCAACATCGCATACCTAACTATACAGTATGTCCATGAAACACAGACATGTGGTACTCAAAACAGTAATGAGTGGTGACTACCAAGCAGCAGCAGGGCATACCCTATACATAATTTAATAATTCAGACAGTTTACACATATTACAAATTAAGTTTTGCTTTTTCAACCTTCTAAAATATTTAACCAATAGTTTTGGAATATGGATGGGTGAATCTGCAGACAAAAATAAATATATTTAAATAAGTGGTCAGTATATGTTATAACAGCATTTGGTAGAATCCACCTCATGTTTGTTGAATGTCCCTAGTAACTCAGTTCTCGTCCATAGCTTAAGGAAAACCAATACTTTTAAGTGAATAAGTAATCAGCACATAAATTTGTTACACTTTTCCCTTTCTTCAGAGTTTATAGTTTCCATATGAAAATGAAATAAGGACACAAATAACTCCAATGCTAGCTAGAAGAAGCTAGTGATGTAAGAAAATCAACCAAGGATCACTTATAGGACAAATATTTTATAGAAAGAAAAGCATTTGAGATGATCCCGGAAATGTAAGGACGTCTGTAGATAGCAGGTAGGCTAAGGATCAAAGCCTGAAACATGCAACAATCAAGAAACAAGAAATAATCCAGTTTCAACTCTTCACACATAATTAAATCCTGTAGGCTGGGACAGCACAAGAAACATACCACTAGGACTGCTATGCCCCCATGCCAGGGAAACACTGATGCAGGAGTCCACAGAGAGCCATCTCCAGCAACACAATCCAGGAAGTCATTCAGGAAGTTAGTGCAGAAACACATAGTGTACACTGGAGAAAAGAGATAAAATTTCAAAATACTGAGATTGGCAGAGTAAATGGGTATTGTGGTAGGTATGGAAATGGGCTGTTTTTAGATTTTACTGCTGAAATTAAAGTACATGATATGAATGAAAAAATCCAGGGAGAAAAAGAATGACAGTTTTTTGGTGATCTTGTGAGACAATGTATTTTATACCTGTAATTTCCTCTCTCTCTCTCTCTCTCCCTCTCTCTCTCGCACATGCACACACACACACATTCTCTCTCCCTCCCTATATTATTTCTCCTCAGCAATGCTCACATCTTCCTGACTTTGCCAAAAACACCTTGGATTTATTCCTCTGCTAACATTACAGACCCTATTCAGTGTACCATGGAAAATCAAAGTTCAGTTTTTCTTGTTTTAATGTTAGATGACTTCCCCAAGAGTTCAAGACAAATCACTATGGAAGAAAAATATTTGAAAAATACAAATACCATCTACTACTTCCAAATATGAACACAGGCATCAAGAGACCATCTCCAGGCAGGAGAGAAGCAAACACACAAGCATGGAACTATTAGTGAGGTAGGTAATACTAGGTCGTGGTGCCAGGAAAAAATGTTTTCAGCCAGTTGTGGCTGTATACGATAGGCTCACACTCTGATGAGCACAAAGCCCACCTAAAATGGACAAGAAATTGGAGAGGAGAAAAGACTTTATTATCTGCAGCAGACAAGGGTTCATAAGAATCCTTTCAAAGCAGTGTCCTCTGGCCTCTGTGAATAAAGGAAGCATGGGGCTTTTATTAGGGCGTCTATACCTATTCATAGAAGTATACAGTAAAGCAGTGGGCACATTCCTGAGCATGCTCTGTTTAAGTTTAAAAGGAAAGATGCTAGACACATTCTTGGAGTGCTTATAACAAGTTCATTGACCACATGTTGGAAAGGTTAAAGGTGGCCTGGGGCACTTCTGGGATAGCTCAGCTTACAGCATAACAATTTAGTTAGCTGAAAGACACTTTGATGGTTCATTAATATAAGAGTTTACATCTAAAAAATCACCTGCCTTGCTTGTGGCTGAAATAGGGAATACCATGTGCTGCCACTGGGTCCTTCTATGGTTGGGGAAGGTGAGAGGCTATTGAAGGACGGCTTGCTAGTTGGTACCATGCACCAAGGTGTTTCTCACCATTTCTGAATTCACGGTACCTGCATTCCATATCTTTATTTCCATCTTGTTCTCTTCATCCCAGCCACAGTCAGGGCACAAGTGACAGATTTGACAGGAAAGAAGATCTAATACTACAAAATCACAGAATTCTTCGGTTTATTCTCTGACATGCCTCTTGCCACAGATCTTCATACCTTTCAGTCCTGAAAAGCCAAATCACAAAGTCTTGATTTTGCTTATGAAATGTCAACAGATTCTTGACAGATGCATTCAGGGCAGAATGTGAACTGGAGACTTGCAGTTATTGATTCCCATGCCAGAGAAACAGATCGTTCTACCTATTCTGTTTAATATCATCGGGAAAGTATGTTATAACTTCGTATTTACATGGGAGTGCCTTGTTTTGTGCTATGGTGGGAGTAAAGGGTACATTTCATATCTTAATGATCTTGACATACTCCATGATATGTTTTGAGTTTCTAGTGAAAGAAAACTGTATAAAATGTCCATAAACTCATACTATTATCAACAGAAATTCCATCATTACCTATTGTCTTAACATTCCTGAATTGTCAGGACTTCTGTAGAAACTTGTTAAAAATGGTTGTAGCAGGGAAATGCCACAGCTTCCCAATATACTCTATAATCTAGCCACTGCCTGTCAGTTGAATAACCACTAATCAGAGATCAATCAAAGCAATTTTAAGGTACTACAAACTAAGAAAAAAAAACTGTTAGAAAATATAAAAAAGGTCCTAACAGGTTTCATCCAACACAGAGCTATACCTCATTGATTCTTTTACTAAACAATGCATAACTGCAAATATAGAATTTAGTATAAAGTAAATATTTACTTGTAGCAAAGGAAAGAATTACAAAAATGATGAATTTTAAAAAGACTGAGAAAAAGCACAAACACTGTTATATGTGTTACATATAATCTAAGAATCATTTTCCAGACATGTTGAACTATATACTGTTTTGTTACCTCTTCATGAGACCATGATTTTATAATAACTTTTTTTCCACCAAGAAAGCATAATGAGCAGTGGATTGAAATGTATTTTCATTATTGGTCATTGAGATGCAATACCGATGGCTGTTCATATTTCCATATATTCTCTTTGTAGTGCTGCCTCAGGTTTGTACCTTTATACCAGGAATTCTAATAAATCCCATTATCTCTTAAAATATGATATGCATAATACATTTGTAATTGTATCTATTCATTATTAAGACCATCCCTGACAGGCGAGAACTTCTGATTAGCCCTGATATCACTGAAAGCAGAATCCAACGCTGAAATTTTTACACCTCTGCAACTTGAAATAATTCATTCCAATGACTTCTGGCTTTGTGCATTTTTCAACCTCCCTTTTCTTCATCTACATAGATGTTCTCTCTGACATTTTACCTGTCTGCTGAGATGCCAGGCAACCCAATGGCTTTTTAGGAGCAAATCTATCCTTGAGTTACCTGTATGAGATGTGACAGGCCCCTCAGCAGTTTGTCTCCTAAGCTACAGGCAATGAAAGGTCACTGTTAGATGATCATTCTTAGCCGTTGTCCTATAGATGGTATCAGCTACCTTTTCTGTTCAATCTAATCCATCTTTTAAGCTGATGAACCCCAGCATGTAGCAGCCCCAAGGTATGGTGGTACCATCGAACTAGCTTTGTAAGTTTCTGCCTTATATCCAGGATTATCTGGTGCCTTTACTAACTTCCTACACTCAGATAAAACCCTCTAGACTCAGGTATAAAGACTGTAAATTCCTTTTCCTCTGGGCTGCTGTTGGATTGCCCATCTCAGTTTCTCCACTGTCCAGGTGGCTGGCACCATTATAGGGCCTAATCGTCTGAAATACACCTCAGCCCCTGTCTCCAGAGCCAGCATACAGACCCTGTTCCTTCCATACTTAAACATTGGTGCCCGAATCTGATCAAAGGCTGAAGATTGAAACTTCCACCAGAACACTGGCCATAAGACACTAGCCCAGAAGGGCCCCAAGGTACATATATCCCACACTCTACTTTTCTTCATCTTTATCCCCAAATGCCCATAGCTGTACTGAGAGTATCTATGATGAACTAAGAATCTTAATGGGAATGGCTAAAATACTTTTCTTTGCAAACATGAAACCACACCAGCATGTCAACACAACACCAAGGCCATCTTCAGCATTTGAAAGTGGTCCAAGCAAGCAAGTCTAAAGAAGATTAGGCTTAAGTCTATGTCTGAATTAAAGACTTTGAAGTTATGAGAACATCTTCATTTCTTGTATATCTCAGAACAGTGTCAAGGACAGATCACTGACAGTCAGGTTATACTTCCCCAAGCTTAACTAAAGGTCACAGGTTGAAGCCAAGCAGATGTGACAAAAGGAAACTCAGCCAGGAAAAGAGGGTGGCAGAATTAGAATCCTGAAGAAGTTCAGGAATTCAGGATCTCTGAACAAAGCCACAGGACAAAACCCTGTAATTAACACTGCCTTTTCTACTTGGTCTTCATTTCCCAACCCCCAGATATTTTATAAACTCACACAGCAGGAGATACTCAGTATAAGGACCACATGTTACAGGAGTATAAAAATGTGTTAGTCTAAGTCATTCAGTGGTGACATAGAAATCAGGGATTTCTAGTTGACCAACACTCAGGTGTCAGTATAGAATTTCCAACTCCCTTCCAAAGGATTTATTGTCAACCTTTACTCAAGAAGGAGAGGGTGAGCCTGCCTGAGTCCCTGGTGCTTGGATCCTGCTGGTGGTAATGGCTCACAGTCTTAAAATATTTTCTTGAGGTGTTATTGGACTAATTATTTTAACTTGGAAATGTGTGGTCATGAGGAAAGGAGGGAGTATTAGAGAGACAACTTGGATTGCTATCTAAAACAAACAATGTTCCCTACCTCACCTTAATAATAAAAGCCCTCAGAGAATAACATTGCAGGACATTAAAGAAACCTTCATTTCAACCTCCACTTTATCTTCTACAAATGGGGTGGCAGAGCAAAAGTGAAAATTACATAGAATTCTGATACTCATGAGGTTATCTACTACTTACACAATATCTCTTTTCTGAAAAAAAAAATATGTAAAATATACAGTGTTCAGACTCTCATGTATTTGCAACCCCAGCGTAGCAAACAGAACTACCCAGAGCTGCTGCATTCAGAGTCTCATTTGTCGAAATGCTCAAGGATACCAGTTTAAAATGCAGGACGATCAACTCATGGAGCCATAAGGAACTGACTCTCTGCATGTGGATTCTACAAACCTGTATCCTGACATAGTCAGCAGGGGATTCCCATACCAAAGTGACAGGTGGCACAGGAGAGGAAACGAAGGTGTCTACAGAGAAAGTGTCATAATCTCAAGTTTAGACTTTCTGAGAATTCAAACAGGACGGCAAGCACACATTCACAGGTTGACCTTCCTTCTCACTCTCTTACCAGATCAACTTGTGGCTTCCCATTTCTCCGGCATTACATTTTCTTCACTACTTTGCATATCGACATCTATTTTGAGATGTGTTCTTGATTTTCCTGTCCACTGCCTGCAAGGTTTCTCCAAGAATCACCATTATAGCAAAACATCCAGTTTCTTAGGTAAATGAAACTACCTGGATATTTTTTTTCTTATAACTTATCCTCAGCCTATCAAACAATTCCTGACATATATATATATATATATATATATATATATATATATATATATTCCCAAAGATGATCTCTCCCCCCTAAGCTTACCCAGTCTGAAAGAATGCTGGTAATATGACAACTGAACAGTAACCTCACTAGACTGTAGGGCCCTGATTATTTTGCTATTCTGTGAATTTCTCAACTGTTTGACACAAGTCTACCTTGGGAAGCCACTGACTGGCATGAGAATACAATAGAAGTGTAAATTTTCTAACATCCTTTTCTGTCAATATTTTTCTCTAAATTCTTTCTTGTTCCATTACAAGTTTAGAGCTTGAGTTATTCGCTGGTCAATAACTCTTTGTATATTTTGACTGAACCAGAAATAAGGAGAACCTCTGAGGAATAGCAGAATTGTTGTTGGCTATTACAAAGCAATCAATTTTAGTCAAAAGCAACCCAGCTTGCTTCACCTGACAATTGAACTAGTGAAGATAATTCAATGATAAATACAGAGACTGACACAGTACACACTAAAGATGACCAATTACATTGTCAGTGGTACATGAACAAATGGTAAATTTTACTCAACATTTAGACTGTGGTTATTCACACTGTATAAAAAATTTTATACAGAGTAATATTATCATATAATATTATTTTAATGCTAATCATGGGAAATACCTTCTTAATCCATATTATATCTTTTAACACCAGGACAAAAATGAAGAATCTCAGTTGGCAATATAAGTAACAAAACCATAAACATGTTCCAGACCACTTTCAAAAGATTTTATAGAAAGGGAATCATATGCAGGAAAATTCTTGTAATTCCCATATAGTTAGAAAACTATTATAATGACATTTCAAAGAAGAAAATTAAAGTGCTAAAATTATACCATTATTTTCCATACAAAACCAACTACTTAAGTCAAGTGCTTCAGATAAGTCCTTTCAAACCTTTTCTTTGCAAATGAATCAACTCATGTCTTAATTTAATATAGTGATTTCCTCTGAAATAACCACCCTGGAATGCTGTCTTCCTCAAATAAGTAAGATTGAGTGTTTATATGCACAAAGAATAAAATTCTTCATTTGACCTTTTTGAAGTGGCTGAAAGAGGAAAGCAATTGATTGAGTGCCAAAAAAGAGATTTAAACTGACGTTACAATTTTAAGGCTGACCAACTATGAGTTCACATTTGAAAGTATTCTACAACATGGGTAACACAGGGGTTTTATCACCCATGATGAGTGGCCTTTGGTTAATCAAAGGTGAGGGGTGCAAAACTGAAGCTCAGTCTAGCAAACAAACAAAATGGAACACCAGTGAACTCTGCAACAACATAGACCCTTTAATTAAGGCAAGGCAAAGCTAGACTAACGGCTGATGTAGCAAAGGGAGATTTTTCACTCCAATTACATTATTTTTGTTTTTAGAAAGAATTGCTTTTGTCATTCTTTGTATAATTTCATTTTCTTTCTGTACTTCAAAATCGGGGGCTGGAGAGATGGCTCAGAGAAAAGAGCAAGTTCTGCTCTTCAAGAAGACAAGAATTAGTTTCTCAGCAACAATGCTGGTCAGCTCACAGCTCCAAGCATACTGGATCTGATCACCTCTTCGAGCCTCTTTGTATATGGGAACAGACACACATGCCTCTTTGTACATGGGAACAGACACACATGCACAGACATAACTAAAACTTTGAAAGTCAGAATGTTTTATAAAAAAACATTTTAGTATTTGGCTTTTATTTAAAACAAAAAGATATATGCAGATAATTTTAAAAGATTAATTCTAGCTTTGCATACATTAACTAAGAGGTAGCAATGAGGAAACCACAACATTTTAGATGACAATTGCACCAAAGCCTGGTTTTTAATTATACACACACATGCATACACACATGTGCATGTGCACACCTACATAAACACACACATGTACTCACACATATCACAGCACATCTATTTACTTGGGTGTATAGAAAGGGGTGGGCCATGGCAGATATGAGATATGGGAGTTGGTTCTCTCTCTATACCATGTGTATCCTAGGGATGGAATTCAGTTCTCAGGCTTAGCAGCGAGCATCCTTACCCTCTTATTCCCAGAACTATCTCACCAGCTCTATGGTATTTTTGCCTTTGAATTGCTAGTTCACCTTTTTGCTGTTTCACTGTATAATCCTAATCAAAATAGACCTAAATGCTTCTATTTAAAAATGCACACAGAAAATTTAGCTTTTAAAAGTTCAAGGTCCCCAAGGGATAGCTTTAAGATGTTCATTTTTGATCTATGAGTATGAAATATGAGCAACGACATTCCATTAAGATGTTCATACACACAGCTGGTCAAGTTGAGATTTCCAGTCAGTGCATCCTTAGGTATGATGTGCTTCTTGCCTGCTGATAACTCAGCTCCCCTAGTGGCTCTGTGGTGAGGAAGGTCAAGCACAGCTTGTGAGTATGAAAGGAGTTCGAGAAGACAGAAGAGACAACAATCTTCCTAATCAATCCAACTTAATATTTGCTTAAGAACAAAATTAGATGATTCTGAGATGGTGTGACTCAGTGCAATCCCTGTCACAAAAATGTCTGGGGAAAACAACTTAAGGGAAAAGGATTTACTCTGGCTCACAGCTTCAGTCCATAGTGACACAGTTGTGTTCATCTTGAGCTCTAGTGAGACACGTCACAGTGGAGAGTTTATGGTAGAGCAGAGCTACTCAACCATGGCTGTGGGGAGGCAAGGGAAAGGTTTATGGGTAAGACATACCCTAGGAAGGCATGCATCCGGTGATGTACTTCCTCCAACCAGACTGAACTTCGCCGGGCCCAGCTCTCCCCTCAACAGCTTAACAAAACTTGCAACCCACAAGTGGATTAAACCATTGACTTCAGTCATCTCAAAAAATGTCCCCATACACTCAGATGTATAATTCACTAATCTCCCAGGCACTCTCAACCCAGTCAAGCTGTCAATCAACAGTAACTTACATGTCTGATATAAACAATAGATTTCCCACAACACTCATGAATATTAAATATGGAAACCAGTTACATGCTATAAATGTAACAGTCTTCTCTAGGCTTAGAATTGTCAGAGCCTATTTTATTTATTTTAAACCCTTCAACCTCCCTTCTACCTCACTGAGCAAAGGTAGCAGAGAAAGAAGGATAAAAGGAAAAGGGGTTGGTGGACCTACTTATAAGTAGTTTTGGGAGGTGGTTCCAATCTTTGTTGTCAGGATATCAGCAGTCTAGTCCAATAGCAAATAGCAGTGGTTCAATCTAGCAGAAACCTCAAGGATCCTCAGAAGTGGTGAGAAGAACCAGCTGGAATACCACCAGGAATTCTTCGGTGTGTTTCTCTCTACAAAGTGAAGAGAAGAAAAACATTGTATGGAGAAGCAATGCAAGGGTGTCCTCTCACCATCTGTGGGGTTATGCTTATATTCTCTATAAACATCATGCACCCTCTCAAGTGTCTGCTCCAGCAAAATATCACATGCCCTCTCATGGGTCTGTTTCAGCAAAACATCCTCTCACAAGGCAGCTTGCAGAAAAACATCATGTGACACAACTGAGTTTCCAAAAAAAAAAAAAAAAAAAAATCAGAAATTTTCACTTCAGTCTTCCCCAAACTTAAACTAATCTTTCCATAAAAAACCTCAGTCTAAAGCCGGGCATGGTGGTGCATGCCTTTATTCCCAGCACATGGGAGGCAGAGGCAGGCGGATTTCTGAGTTCAAGGCCAGCCTGGTCTAGAGAGTGAGTTCCAGGACAGCCAAGGCTACACAGAGAAACCCTGTATTGAAAAACCAAAAAAAAAAAAAAAAAAAAAAAAAAAAAAAAAAAAAAAAAAAACCCTCAGTCTACGGTATCTATATTTATATCTATCTATCTATCTATCTATAACATATATATATATATATATATATATATATATATATTTATATATAATTCAGTATATAAAATTGCATAAACATATGTGAGAAAATGTATACCTCTGGAGCCAATCTATTGCCATTTCTAACATAGGTTTCACATTGTAGAAATAAGGTGTGATATATCCAAAGATTCATATTTATATATATGACAGGGTCATGATTCATTCTGTATCTGCTGATGATTAAACTTTCCAAATACTTCAGTGTACTGAGAGCAATATATATATAACACACACATATATATATGTAACACACATATATTATATATATGATATTATATATGATGTGTGGTATATAATATAGGATTTATAACATATAACTATATAGTATGAGATATCTATATTTATATTTATATATAAATGACAAAAGGAGGGGGAAATAAGGCAATAGGCTCTCCAGTAGAGTGCTTTTTGGAATAATTTTAGTGTACCAAAACAGAAAGTGTAGAATGTCAAAGAAAAACATTCATAACATGAAACCAATTATGCAAGACAAAAAAAAAAAAGAGGATGTCTTCAAGACACCAAATTTATAACAGACACAAACAACATAAACATGTACAATGTTATTTGCAATAGCTAACATGCAGACAGCACACAAGGGTTCATTCACAGAATAATGGATAAGGAAAGTGCATGTAGACACAATTAAATGCTATTAAGGTTAGAAAGGAAGAAAATGGTGGTCTGTGCTACATCATGGAAAGAGCTGGATGCCATAGCACTAATTGAAGTATGCCAATTAGCGAAAGATGCATGCATCCATCTCTTTAAATCAAATGCATCTCTAGCGTCAAGTGCAGCCTGTAGAATGGTGGTGGCTTGGCTAAGAAGATGGGGAAATAAGTATATATTTTTTAGCTGTTAATAAATTCAGTTTTGTGGGGAGCACATATTCTTAGGGATGGGGGTCTTGGTGGCAGCACGATACTTTATAGGGAGACTCTTCACCAAAGAGACAGAACAGCATCGTCTTTTCATGAGTCAGAGTAAGAATGAGGGAAACACAGGATGTTTTCCAGGGGCAGAAAAGGGGTAGAGCTCTAGAAGCAAGAAGGCAGAGATGGAAAGGCTAGCCAGAACAGAAGGGCAACAGGAAGCAGTTGGTCCACATCCCAAGAGTTTGCTCCCTGGTATAGAAGAAGAAGGAGTGTTAGTGGATGCCCTAGAGAGTTAGGCCCAGTGATAAGAGAGCGTCAGATACAGCTTGGGGGGACCCTGCAGTTCTTAGCAGCTGTATGTGCAGTACAGGAATTTGGTTTGAAAGAGACTGCTTCTGCACAGCCAGTGTCCCTTAAAACAAACAAAACAGATGCTTACTTAGTGTCATTCAGACTACTAAACCCAGGAACCTTCTTAGGAAGGAACATCAAGGATCAAACTACTTGGGATCAGGAAACCTGGAATAATGTTAGTTCAGATTCCTTGGACACTCTGCTATGCTGGTCAGGTGGATCTGTTATAACAGCTGCAGGAAACTAATATATGAAGTGGTCATTAATTTTCTCACCATGGGTAAGATTTTTCTTTTATTCTGTACATTAAACATATTTCTTCCCTAACAGGAAGGTGTGATTGAAAATGTCTTATGACCTAATAATCAAATACCCTGGGACTAATAAATAAAACCTTGTAGAGCTAGTCTATAATCCAAAGTATTACCTATATTCAAACAGGTTCAAAAAATTCTGCATGTCTTGAAACTTTTATCATTTCACCTTCCATATTTATAAGATTAGAACAAAAACCAGCTCTCTCTTTCTCCTCTAAGACTTATCAAGTATCAACACGATATATTAATAAAATCAACTGAGAAGTTTGGTAAAATATCAGTAAGCCCCCACTCTAAGAATAATCATGTTTGGTTCATATAATATTGATTTGATTTCAGTAAAAGATATTTCTAGATTAGTCATGGAGAGAATTCAATATGGACCTAAGAGAACATACTGTACCTGAGCACAGAGCAGAAATGACACACAAAATAAAGCCATGGAAATAGAAGACTTGGCTTCCTCTAGTATGTCTTCGAGTAATTCAAGAGTCCTTCATGAGGCATTCCTGGCAGGTAATAACTCATCTAGCAGAATAAAGTTGCATAAGCATTTGTCAGCTGCTAAGGACACATGGCTATTTCATCTCCAAAGCAGACTTACTTCCTTAGTAGAAGCCTATTATGTAGTTCTATAATATCATTTTCTAGAAAATCCTTGTGTTGAAATTATTTATGTAAGAAGCAACTAACATTTATACTCACATTCAATAACTGTTTTTCTTACATACATTTGCTTTCATAATGAATGGTTCATAGCTTAAAACTATAGATTTTTTTTTAAAAAAATTGGATTTGGGGTTTCTGTCTGTGCCAAGAGCTGAGCTGGTGCTACAGCACTCCATACCCAAATACCATCTGGAGAGAGCTGGTCTCCCAGGAGTACCAACATACCTGTGAGGACAAGTAAGACCACCACTTCTGCCCAGAGGGTCCTGCCTGGAAAACTCAGGACACAGGAACCAAGGAGCAGCCTGGGACAGAATCTTTCCAATTTCTGTCTACACCCCAGAGCTGACCCTGTGCCACAGCGCTCCATACCCAAATACCATCTGGAGAGAGCTGGTCTCCCAGGAGTGCCAACACACTTGTGAACACAGGTAAGACCACCACTTTTGCTCAGATTCCTGTCCCAAGAGGGACCAGCCCAGAGCCATCAGGGCATAGGAACCAAAGAACAGTCAGGGACAGGATCCTTCTGGTTTCTGTCTGCACCTCAGAGCAGACCCTGTGCCACAGCTCTCCATACCCCAGGAGTACTGACACACAGGCTTGCAGAAGGGACAAGCAACAGACAGAAATAGCAAAGCCATCTAACAGCAGAGCTAACCAGATACTGAGAGGCAAGGGCAAGAACATGAACATCAGAAAACAAGCCTACTTGGCATCATCAGAATCCTGTTCTCCCACCACAGTGAGCCTGGGATACACCAACACACCAGAAAAGCAAGAGTCTGATTTAAAATTACAACTCATGATGATGATAGAAGACTTTAAGACGGGCATATATAACTCCCTTAATAAAATACAGGAGAACACACGTAAACAGGTAGAAGCCCTTAAAGAAGAAATACAAAAATCCCTTAAAGAATTACAGGAAAACACAACCAAACAGGTGAAGGAATTGCACAAAAACATCCAGGATCTAAAAACAATAAAGGAAATAAAAACAATAAAGAAATCACAAAGGGAGACAACCCTGGATTTAGAAAACCTAGGAAAGAGATCAGGAATCATAGATGCAAGCATCACCAACAGAATACAAGAGATAGAAGAGAGAATCTCAGGTGCAGAAGATAACATAGAAAACAGTGACACAATAGTCAAAGAAACTGAAAAATGCAAAAAGCCTCTAATCCAAAACATCCAGGAAATCCAGGAAACAATTAGAAGATCAAACCTAAGGATAATAGGTATAGAAGAGAGTGAAGATTCCCAATTTAAAGGTCCAGTAAATATCTTCAACAAAATTATAGAAAAAAAACCTTCTCTAACCTAAGGAAAGAGATGCCCATAAACATACAAGAAGCCCACAGAACTCCAAATAGATTGAACCAGAAAAGAAATTCCTCCTGTCACATAATAGTCAAAACACCAAATGCACAAAACAAAGACAGAATATTAAAAGCAGTAAGGGAAAAAGGTCAAGTAACATATAAAGGCAGACCTATCAGAATTACACCAGACTTCTTATCAGAGACTATGAAAGCCAGAAGATCCTAGGAGGATCTCATACAGACCATGAAAGAACACAAATGCCAGCCCAGGCTACTATACCCAGCAAAACTCTCAATTACCATAGACAGAAAAACTAAGTTATTCCATGACAAAAACAAATTTATACAATATCTTTTGACAAATCCTGCCCTACAAAGGATAATAGATGGAAAACGCCAACACAGGAAAAAAACTAACCCTAGAAAAAGCAAGAAAGTAATCTTTCTTCAACAAACCCAAAAGAAGATAGCCAGAAAAACATGAAAATAAACATCAAAAATAACAGAAAGCAAAAATCACTATTCTTTAATATCTCTTAATATCAATGGACTCAATTCCCCAGTAAAAAGATATAAAAGAACAGACTAGACACATAAACAGGACTTAGCATTTTGCTGCATACAGGAAATACACCTCAGTGTCAAAGACAAACACTCCATCAAAATAAAGGGCTGGAAAACAATTTTCCAAGCAAATGGTCACAAGGAACAAGCTAATATAGAATAAAATCCACTTTTAACCAAAAGTTACCAAGAAGGATAAAGAAGGACACTCCATACTCATCAAGGGAAAAATCTACCAAGAAGAACTCTCAATTCTGAACATCTATGCTCCAAATGCAAGGGCACATACATTTATAAAGGAAATTTTACTAAAGCTCAAAGCAAACATTACATCTCACACAATAATTAATAGTGGGAGACTTCAACACCTCATTCTCATCAATGGACAGATCATGGAAACACAAACTAAACAGAGACAAATTGAAACTAGCAGAAGTTATGGACCAAATGGATTTCACAGATATCTATAGAACATTTCATCCTAAAACAAAAGAATATACCTTCTTCTCAACATCTCATGGTACCTTCTCCAAAACTGACCACATAATCGGTCACAAAACAGGTCTCAACAGATATAAGAAGACTGAAATAATCCCATTATCCTATTAGATCATCATGGACTAAGGCTGGTCTTCAATAGCAACCAAAACAACAGAAAGCCCACATACTTATAGAAATTGAACAATGCCCCACTCAATGATAACTTGGTCAAAGAGACATAAATAAATAAATTAAAGACTTTAGAACTTAATGAAAATGAAGGCACAACATACCCAAACTTATGGAACACAATGAAAGCAGTCCTAAGAGGGGAACTCATAGCTGTGAGTGCCTCCAAAAAGAAGCTGGAGAGAGCATACACTCACAGCTTGACAGCACACCTAAAAGCTCTAGAACAAAAAGAAGCAAATACACCCAAGAGGAGTAGAGGATAGGAAATAATCAAACTCAACCAAATAGAAACAAAAAGAACTATACAAAGAATCAACCAAAACAGGAGCTGGTTCTTTGAGAAAATCAACAAGATCGATGAACCCTTAGCCAGGCTATCCAGAGGGCACAGAGACAGCATCCTAATTAACAAAATCAGAAGTGAAAAGGAAGATATAACAACAGAAACTGAGGAAATTCAAAACAATCATGAGATCCTACTATAAAAGCCTAAACAAAAAATGGAAAATCTGAATGAAATGGACAATTTTTCTAAACAGATACCAAATACCAAAGTTAAATCAGGATCAGAGAAACCATCTAAACAATCTAATATCACCTAAAGAAATAGAAGCAGTCATTAAAAGTCTTCCAACCATAAAAAGCCCAGGATCAGATGGGTTTAGTGCAGAATTCTATCAGACCTTCAAAGAAGACCTAATACTAATACTCTTCAAACTATTCCACAAAATAGAAACAGAAGGAACACTACCCAGTTCCCTCTAGGAAGCCACAGTTATGCTAAGTATTCTCCCTTGGAGATAGAATAGTTCCTGTCTAACCATAAGCTTGTCACAATTTCCTTTCATAGAGGACTTCATAAGAGATTTTTTTTCTACTTCTATCATGTTTAACGTTCCAAATAGATTTTAAAAACTGGTTGAGTGCATATTACTTTTAGCTTCAGATGATATCATGTATATTTAAGAGGCATTTAACTATTATAAATTATTTTGATGACTTAAAAAAGTCAATACTGAGTTGTATATTTTAAAATAAATTTTATTAGTTTAATTAAAAAAAAAAGAAAAAAAGAATTTGGATTTGGAAAGCAAGAGATTATCAATTTCTCATGAATGTAAACTTTTTATGACATTCTGTCCTGGTTACTTTCTGCTCTCGTCTTAAATGCCTCCAAGTGAAGGACAACAACTCACTTTGCTATCTGGACTGTCTATCTTCTTTGAAAAGGTTACTTTGTCTGGAAAGTGATCTATGATACCCATGCTTTCAGTTATGAATGAAAAAGTTTATTAAACATATAGCAAGGAAAATCAAACATGCAAACAGCAAGCAATAGAGAAACAACATACTATCAAGCTAGGTACTTAAAATATCCAGCAAACGTGACAGGTGACATCCCAGGAGATCGTCAGCTGTCATTCCCAACTCAAGGTTCTAGGCAGAACTTCATTTTACCCTTTGGGTGAGGCTCTAAGATTCTCATTCCTAATACATACATTTTAATGACAGGTAATAAACCATATTCACCTCTGTTGGAAATGGTTTAACATCTAATGCCTCTCGGGTGCAATGGCCTTAGTACTCTTGGCTGTTTGACATTTTTCCCATTACAGAGAGAGCAGGGCAGCCTGCCCTAGAATGGGAACACCAGAAGAATATTAAGATAAGCATGCTTGAGTCTGAGACAAGGGTGCCCACCTTGTCCCACAGTCTGCTCTTAACAAGTCTAGCGAGTGTATGACCCTTTACAAATATGACTTGTATCATGTTTAATGTGGAGCTCATATCTATCTTTTTGTGACTCTCACCCGTGATTGGTTCTGTACCTGGTCAGCTTTGCCAAGCTGTTTTGTCTGTATCCAGGTAGAAATCATGGGTAGGAGGTAGTAGCAGTCCTTGTAGTGTGGGTGGTCCAGGCACCTTCAGAGTCTTGGTGTCTAGGGATGGAAAGCAGACAGGAGCAGCAGGCAGGCAGGAGCAGCAGGCAGGCAGGCGCAGCAGCAAGTGGCGTTGTCTAGTGTTTCAACTCTGGCACACACCTCAGAAACTAGGAAACTTAGCCATACTAGTGTCTCAGCTCTGTGTATACTGCAGATGTTAGGATTCTTCAGATGGTAGAACAGCTTTCAGAAATAGAAATTGGTATTCTTTTAGCTCTTGATAACACCTGGAGTTACAACTCCTGTGTCTAGAGTGTGTGGGACCCATGACCCTAAAGAAATGACAGCTATCTGGACGTCTTTCCACAGTCAGGGCCAGCAGATTCCCTTCCATACCTACTCACACCTTTCTACCCTTGGCTCTTTCAGCTTCCTCCAGATATGGCCTTCCTTGTGCTCCTGCTCTGCCTCTTATCTCAAGTCCCCAGCCACCTCCTGCTGCAACAGCTATGGTCACAGTTGCCACCACTGAAGAGGCAGTGGGTATTGCGTTTTGGCTACTGCTGCTGCTGCTGCCCATGTCATACACTGCTCTTGAGGCTTCGCCTCTTTCAACTTGCCTTTACTGCTGGTTGCTTCGCCTCTTTCCAGCTGGGTCTGCCAGTCAACCAGTGTCAAATCTGCAGCTTACCTACTCCAACTGTCATCTCACTCCCACAGTTCCATGTCTGCCATTAGTCCCGGCTCCACAGGTTCCTAAGGCTCCATCTCTGCTGATCATCAGGACTTCTTGGTTCCAATGGCCCTCTGGTCCTCAGCTCTACCTGCCACTACTTTCCGTGTTTTACTCTGCTGTGACTATCAAGGCTGTTGCCGTTCACTTCTTTGCTTCGGCAGCTCTAACCTGGATGATGCTCTATTGTCACTGTCACTGCCTTCACTGCCTTCACTGCTGCCACTGCCACTGCCACTGCCACTGCCATTGCCACTGCCGCTGCCACTGCCACTACCAAACTCCCATCCCTGCTGCCACTGCCACTGCTACTACATTGCCTCAGTTGGCACTACTTCTTTCTCCTACTCACCTAAAAGCAGGTAAGTACAGACCACTCAAGAGAATATTTTATTGGACCTAAGGTTGCAACACCAGGAGCAGAAGCCTAGGAAGATGTCTCCTACCTTGCATACCATGTGATCCCAACAGCCTGCTTATATAGCCAGAGCCTGAGCATCTAAGAGCAAACCTTCCAAATGAAGCAAATGAATGTCAGTATTTCTACCAATCAGGATACTGTAGTCCTTGTACCAGTCACAGCAATCCCTCTGCAGACCACCTGGGGAAAGTGCTCCTCCTCTTGTTGGGGTAGTGATTGTTGCAGGGAAAGCCCCATGCAAACCGGGTACGCAGTCAGAACTGGGGTTGCACCCATCAGGCACAAGAATAAACAGGGGCTATCACCTTACAGCTTCCCTATAGCATTCACAGAGCATTCAAAATGGCAGTGCTAGTCTAATTATGGTCTAGCTGGCTGCTTGATTGAAGAGCTTTTTGCTCAAGGCGTAGAGAGCAACAGGGGGTGCTCAGCAGACTGCTAATTAGGCAGGCAAGGCACCCCATCCCCCAACATCCCTGTGTATTTACAGGAACATAAACATTGAAAGGAGGCTTGGAGTGAGATCTTGAAAAACATATCATTAGCACCAACACTGACTCTTTAGCAAAGTTTAAATGTTTCAGAGATGCCCAGCAACTACCCAGAACCCCAGAAAGGGATGAGTCTCCCTTATCTGCCCTCAGTCTTGTTTTCTCCAGAGCACACTGAACAAACACCTCCACACTTGAGTTATTCAGACATCTGAAAAGCACACGCGACCTCTTCCCTCAGCTCTCTCTCTCCAGGAAAAGCACTCCTGCTTCCTTTACTCAGTTTTCAGGCTCCTTATCTCCATTTCCAGTTACATCCCTTTGAACACATCTTGCTTATCCAGTTATCCACCCACAGCCTGGCTCCTGAAAGCCAACACATTCCATGTGTGGTGTGGGCACACAAAGCACTCAGCAGCATCAGGCTGACCTGTGTGCCCAAAATCAGGTTCACTGTATTGGAGGCAACATCACACTCTCGTTGAGTAGCCAGCTAAAATGTATGCCACACTTTCTCATTAGAGTATCTTTAAAATTTGGTCTAAAAGGGTGGCATCTTTTCAAAAGCTCAGCAAGCAAAGCTTTCCATTTAATAGTTGTTAGATTCCATGACTATATCTTCCAGCTTTCCAATTTTTAAAAAGTCTTCTCTAAATCTTAATTCAACTTTTCATGAAGTGGCGCTGAGAGTCTTGCACCAATTCTAAGTTTAATGAGCTATTTCTTTTGTTCTTTCGGTAGACATGTTAAAGAAAAGTTCTGATGTTCTTCACATATTATTAACTATGACCGTTACAGTGTCTAGCATTGAATGTCTCTGTCCACCAAAGACTTTTCTAAGTGTTCAAGTTTCATCACATCTAAGCCTCATGAAACCCTTGGGAGATAAAGACTATTTCGAGCCTCCTGGAAAACAAAAAGACACAGCTACTATGTCCTGACAAAAAGGCTGCTTATGGGTTGGTTGTTTCAGAGTGATAGTCATTTGGACCAGCTAGTCTCGCAGTGACTTCTAAGTGTTTTAAAATATTCCCTGAGTGGTGCCAAGATTTGAACCCCAGCTGCCTGACTCTAGAGTCTTAATCAGGCTGATTTCCTGTCCTCCCATGCCAGATGAAGTAAAGGTCAAACAGTAAGTGACAATTCGGTTCTCCCACATTTCTGCCACAGATGCTATGCTTTTACCTCACTAGCCATTTGATATGAAAGTAAAAATATCTGCTGCCAAAACTTTAATAGCACTAAAGGGCAAATGAAAATACAGCAAATAGCTGAATTTATCATGGATCGCTCCTCCATTGCCACAAATGGATGCATTTACTGACACTGAATATATCATTTAGACAACCCTGTGAAGCTATATGCAACGCTATGTGCATGTGAGGTGAAACATCTTCCCCCTGAGAGACAATATGCATCCTTGATAGATGCCTAAGTAAGCTACAGGCATACACCCGTGCAGTACTATGTAGGCTCACCACTACAATGACTTATGTGCCTAAATATGTTCATCTTTCAAGGCAATAAAAATAAATTCTTGTTAAAATCATATAAACCATAATTATGATCCTTAAACTCAGGAATTCGATATCAAGCAAAATAGTTCTTCCCTCTGAGCTTCAGTTTCCCATTTGTGAGACAGGTAAAGGACATACCTCCTTCAGAGTGGTGTAGGAAAAATGTAAGCTATTATGGCAACATGCTTGGAATAACTTCTGGTACAAAGTGGATGCTTAATGCACATTTACAGTAGTGTGAGCAATGTCCTCGTATTAATTATACTGAACAAACATTTTCAAAGCTAAAGTATTAAATAAAGCACATTATTTCAGAATAAATTATAGTTATGATTTGAAAATTTTTAACGTTATATATCATTTCAAATAAGTGTTATTTGAACAGGAAAAAAAAAAGCCATCTATCTGAATTAAAAGGGGTGACTTTACAATTCATTCATCAGGGGTACCGCTTCGTCTGTTGGTAAACATGGTATACATCAGCAGAGACATTTGAGAAAAACTAAAGCATGGATTTCCCACTGGCCAGTTTAATGATATTCCCAAAAATAACTCCTTCAGTGTAATCAAAACAAAAGACTAAAAAAACCTTAAAAGGTGAAACAGTAAATGTTGCTAATTTTTAAACTTGATCTTGCTGTGCTATCAGAAGAGCAGTGTCTGGCCTTGTGACATTAGCTAGAGCAGGTGCTTAAGAGGATATGTGATGTTTGGAAAGGATATCAATATCGTTCAACAGACAGTGGACAGTGCTCGATGGTATTGGTACTCCTTGCCATTTTTTGTTGATCGTGGTTTCTGATGACTTATAGAGAGAAATGCACCAAAAAAATTTCTGATGGAGTTCCAGCGGTTCCTTGCTGCTTCAGTGGATTTGGGCCGATTGGCAGAGCCGTGCAGTTTCTTCTGAATCAACCTGCCATTGCTAATTCGTGAGTGGTGTTTGCGAGTCGATTGAGCCGATGATGATGATTCATGTGTACTGAACTGCTGATACCCTGACAACAAATAATGGATTTGTTCCAAAGAACTCTTTCTAAACATGTCCCCAGCCTCCTTTGCTCTAGTCATCTTTCCTTTCCTCTGCCTGTGGTGGATGATGGGCCAGAAGGGACAGTAAAGCATTTAAGAACCTGTATTAAAAGTGGGATTCGAAAATTCTAAGCCGACAGAGGAGAGGTGCCAAGAGATCTGTGCTCTATATGACCTATTCAGGCTTATTTGTTGCTATTGCTATGGTAAATAGAGAAAATGAAAGTTGATTGTTGCTTACAAAGATTAGGATAATATCTATGCAAGATAATGTCTCTGCTAAGCAAATATTTGGATTGATTTGCCTACTATTAGAGGATTCAGGAGTCTGTAAGCCTTGGGTTGAGAGTACAAGTATCACCTACCCCACCACAGCATCTTTAAGGAATTAGAGTTTGGAAAGGGGTCTCTCACCAAGCCACCTTCCAAATCCTCATGTTCTTGCCCATGGATAAGTGCTGTTCTTCTCAGCTTTCCTCAGAAGCGTTTACTACCTTGGGACGTTTTTAATGTAGAAATTCAGAATGGGTAAAAAGTGCCAAGAAGAAGTACGGCTTGAACACCGCGCTATTTTTCTTGGCTTTTGCCTCCACCTACGTTCTCTGACTGCAGCCTAGGACTTTGTCTCTCGTGTGGCTTAATTCTCAGTGTCCCTACCCGTCATTCTTGTTATTAAACTTGGTGGCACTCTGTGATGCACACCTTTAACATCCAGATAGAACACCGCCAACACAAAAACTCACGGCATGTAAGTGACCAGAACGCTCACCATCTGTGCACTGTATTTCTTCTGTCTTTCCCTGGTGAAGTAAATGTATCACTACGTTTGCATAGCAAACTTTCATTTTTGAAAAAAAAAAATTTGCTTTTATAAAAATACTGTCAATTCCAGGCTATATAACTTTGTGTATACATTATGTAATATATATGATCTGTTCATACGTGACCACTGACTGGTTCCATGAAAATGTTATTAATGAAAAAGTCAAAATTATCAATGTACTGGTATAATTGGTATATAACCAGGATTCCCTAAACATTCAATTTTCAGTTCTGAATCCTTAAGTATGAGTCCAACTAAAAGCCTTTACATACATGTGTTATATCCAAATGTGGTGCCAAAAATGCTCACTCTGCATCTCATCATCACTACAAATGAAATTAGACTCACAAAATAAATATCTCACAGCTTGGCAGTTATGCTACAATTTCACGATTTTTAATGAAATTTCTTAAAGATCTCTACATTGTTGAACATGAGTAACCCTGTCACCACTGACGCTATGTCAAAATCCCATGAGCAAAATGCACTCTCTTCTTTGACCTGTACCAATGGTACAATTCTATTCTAGGCCTGACAGCTGAGTCTCATAAGACCTCTGGAGCACCGAGCACAGTTCCATGACAGCCGACTCTGGCAAGAGTAATCACTGCAGGCAAACAATTCCATTTGACTGGTCATTTGAAAGAAGCAAGGGGAAAATACATATTTGACTTGACTGTGTATTGAGAGAGAGGCTTTCATTAGATCCAAATCTGCAATGACTAGAAAATGTTCACTTTGAAAATTGACATCTACTTAGAAAGTGGAGAGGAGCAATCGGATGATTTACATCCAGGCTTGCCTCAGTCCCTTTCTAGCAGCTGCTCTTTAAGCTTGAGGGAACTCTGGCTGACATACAGAATCCCAGATCAAGAGCCTGCAAGTTGTATGCATGAACCGAGAGAGGGCCCAGCAGTCTACACATCACTGAGCCTTCTAGGTGAGTTGCAAGCAGGTCATCTGCAAACTGTATTTTCAGAGATATTCTTAATCCTGATCTCTTCCCCAGTGACTACCAAACTGGATCTGCTCTACATTCTCCAACTCCTAGATCTGTATATTATGTATTACTCATATATCATTTTCAGACATCATACTGATATTGTCTTACTGATGCTTTATAAAAGAATGGATGAGGCACAGGCTGTGAATCTAAGTTCTTATTAACTATATCTCCAATTCACTGAAATCACCTCGGAAGTTAACAAAAGATACTGGCAAATTTCAATGTTTCCAGTATAGGAGCTCTTACTCAACAAACAGATAAATGCACTGAAGGCACTGGGGAAACAGTTCACTTGGTAAAGCCCTTATTGCATAAGCATTAGGACCTGAATTTGGATGCCCAGCACTCAGGTAAAAGTCAGCACTGCACTGCACTGCACTCTCTACACTGGTAGGGGTTGGGTAAGAGGCAGGCCGATACTGGGAACTCAGAGCCCTTTCAGTCTAACTAAAACACAGGCTCCAGGCCCAGAGAACCTGTCTCAAGTCATGAAGTGAACACACACACACACACACACACAGAGAGAGAGAGAGAGAGAGAGAGAGAGAGAGAGAGAGAGAGAGAGAGAGAGAATGCTCCTTTCTCCTTTGTCAGAGCCTTTGTAACCAGCTCAGCAGTTGAATGCACAGCTCTCCCAGTTTCAGACAGCCAGTTGCCAGATGTTACATTGGCCAGGCTCCTGAGGAAGATGACTCCAGGATTCTTCTGTGTGGCTCAGCTTTAGCCATCTTGGAAAGAGTTTTGGCCCTGTGCCTCCAAACCAATTAAGCAAGGACAGACTTCTGCCTGAGCTCCTCTGATAGATTGTGATGTCCTGGCCAATGCACAGCCATGATTCTGTTATGGATCGAAATTCCCTTTGATTGGGTTTCTTCAGAGAAAAGCTCAGCACTGAGAATTATTGCCACTGAGTGTGAAGATTGTTTTTTTCTAGGAGAAGATAAAAAATACAACTCGACTGTGTACTGAGGGTAAATGTGTGCACTGTGCATTTTTGAGCCTGTTTAACAAATAAAAGATTCGATAGTGACACTTAGCCAAACAGCACCTTAGCAAGTTCAAGGCGCTCAGTTCGTCACTTCCAGAAAGACTTGAATTCAATGACAGCTTAAAGAGTCTCCTCTTAATTTTACTTATTTTTTTCTTTTAAACATCAATTGAATTCATTATTTGAATATTTGGTGCACACAGTTCAGCAACAAAACTATAAACTTCCTGAGAACTTTGTAACTAAGATGTTTTTCATTTATTGTGGGAAGCGGGTGCGGCACCTCACAACTTATCAATGTCTTAATTTGTTTTTATAACCTCATGGCAGAGACTAGCTAATATATCTCATTACTCTTTGGGGCCTTAATTAAACTATACTTTCTCTCCTCTCTGGGAGTTAAACAGAGGCATGCACATGAGTTCTTAACAAAAGAGTGTGGGCAGAAATAAGGTTCCCTCTTTCTAAGCCAGACTCACAAGCTTCTCACCCACAATCCTGGACCTTCCCCTGCCTGCCATATGAATGGGAACAGTTTACAGGACGGACAGAGCCACAAGAAAGCAGGCTTCTGAATTTCCTCTTCTGGAGAGTTACCCACTTTCTGCCTCACAGAGAGCAACCAGGTTGAACTGGAGAATAAGAAATAAATTCATCCTACACCTTGCAATTCCAGAGCTTTATGAGTGTTTGGCTTACCTTACACAGAGCTCTTCATTTAAGTGTGTCTCATGTATGTGCAGTTTATTTATTTCTTTATTTCCCTAAATATTCTAGACGCCCCTCAAAGCTGCAGTTGTGCCTAATTTTGCTCTCAGGTACGCATTTGCTCCTGGCCCAGTGCCCAGTAAATAGCAAGTCCTCAATAAATCCTGTTGAGTGCGTGAATATAGGGAAACATGTACAAACACAAGTAAGTTAATAAATGCTTCTTCAGTTGAAGCATAGAAACAAGGGAAGAAATCCAAAAGCAAATTTTAGAAAATGCCTGTCATTTCTTACTTTGTCTCTCTTCCTCTGATGCAAAGCATTTCAAAAGCACTTGGAAGCAAATTTTGGCATGTTTTAATTAATCCAGTCATATCATGACTTCTGAACAAATGGCCTATGATATTTTCTGCTCTCATAGCCTGTCTATGTAACTTACTCTTCTTTACTGAGTGTGATTGTGTTGCTATATGACATATTGTAGCAGCCAGCCAATCTTACACCTGTGCTGGTGCCATTTGAATGCTGTACTAATTTTGCCTAATTTGTTCTGATACATAATAACTCTTCCAGCCAGACAGCTCCAGATGCCTGCCTAAAACAACTTGCATCTTTGTATGAGCTCCTGTGTAGATCCTAGATCAACAGCCCTGGCACAAAATGCTGAAAAGTAATCTCCCTTTGTCTTCTCTGACTGCAGCGCCAAATCAATGCCAGCAGGTGTCTTTACATGCTACCGCATTTGCCATCAGGCAGTGCCAACACAGACAAGCTCATCAGAATTAAGAGAGGCAGAATGCTTCTTTCTGTGTGCTGTCAAGCCAACAGGGTACGTTGTACCTATTGCCTGGTACGCACGTTCACAGCAACCAACAAAGGTATAGGCTAGGATTCGTTAAAAGCTCAGGACATGCCTATCAAGCAAAAAGTTAATGAACACAATTCACATAAAGGCTAAAGGACAAAGTTTAGGCTTATTACCCGATCTGTCCATCAAATGTTTATAGGAAACAAACCTGTTTACGTTTGACTTATAAATTGGTAGTATTCCGTCAATAATATCTGCTTGGTACAATATCTATATATCTATATCTCTATCTATCTACATATATATATATAAATAATTTTAGTGTTTCTAATATGTATTTGTGTAGAAGACTCTTGGTTTTGCATACCAGTGAATTATAATCTATATTATAATTTACATATACAAATTATATTATACATGCATTGTATGTATATTATACATATATAATATAATAAATGCATTATAATATTACATGTATATAATAATTACATATTATAATATATTTAAATAACAATTTGAATATTTTTATCAACACATGAAATATACTTACCATCCCTTTGAACCTAGACTAGCCTGTCACTATCTTGACCATTATGTACAGTGAAAGAGATGGTATTTCATCTACTTTCTTACTTTTACAAAGATGGCAGTCTGTGCTTTGGCCTATTCAAGTTCCAAGTCTCCTTGTGAGAAGCTTAAAGCCATGCTGAAGAGACCACACTAAAAATATACACATAACCATGTGGAAAAGACAAAGAAGTATGTGAGCTCAGCCTCTGACCTATGGGCCTCAGTGTAGCAGGCTTTTGAGGAAATCCTCCTTTGTTCTTGTCAAACTTGCCAAGATACCAAGTGGACATCATGAAGTGACCCCAGAAAACAAACATTTTATAAAGGAGAAGAAGAATCACCCAGCTAAGGTCTAATGGAATTCCTTTCAAATCAAATTAGTACTATGCAAATATAGCCCTAAATTGCACATGTCTGTACCCTCTCCAAAGCACTGGGGACATTCAGCGAGAAGCAGCAGAAACGATGAGAGGGACAAAGGAGCCATGTCCTAAACAAGACATGACAATCTGCTCACAAAAATCACAGCAGCAGTGATTTTCCTGCTCAGGTCCTATTGCCTTCTCATCGTGGCTTCAGGAGGAGAATTGGAGGCCCCAGCTCTCCTTAAGGACATGTTGGCAGTTAAGGACTAGTGTGGGACACTTTCTTCTCTAGTGTAGCCACTTACTAGTTTCACATGCTCCAGTAAACACCCTTCCGCATATGCTCATGTAAGCAACCCTAATACACTCAATGGATCACAAGACCTTTTAAAAACCATGAAAATAGGAGGGGGATTTATTAGGGGCAAGCAGACATTTAACAGAAGTGAAAGAGGGGTACAGACTAACAAGAGTGTATGATCCAGTTACATCAAAACGTATATGACACTGTCAGAGAATAAATGTTTAAAAGAAAAGACTTTCAAAGTAAACATGGCAAGCAAAATGTATGGCGTGCACACAACAAAATGTGGAAATTCTCTTTCTTACAAAAAAGGGGGGGGTGCAAAAAACCAGTTACATAGACTAAAATGGTGGTGTAGAAGTACTGAGTTCATGGGGGGGGGTATTCTAAGTGCAGGAATAAAACAACTGAAACACGTCGACTTACAATGGGAAAATTCATGGGTATGGGCAAACCATAAAATGACCCCATCAGAAGAACAGTGGGAAGAACGGACGTGGACAGTTACCCTCGGCAGGGCTAGGGCACCCCAGAGCTGGCCCAACAGAGCTGGAATCCTGGAGTCCCCAGCCCTTGGCTTCTGCTGACTGGCCTGAGGGATTCCTTTCCAAAGGCCATAAAATTAAATTAGAGTTCACTGCTTAAGCGTAATGATTTCCCACTGTTTATGTGGGTTATCGTTTACAACCAACTGGCATTTAATCAAACCAGTATTTTTATTTCAGGACCAGAGGCCACAATATTGTGTATTTTCTCCGTCTTCCTGTCAAGCAAAGCAGCTTCACGCAGACTGTGAGGGGATATCAAATTGTTTATGAAAAGCCAGCATGAAGTATTGTTTCCAAACATATTTACAATTTCACACCAACTTAGGAAGGATTTAGTTCATTTTGTTGATTGACACATAATTTTCCATTTACATATATAATAATAACAAAATCTGGAGGAAAAATGTAGGAATTAAAGGAACATAATCACATTCTGGTATGAATTTGCTAATAAAACTGGTCACATCCAGCTCGGATTCTGCCAGAAATAGAAGGAATACAGATTATATGCATGATTGCCTATTGGAGCAAATCCTTGCTTTGGATCTTATATCCACATTCATTCTCCTGCTCTTTGCTTGATCCATAAATCTCCCTCCTCCTTCCCTCTTTTCTTCTTGAGTCAAGACGTATTACGTGTCTATAGAACCCTTGCGTGGCATTCGTCTGCTCTGGATATCTCCTCCCTGTAAGCATTGACTACTTCCGGACCCTGACTCCAGATCCTCATCTAGCTGCAGTAAAAGAATAAGGAAAGTAAATTAGTCATTACTTGTAACCATGTGGTCCTAAATTCCTCCTTTTGAAGCCTTTCCTCTATCATCAGACTGCTCATCGTCACCTGTGAACACCTATAGCTGTGGTAGTTCCTGATTAAAGTTATCTCAAATTAACATGCCTCCCCTAGTAACAGAAAAGAAGTTCCTGAAGACAGATACTTGGTCCCCTTACACCCCCCTAGTCAGTGCTAAGCAACTATACCAAACTGTGCTTCCTTTACAAGTGGGTAGTGGGCATTCATCTAGCAAATCCTGTTATATCATGAATTATCTGTCAAAATATTAAACAGAATCTAGAAGGGCTTTCATTCCTCTTTGATAAATTATAAACTGTGCAGATGAAAATTTGGAAATGTGCCTGTCGGTTACTGTGAAGATAACATTTGCATGTCACCTCCCACCATAGAGTCCTTCAATAGTACTGATGTTAGGCAGATTTCTGTCCATCAAACAACTGATTAGTTAACATTGGGTGTGCAGAATCCATGTGATTGGAGCTATGCATAACCAATGTTTCCTAATAAACTATGTTTAGATCAACTCTATTAATTAATTTATTTAAAAGAAATCATTGGCTTCAAATCTTTTAAGAGTTTATAAAACAAAACTTTTGAAACTGTATGAATTTCAGGATGTTTCAGGTAAGTTGATAATTAAAAATCAGGCACAGTAAGTAAGTAATAGAGTATTTACATATACAGGCAATCTCAGTTAAGGAAACGTACATTTTATTTTATACATGCCAGTAGCTGTTATGGTCGTGACACAGCTGCTAAAAATTACAGGTTTTCAGTGGCAAGCCTCAGCCGTCACTATAATTATTATTATTTCATCAAAAACAATCGCAGGGAGTATTTTAGGCTGACAAAAGCCTTCTACGTCTTTGTTTATTCGCTGCACCATATATTCTGCCCTCCATGCCAACTGAGTTAAAGCTCTCTTCCTCCTGACTTAAAACCTATTATTAGAGCAAGCAAAGGTTCCTGTCTTTAGTACGAAGTAGAACTGGAGATGGCGAGAGCACCCATCTCAGAATGTAAATGAAAGAAAAGTACAACCTGAGAAGATTAATCAGTGGGTTTCCAGCAACATTCCCACAAAGAGACTGCAGTTTCCTGAACAGCATCAACTCCAAAGACAGAAAGCAACATACAGATGCCAATCTGAATGGATTGACACTCTGAGACAATGTCAATAGCTCAAGGAGGTCTAATACTTGGTGGGCAGCAAATGTGAAAAAGGCTGCCCCCTTGGGAGGCCTGAATTTTTCCATTCTGATATCATGCAGGCATTCTAAAATGAAGTTTCTCACCTAACTGAAAGATTTCCTTGTCCTTTAAATTCTGCAACAAGGCTATAGCTGCAAAGCGGAAAAGACAGGCTTCTCAGTTGTATAGTGTTCAAAGAAATAAGACGGGGGAAAAAAAAAAAAAACTCCTGTACAGCTTCACGACAGAGCACCAGACAATGAATGTTGGTTGAAATAATGAAGTGTCTTTTCAAAATGCATGTGTTGAAGGCCTGGTCTCCAATACAGTGTTTAGAGGTAGGACTCTGAGGAAGTGATTCAGTCATAAGATCTCTGACCTTGCTGATGATGCAATGTAGTTATGGTTGCGTAGAGTGGTGCATTAGTAGATTATTAGAAAGTGATTCAAACCAAGAGGAAGGTCCTAGTTGGTGGAAATGGGTCACCAAGGGTGTGACTTCAGTGGATGTATCTTCTCTATGGCTCCTTCCCGTCTTTCTTTTGACCTCCTAGAATGAAAGAGAAAAGGTTTGCTCCAGTAGAAGCACTTCACCATAATGTTCTGATTCATATTCAGCAGATAGGCAATGGCCCATCTATCCATACACTGAGCACTCTGAACTGTGAGCTAAAGCAAATCTTTCTTCTTTCTAGGATTCTTTTCCCCAGACATATCATCACAGCAACATACAAATGTGACTGACAAAGACAGAGATGCGGCATTTCTAACAGTCCTGGTGGTAGCCACGACTCCTAGCAAGCATAGAAGTGCATTACAGGTTGATATTGAAATAGTCAAGTGTATAGAATTGAACATCCAGAAATGAATCCACACACCTATGGTCACTTGATTTTTGACAAGGGAGCTAAAACCATCCAGTGGAAAAAAGACAGCATTTTCAACAAATGG
>NC_034592.1:64222759-64232821 GCF_900095145.1 Mus pahari | reverse complement strand
CAGGGGCGGGGGGGGTATAGGGAACTTTCGGGATAGCATTTGTAATGTAAATAAAGAAAATAATAATAAAAAAAAAATAATTACCCATAAAGTTAAAAAAAAAAAAAGAAGAAATAGTCACGTGTGCCTTAAGCCAACCACGCTAAGAGAGTGATGTTTTATTCTTTATTGTTAAGTAGAAAAATAAAGGTTCTAAAATTCTTATTCCATCTTTCACAGTGAGCAATGAAATTTCTACTATGACTATAGTTAAGAGCTAAATTCTAGAGAATAAAAATGACAGTCTGAAAAAGCTGTGGTATGATCTATATAGTTTTATAATTTGAAGCTGGCTGCTGATATTTTGCTCAATATTCATGAAGAGTAAGCCATGTTTAAGGTCCTGGGACAGCTCTTGAAATATGAAGTCCCTTCTCCATATAAATTCAGTAAATTTTAGTAACACTTAGAGTCTTAATGTTTAAAAAAAAAAATCTATAAGTGCTTTAAGATGATCCTGTACTTGTATACCAAATACAATACTCCAAAATAAATTGATCAATCACACAGTACACAGAAATGCACACTTTTGCCAAAAGCTTAAAAACCATTGTTCTCATTAGGTGATGTTAAAATACAACACACATCATTTTACTTCAAGTCTGAATTTTCTGTCTTTATGTGTCCCCTCCAACACTTTTCCTACTTAACACCAGCACTTCATTCAAAAATGGAAGTTCTATTTCAGGCTTAGTTGTTGCATGAGACAAAGATGCAACTTAAAAATCACACACTTGCCCTTAGGTTGAAGGAAGATAGGTCTCAAAAAGTATATCATATTAGAACTCGACTAATCTTAAGAACATAAAGGAGGCCATCCAATTTGAGTCACCGATGCGCCTTTTTCAACGCCAAACTGAAGGACTATTCTCTAAGGCCGTGCTTGAATATTTAACCTAGTCAGGTTTTCACATTGTGTTTTCACGGCCCAATGGCTATACCACTAATTTCCCCTGAAAATTAACCTGTAGACATTTCTCTAAAACGACCCTCTACTAAACCTAGAATTATTCATTGTCTGTGTTTTTCAACTTTAGAATGTATGGCAGGGCTTTGAAGAGTGAAATCCGTAAAAGGAGACATCTCCCGCCTTCCAGTTTCATGAAGATGAATGCTATAGTAATTAGGAAATTCAAAAATATTTCTAAAAGCATCTGAAAATCAAACAATGCACATATCAACACCTTTGAAGTAGAAACTAAAGTGGAAAAATTTTCAAAGAAAATTACATAAACTTTGAAGACAGTGCAGTCAGCAATGAGTTGAACTGTATATTATTCAGTTTATATAAAGATATAACAAATATCCAAAGTGCCTCAAGATATAAAATAGTTGCTGTTGGCAGTTTGATGAGGTTGAAACTCTGTGGAGAAGAATTGCAAAACCAATTTGTTATAGCAAGGTGAATCTGAAATAAATGTTCAAATTTGCCCAGAGTACATGTAACAAAAATCACCTCCTTATTCTTCTTTATGCAGTGAGAGAAGATATTGCATATTATTTCCCTGCCTGTAGATAGTTAACACTTGCAGGCTTAGAACAAAAGGTGACAAGCTCACATCATAGGTGATCCACATTTGCATAAGTTATAAACGTGCATCCAAAGGAGAGGGAACACCATCCCACAGATAAGAAGAATGCCATTCAGACAGCAGAGGGAGGTGTCATTAAAATGTGCACACCCTCCAACAACTTTATTTCTCCACTGAAAATTATTAGACAAAAAAGAAAAGTTTGGGAGAAGAGACCAACTGAGAATGTTCAGATTTCCTTAGCTACACAGATTTCCTTGGCTATGGGGATAGTTAACTTAGGAAATGTATACTGAAAAGATTAGCTATAAGTACTAGAAAAATATAAAAAGACTTTGAGGTGGTTTAAAGGATAAAAGCCCTAGGCTCATATATTTGAATATTTGTTCCACAAGTGGTAGAACTATGTAGGAAGGATTAGGAGGTATGGTCTTGTAGGAGGAAACTTGTTCACTGGGATGGGCTTTGGGATTTAAAGGGTAACACCATTCCCAGTTAGAGTTCCCTCTGCCTCAAGCTTGCAGATAAGATGTAAGATCTCAGTTGCTGCTCCAGTGTTATGGCTTCCTGCTACCATAATCTCTGACATTATGGTTATGGACTTACCCTCTAAAACTGAAAATAAGACCCACAATGAAATGTTTTCTTTCATAAATTGCATTGATCATGGGTGTGTCTTCACAGAAATAGAAAGGTACCTTAGAATTTAAATGGAGCTATCCTGTAATGGGGGTGGGTGGGTAATGCCCTATCAAGATAATACATGCTTTTATTTGCTATAGCCCCAGTATACTGAAAAATGGCATCTCTTTTGTTTTTCTGGCTATAGACCTACCAACATGACACACTGTAGTCATTGTTCTCTGTTACTCTTGAGAACTTGATGTTAAGACCTTATTGCTGAAGATGACTTAAGTCATCAAGAATGGAAAAATCAAGTGGATACTGACAAGTTTTATCCAACATGACTAGCTCTCATCATGCTAGAAGGTGTTATGAAAACTACCAGAGGAAAAAAGCAAACATTGATCTTAACCAGCTGCAAACCCTCTAAGCCATACTAGTAACTGCCTTGGCAAGATATGTCCACTGTTACAATAGTGACATGAACATTATAGGAGTAAACAAAGAATTTACGATTGGATTTAAGATCTGCTCCATGAGAAGGAGCTCATACCTGGCTGACACTGTAATTAGTGCCAAAACTTATTGCTACACATAGAGATCAGTGCATTTCTCAACCCACATCAGAGAAGCTCCCTCTTGCATACATGGAAATTAACACAAAGACTAGCAAATTGGTCAACATACAGAGACTAAAAGACTGTAGTGCTCAGCCTTCAGTGAAGCAGCTATAACCACAACCCTCTCTCAAGGCACAAAGATCATCTCTGAAAATTGGGTGGAGAGATTGTAAGAGATAGAGGTGGTAGATGAATAAAAGGAAACTGTTTTCTAGATGCAAGGCAGTTACACATATGAACTCACACTGAATATGACAGCATGCATAAGTTCTGTTCAAAGTCAAGACAGACAACACCCAGTGTGAAGGTAAGCATGAAGTCTGACCCCCTAGCTGTGGAGCCACTGGCATCTAACTGGCACTGGGATACAGAAACTCAGTTTTCTTTAAAGGTATGATTGGTGGCAGTTGGCCCCATATCAATAATATTTGCGCAACACTAATTGGCCTTGATGGGCTTAAAAAAGATATTTGTGAAAAATTTCTGGATATGACGATGATCAAAATACAGTGTGAGGAATTCCCAAATAATTGGTAAAACTGTAAGTATTATTTAAGAAAAGATCTAGGGAAAATCTTAAGTTTTCTGAAGGCTGCACTATTTTCAAAATTAAAATGCTCAAGAAAAACATTTTAATTTAATTATGACAGACATTTTATATATAAATTCTTATGTTCATAATTTATAAAAATATTATAACTATAAACCAGTTCCTGCTCATCTTTTTAAAGAGTACATGAATTAAATGCAGAACACACCCTTCTGGCATAGACCTTTCCACTGATCACTTCAGCTCCAACCTAACCCTCCTTCTCCTTTCTTTCTAAGTCTTTAGCTGTTTGCACTACTTACAACTACAGCCAAATAAGCTAAGTGATACTTCAGGGTAGCCGT
Source organism: Mus pahari (assembly GCF_900095145.1). NCBI lineage: Eukaryota > Metazoa > Chordata > Mammalia > Rodentia > Muridae > Mus > Mus pahari. The sequence continues at coordinate 64,229,112 of NC_034592.1, read as the reverse complement.
GGCTGGGAGTCTGTACAAAAACTCAATAGAGAGAAATCAGTGGAAAAATGACAACTTGGGCTGCACTTGGTCCTGAGCAATCCACTAATTTCCATCTTTCTACTGATTTCCATCTTATGTTTGCCTGCCTTGTGAGCCAGCACGAAGGGGTCAGACTTCATTCTTAGAGGGACTGAGTCCATAGTTGACTTCCCCTTCTTATTCTCCATGGTTGTTCTAATTGTCCATCGACATTGTCACAAGCCAGATGGACACTAAGAGAACTTGCTGGTGAATCTCCAGGGCGCTAAGTGTTATCTCTTCTCCTTTTGTTGTGTAGCTCCAGCTCTTTTTTGTAATGTGATCTTATTTAGCCAGATTGGCACGTCTTAATTTTACTACTTTAAGCACTGGTATAAAAACAAAACAAAGCGAAACAAAACAAGACCAAACAAAACAACAGGTGATCACTTGCTCCTTAAGGCTGTAGGCTCGCTGAAGGTTTTACCATGCATTTGGTGCTAGTATTTTTCCCACACTGAGAATCAGGTTCACACATAAAATGAGCCTGAGGGAACAGAATGAGAAGATTGAATTCCCCAAGTAGCTCACTGGAAGAGGGTGAGAAAATCCAAGAATGTATCTACATTTTGTTTCTCTTATCAAATTTTCCCATATCCAAAATATAGTTGCTATGGTGAATGGCCACATGTCTTTTGAAAAGGGACTGAGGAATATTTATTGTTTATTCTTGTGGTTATGTTGTAGGGGTCTTCCTCCGGGGCCCCTGAAGAGACTCTAGCCAGCCTAAGCAGGGCAAACATGGCTCTGGCAGGCCCTGGCCTTCTCCCCTATTGCTTCTGCCTTGCTAAAACCTTAGATTACATTCCTAAAGCTAACCACAAAATCAGGTCCCTTGTTTGCCCACTTCCTCCTCCTGAGACTGACTACCAAGGTCCAGCTATCAAACATATCAAACATAGCAATCAAAAGCCTCCTTTTGACTTACCTGATTAACATGGCTAATGAAAATTAAATACTGCATCCTAACATGGAGTCTCCTCTTTTCTCTTTTTAAACTGCCATTTGCCTATGGGCCACATCTGTCCCCTCCTCTATCTAAAGACAGTCCTTTGTCCCTCTGTGAAGAATACCACTTTCCCCTCTCCTTTACCCCCTTTCTTACCTTTCCCTTGTTCCTTTTCCCTTCTCCCTCATCCTCTATGTTCTGTCTTTGTCCCTTACCCCTGCCCTCTGTCCCTCTGGGCCAAATAAATCTACTTTATGCTGAGAACTTGGCTTTGGGGTAACTTGAGCTGACTTCAAGGTCCCTCCATCCCCAACCTTTCCTTGAATTAATGGACTATGACAATGAGAACTCAGCTGTGCTGAAAGAGGAAAACACATTTTCACTGCAGTGGATGACATGAGCTGTCTCCCTGCCAAATGTTGACAACTTTTTATTGCATGACTCCGGAGAACCCTAGGTGGTGTGCTCTCTGCTTCATGCACAGAAGCAGCTCTCTGGTCACTAGCACTGGCCGCCTTTCCAGCTTTACTGTCATATGGCTTTGTCGCCTCTCAGGTAAATTCTGGCACGTGATCCTGTGCTACTTTTGAATTCTATCCATCCTACTGGTACTAAAAAGTGTACCTAAATGGCATTATCCCCTCTTAACACAAGCTTGGCACGAGGGGACAACAGCCTCAGAGAGATTTGCAAAAATGCAAGTACTCCTCACAGTTGGCAAGCCGTGGAATCTGCCCAGCTGTCTGTGAACAGATGAGGGTGAAGCAAATGTGCCTACATACACAATGGAGTTTTATTCAACCATGAAGAGTAAGGAAATTACCTTGTTTATATGAATATGGGTGGATGTCAAAATTATGTTAATCTGCATGAGTCAAACTCAAACAAATTTCAAACTTCCTTTCTATGTAGATCCTGGGTTTCATATATATGTATACATGTATACCATACATACACATATATATGTATACGTATAGTATATATGTAGTATATATGTGTTTGTGTGTGTGTGTGTGTGTGTGTGTGTGAATGACATGAGAGCACACATAGGACTAACTGGGAAAAGAAAGAGGACTGGGGTGGGAAAAATGAAAGAAAGGAGTTGGTATGTGGAATAAATATCATCAAAGTACATTATACATTCTAGTGGGAATTCCCCTATGAAACATCTCTATTTATAATAAATAAATGTCAATAAAACAAAATAAGTAACTGAACAAAATTGCAGTGTGCCCACTGTAGCCTTCAAAGTGACAACAGAAGGCCTCTAGCCCCTCTAAGGATCTCAGTTTTCAGTGGGCAAACTCAATCTAACATTCTCTCCCTGAGAACTCAACCCCTTTCTTCCACCCTGCCATGGCATATCCATCCACTCCATCTCACTAACTGAAGGCTGGCTCTGTACGAGCTTCAAGGAACCATTCCAGCATTCTAATGAGGACAGCTCCACCTGTCTGTGCCAGGACATTAAAGTAGAAGTCACGAGAGAGTTGTTCTCACAAGGTACTGCTCTCTACTCAGCTTCATACTCTCTCTGGTGCCGGTCCTTCAGCATCCTTTCACAGGCATGGTCCTCATGCCCAGGCTGGTTTGGAATTACGTTTCTTCCTCCTAGGATGTGCTACCATCAGACATAGATTGATGATCTTTTATCAAGAAGGAGGGTGACAGGCCAATGTTGAGGGCAGTTCTCATTAATGGTACAGCCCCACATCTGAGTCAGTTACTCATCTCCAGTCAAAAAGAGGCAGCTCACTTTGAGGAAGTGAAAGGAAAGTGATTTTCCTTACTGGAGGGTTTGGGAGAATCTAGGGACTCAAAGTATTTACGTTTATCCATCCTCAGGGCCCTATCTCTGCTTCCAGAATCTCATCTACTTTCTGACAGAGCCTAAGCTTTGCCATAATCCCCACAGAATCTTTTCACTGGGCCTTTCTGTTTGGTTGCCTCGGGCTACAGAGGGTGTCTCCTCTCCTTTCTATGGATGTTTGCTGACACTCACACCATGCCGAGTTCACCCTCAACAACCCAAACCAATCGGTCCCTTTTCCCAATGCTTCTAAAGTTATTAATGGAAGTCAGTACACTTGAACCAGTATCATAATCACTGTTCAAATGCTGTGAAGGGGCACCATGACCAAAGCAACTCTTACAAAAGAAAGCTTTTAACTGGGGATTCGCTTACACTTTCAGCTTTGTCCTTTATCATCCTGGCAGGGAGCATGGCAGCATCCAGCGATACTTGGTGCTGGAGAATTAGCTGAGAGTTCTACATCTGGATCCACAGTCAGCAGGAAGGGAGCCAGAGTGGACAGGCTATGGACTTCTGAACACAGTACACCCCACTTCCTCCAACAAGGCCGCACTTCCACATCCCTCTAATCCTTCTCAAATAGTCTCGCTCCATGATGACTAAGCATTCAAATATATGAGCCTATAAGGGCCTCTCTTACTCATATCACCACGTCCATCTTCACACCACCATTGCACTCACTGTTCACTGTGCCCTGCCTGTCCCAGTGCCCTTTGTCCTCTCCTCTGGTATCACAGTACACTGCTGCTTAGCCAGGCCGTCAGCCTCATGGCTCACCAGTACAGACTTTGGCTTTCAGGCCTAATGGTGTTCAACTTCAGGATCTTATTACTGGGGCTGGTTTCCTGGGACCACTTCTGGTATTAATCATTTTGTTTGGAATCTCTGAAAAATCAGAGCCTGAGAAGAGTATCTCTGGATAGTTAATTACAGAATCCATCCCAGGAAACTAGAGAGATAAATGGAGAGAGTAAACAACAGGAGGAAACATCAATTCAGAATGTGTAACAAGCACGCTTGGATACATAATTCAAGTGTCTCGCTGCTGTCTGCCTAATATTTGGAAGGATTATTTATTAACTGGCTTCCAAATCCCATGGTACAAAAATTACGCCCAGGTTGTTTTCCCACATTCTGAAGCCCATTAGAATCACCGAGAGATCTTTCAAAACTCATGATGCTTGGGCTGAACCCCATACCAATTAAATGAGACTGCTTGGGGGAGCAAATCTATTTTTTTTTTAGATTCCCCCAGTGATGCTGATATATGACTCACTCTGGAAACAGCTTTCACAAGGAGGCTTGAGGAAACGCTAACTCCTTCCCACATTAATGTTTGCACGTACACCAGGCTGACTAAGCAGATTTCCACAGAAAGTCCCAGTCTTTAACAGCCCAAACCTTTAGAAGCAAAGCAAAAAGATACAGAGCCCAACTGCCGCTCAGCTGTTAAGATTTGTGGGCAGCCAGCTGCCACAGCTGAGGAGAATTTGTGAGTAGAAAAGGCAGAGGAGGGATTTGTGAAGCCAAGTATAAGTATCAGAAGAACTGATTAATAATGATGATGGGCTTTGGTTGTGAAGTAGGGTGTCAGTGCACTGCTAAAGATTTAATGAGAGAACAGCCCACAGTATGAGGTAAGATATGGTCAAGTGTGAAAAGTAAGGTCAGACCCTGATGGCCAACTGGCTGCTTGCTAAAGAGAAAGGGCAGAACAGATCTTAGTCAACACATAAAAGATTTCTATTCTGATTAGCCAGGAACTTTTCTTACGTACGATTCCTTGTATCATCAGGAAGAAAATCTGAACTAATAAAGAATTATTAAAAGTGCCCTCATGGAGCAGGTCCTCTAATAAAACCCGGAATTAAAAGATTAAGGAATGACACAAGTGTGCATTCAGGAGTATTCAGATGGCCCTTACTTATCCAAAAAAAATCCCAATCCTAATTCAAACATAAAAGGGGTATGGGTAAAGTCAGTTTAGAAAAAGAAATATATTTACAGTCTATACATTGGGATTTTGACTGATACAGCCCCAATAAATATGACCCAGGCCCAGAAATTGTACCCATTACTTAACCAAAGAAACCAACTTCTCCTGATTAAAGTATAAAAGAAAAATACCACATCTGGTTACCTAGGTGAGAATTCTGAAAGTAAATACAAGTAAAACCATTGTGCAGGGGCATCAAAGCTAGAGAAACAGCTCACATGGGGTATCTTTCTCTCTAGCTCTTACTTTATAGGTAATCATCTTTGGCAATTTAAACACAAAGTAAGGAAATGTGTCTCTCCGGGCCAGAACGCTCAGGAGAAGAGTCTGGACAGATAATTTGGAAACAACGGCTCTGAGGAAAAGAAGAATCAGGAAAGAGGATGCCTGGATCTATGTATGAATCCACAGGAGGATCTGCCAAGCCCTTCAGTAATATATTCACAAGACAGACCCAGACAACAAGACTCAGAATTTACCTGGTATTTTTTTATGAGTTGCCACAGAACACAGCAACAGACCGTATGAAGTTACCTCAGCCAGGCTGATTGCTAAAAAGGAAACAATATTATTTTTCAGAGACCCATAAGAAGACTCTGAAGCTGCATATAATGTTAATGTTGTCCAGGATGCAAACCCAAAACGACTCGACATAAAAAGAAGCAGAAAATCTGATTAAATCTCAAGGGAAAAGAGAAAATCTGAGAGGGCCCAGGAATTAGCCTATCAACCTAAGCCTTTCAAATTGCTGTTATACCTGCTCTGCGAGATAAAGAAAACATCTTCAATGGAATGAAAGGGTAGGCATTCTCAGAAGAGAAGTGGAACTTGTGAAAAGAATATAACGGAAACTTCACAAATGGAAGAATATAATGACTGAAATATTTCAAACTCCTGAATTCAGCAAAGCGATGCATGAGTTAAGAATTAAAGTTGAGCCCTTCCCCACCCAAATGCATGGCTGTGGTAATCAAGACAGGTTGGTAAGATCCAATCCACAAATGAATAAAAAAGTAGGGAGATACAAGAAATTCAAGTGATCAATTACCTCATAACAAAAGAAGGAAAGAAGCTAATGGAAGATGGGGAGACTTGAACAAACAATGCAAAGTAAGCTGGACATCCAAAGAGCTGAGAGTGTTCCAAACCATAACTTACCTCTCACATGGTGGGTAGCATTTGAAGGATGTGGATGAGCTAAGCTAAGACGCCAGAATGATGAAGCTTGTACAAGAAAACATAGACATGAATAAGGATATTTTTTTAATAATTCTGAAAACATGTAATACTTTTTAATAAATTATAAATTGGACTGCGTTGGAACTAAGATATTTCACTAACAAAATGAAATGGAGCTGAGCAGAATTGTTATGTAGCCTTCATTAAATCTGAGATATACTGTGCTAAGGGACACAAGCCCAGCTTGCAGGTTATATATGACTCTACTTACAGGACATTCTGTTAGCATTTCGGCTAGTCTCCTACTCACAGTTACCTGGCAACAGCCAGGTATTCCTGACTCACTAAAAAAGGGG
>NC_034592.1:64202177-64222517 GCF_900095145.1 Mus pahari | reverse complement strand
TCTCTACTACCCACTCAAATCCCCTCCCCATGGCCTAAATAAACTCTCTTCTGTACTATATTGTGACTGGTACCTCAGGGAGAAGGGATGCCTTAGCAGGGGCCAGCAGAGACAATCCCTTCCCCTACACTATACCACACCTCCAGCAAAAGTGTCCCTGGCATTTTTTTTTCTTTTTAAATAAAATACAACACATTCATGAGGACAAATCTGCTCTACTGGAAAGTGCAATAGCTATTTTCTAGGTTATATGTATGGTATGACAGTATAAGGGAGGGGTTAATTTTTTTTTAACTTAAATATAATAGTAGTTTCTAATGTGTGTGTGTGTGTGTGTGTGTTATCTATCTATATCTTCCTACACACCTATCTAAAGATATGCCAGTAGATATGGAGACATTGCTTCCTGTGGCTTTAGGAGTATCCCTTTAAGACAAGATCCTTGACTATGCAACGGAAAGTATTTTAGAGTGAAGCAAAGGTGCCAAGCTGAAATTAGACTTAAAAGCAAAGCAATATTTAAAAATTAAGTAAAGTTTTAGATGCATGTAAAATATGAGCTGGTTGTTTTATTTCTCAAAAAGGATTTCATTTGGTTTTGTAATGAAATTGTAAGCTAATTTTATGAGGAGTGTTGTGTATGTTCAGAGATGAAAGAGGAGTACCTGTGCAATGTATTTCAAGACTCTCCAGGATTGTGTCCCTAAATAAACATAGTCCACGTGTTGAATCTGATGTTCTTGTTTGAGATGTCCATCAGGAAACATAGCCAGTTCCAGAATGAAGGGCTCCTGGTTGCCATCCATACCCCCTTAGATTCCCCTGGCTTTAAAAAAAAATGCCTCATATGTACATATATGTAACAACGTGTGTGTGTGTGTGTGTGTGTGTTGTAACTAACATAAGCATGAGTTCTCAACTCAACTACCTGTTGGTTTCTTTTCTGACTTATTCCTTATTCCTTTATTATTGATTTTTTATAGGCTTCTCAAATAATAATTATGAGTCATTTAAGCTAACGGGATTGTAAGAAATGTTAATGGAATAGTAGAAGCTGAAATAATCAATATTCTTTAAAAGAAATCAGGAGAATTGAAAGAATTATTACACAGATGAGCCTATGTGTTTGGCTAGCTCTTTCAGACATTTACATACCAGCAGCCCACTTGGCACTGACTTCTGTTTGTCAGCTTGGACATCAGACCAGCATGACTACCAAACTATCCTTGGGGACTGAAGGAAGCATGATCTTGTGAGTCTAGGAGCACAAATGTCTACAGTAAGGTATGTACTAGTTTCTGCCTTTAGAAGATACAGTAGACAATTGTGCTGGTTAATTACCTGTAATAGATATGTTTGAGTGCCAGCTAGGGAAGATTGCCTTGTAGAGGACACATGCGAAGGATGCCAGATTGGATTGATGGATCTACCACCCCATGGGATTCAAATTTATCATAACCATGCGTAAAAAGAAATTAATGTATGACGGCATCTCGCAGGTCTTGCCTTTAAATACCCCTCCCCATGCACACACAAATGCACACACAAATATAGCAGAATATAATGATCTTTTAGAAAGTTAAAAATGTATAGGGAATGGATGGGGAAAGAATGGTCTGTTGCCGTAGGACTGGCCGTGATTAATCACAGCGGCATCTTGTAGTTGTCACGTTCAATTAGGGTAGGCTCGTGTTGCTAGTTCACTCTCTTAAAGCAAGACGCTCTTCCTCACATGTGGGGGCTGGCCCGTGGGAGTGGGAGTCCTGCGCGGGGGGGGGGGGGGTGAGCTGTCTTTTCTTACCCAGCTGGCTTCCCCAGGCCTGCTGTTCTGTCCAGGCACTGTCTCCTCAGGCATACAGAGCTGCAGGAGCCAAAGTGCATTGCACAGCAGCCACATCTCCTGTACCTGTAGGTCGTGTGGGAGAGACATGAATGGACCAGTGGGTCCAACACGGGGAAATCAAAGTCTGTGCTCTGTTCTCTTGAAGGGACCAAGCTAAATTACCTTTGGTTCAAGTAGTGAGCCGAGTTGTTCTTGGAGATGGCTGATGCACATGTAACCTATTTCATCTCGTGTGTTCCTGCTGCCACCAGAGCACAGGCAGTGAGTACTGCGGACTGCCAGTGAGGAGCTGCTGCTGTGGGCTCTGGAGGTCTGAGGGATGGGGAGGGTCTGAGTCAGGAAGGGTTTTGTTGTAGGTCAGTAATAGCTGTCCTGAGGAGGGATGCTCTTTGTAAAGACAGTCAGCTCTGGATTACTCAGTCTTCTAGATTACCCTACCATCCATCCGTCTAAAACATAGGCCAGTTCTGACCTGCCCTTCTCAGGATGAGTGAGTCAGGCTGCAGAGGGTGAAGGGCATGGAGGGAGTGGGGTGGGAGTGGGGGAGCCCCTCAGCAAATCTATCTGCTGGTGATGAAGAGTCTTGACTGTGAATTAATTAATTAATTAATCAATTTCATGCCATAAAAGAGAAAAAAAAGAAAATGGATTTCAACTAAAACACAGCCTTGAGTAAGGGTGTGCCCTTGACCACCACAAGGGTCCCCTGGCTTGCGACTGTCACTGGAGTCAATATTCCAAGACTGAGGAGACCGATTCTATTGCTCATACCTAATCCAAGCATCTTGCTGAAATGCCAAACCAATTAGAGGTTACTTTTCAGATACACTCAACTGGTTATCTAACACAGTGTCTATAACATCATATTCATAAGCATTCCTAAGGAGAAAGAATAAAAACAGATACCTTCCTGATTAATCACTCTCTATTTTGGACACTGTTCTTTGTTAATCTCTTCTAGATGACCTTAAAATGTCTTTTTTTTTTTTTAAGTTGAGATGTTATCTCAACTCTAGGAAGGCTGTGGAACTAGCTTATTTACAGAACTAGTTTTGCTGTTGTTCTTGATTTTTTGATTTGTGTGTGATCAGGCATATGCCAGGCAGACACTGGCAGCAGAGGCATCATAACCAACACTATGGACTTCAGATAAACACCACCTAAAGGTCCAGTTATGACTAGTAAGGTGGACTGAAACACAAAGTCAAGTCCTACTTGATAACGGATATAACAGCAATTAATCACGGAAACAACAAAATGAAATAAAACATACATTTTCAACCACAACAATAAAACACTAACAAAACATGGATTTTTTTCTTTAAAATTCCATATAATAATATGATTAACTACACATGCTTTCTGTCTACATGTAAATTAGAATAACTAAATGTTTGGTGAACACTTTCAACTTAAATAGTTACTTGGGGAAGTGAGCTACTTGTAGTTTGTATAAACAAGTTATTTAGATGTAATGTTTATTTCTAAGTAGTAAAATGATGATATAAAATTCTTTGGAGCTGAATTCCACAACCCTCTATAATGTTTTCCATTTTAGAGTATATTACTTTTCCTCTCCTGTAAACATTTTTAATGAAGAATTTAAATGCATGCAACCATATGTCTCTTTTCCAAGCAGCGACAACTCAAAGGGAACTAATTCCCCAGTGATCAGTTCGTTTATGTGTTAAGTAAAATAATATCCTAAGGAAGATACACATTAGAACACTTGGTGATAATGTAGCCATTGCCATATTTCATGTAAATAGAAGCCGTGGACTATTTACACAATTATGTTATTCGAAAAAGACTAATGACTTAATTTTACTAGAAAATTGACTTCAGCTATCAGATTCACATTTAAGCATTAAATTCATATGATGATCTGCAAAGAATGTTGCATAAACAGTAACAGGGAGGACCACGGGACAGCCTCATTCCTACCTCTGTAGTTACAGAGGGCTCTAAGAACTCAGCCACTGTGAGGGGTTGGCTCATATCTCAAGAGGGAGAGAAGAACACATTGTTGTTGCTGTTTTAAGACAGACCTGACTCTGTAGCCCAGGATGTCCTGAAATTCACAGTGTCTTGGGATAACCCCCTACCAGTCTTCTTGCCTCTGATACCCCAGAACTAAGACTACAGGTCTTAGCCACACTCCTGGATCTACATACAGACTTGACCTGAGTCAATTCTTTGATTTCCTCAACAATTATTTCACAAAGCAGGACTGCATTTGGAAATTATTACAGACATTTTTTTCTGTGAAAATTTTGACAAATATAAGACAATTTTAGATTGGGTTTCTTGATTTACAAATAATGTCAGTATCAGTAGCAAGAGGTAGAAAATCTCAAAGGACAAAAATATTTGAGCCGTTTTCATTTCCATGTGAATATGCCTATTGTTGTCATCATTTTTGGGGTCTCAGGTCTTATTTACGCAGCCATGTTAATGAGACTTCATGTGTGTGGCCTGTCTGACATTTCCAGGAGAAAAGATACAGTCTTGCACCAAAATTCCCGTTTTTCTGGCTCTTAAAATCTTTCCACCACCTGTTCTGAAATTATCCTGAGCTTTCTGTATTTAAGAATATATAAGAACAATTAAGGCCATGGATTTGAAGGAGTAAGAGGAGAACATGAGAAGAGTTAGAGAGAAGAAAAATGGAGGAAATGATATAATTACACTATAATTTTAAAAAAAGACATTTGAGTGGCATGCTGACTTCTGTTGATGATTTCTAGTTTAGTGTTATATTAAAGAACTTTCTAAAAAGTCTTCAAATATCTTCACATGTTAATGTTTGTCTAAGTAGAACATTTATATTTTATACTATAGACTAACATCAATTTTTTCCTAATTATTGAGTCCATATCTAGATCTCAGAAGTGACTCAAATTAAAACAAAGACTCAAAAGCTGTTTCTGTCTTATTTTGCTGAATATGCCTCCTCATAATACTCATTTATAATCAGTTTAAATCCCTCAGTCATTGAGAATTGTCTCTTAATGTTCTGAGGACTGAAATATGGCATGCCTTTGATTTAATAACTGTTCTCAGATATGATGCTGTTCATATTGAAATTTATTCTTTGTGCAATATTATTGAGCTACCCAAACCTTGTCTCTATAGTCCTCCAATTATTCTATCATTATAAAATTGGATAATGTTCTATGATTTTCAAGCTTGATTCATAGTGTCATTTATATTCATTGTACTTGAAGTAATCTCTTCTTAAACATCATAATGTTGAACTCCTTCCCCCAACCCTGCAGTTTGATTTGTCTTTGGCCTAGCATACCTACCTATGCATAAAATAGCATGACACCTTTAAAGCTGAAGTTGGTGACAGTCTTCCCGATAGCTGAGTATTTGGAAAATGGATCAAAGCAAGGCTAGTAAACAGAACAAGACAAGATCACTAGAGAGTACCAGTAATTCAAACAGACCATTATATTATTTGGAAAAATCAATACCATTATTTACTTCAACTGAAGGGTTTTAAAAGCCCATTGCTAATGAATAAACAGAACATTGAAAATGAGCAGCTATAAAATGAGTATATAATAAATAATAGAATTTTTATAAGTAATGATGAGCAATTCAGGGTATAATTTCATTATCACTATTTTTCTTTCAGAATAAATGTTGTAATGTATACCATGCATTGGAGCAACGACAGATACTAAAACTGTTTATTGTTTTATTGTAATAATCCCACCTCTCCATTTATTTTTTACTTTGACTGATAGCAAATTGTGTTGTTATAATCTAAGAATATACTAATGCATGATCAATCAGAAAAATAGTTTTATTGCACGCATTATTTTTATTTTGCCTGAAAATGTTAGGGATAAAAATCAAGTATAGGTTTCCAAGGTCTCTACGCTGTGGAAAAAGAGTGGAAATCAAACAGAACTTGTCACATATCAAGTAAATAAACTTCAATCACTCGGCAGCCGCTGCTGTCATGCACAACTCAGATAAATAGAATGTAAAAGCACTGAGTGAAGAATCTGGAGATGGCACTCCTGACTAATGGCAAGAGAAAAATAATTAAATTTAGCCTTAATTGTAAAAATATTATGAAGCAATAAAATTGCCTAAATGACATAAGGAGAATTTGAACAGATGCTTAGAAGAGGGATTTAATAAATGCCATTGATACGTGTACTGACATACGTGTCCTCATTGTATGCTTCCTGAAATATTGCTGCAGTAAACCTGAGACAAGCTAGCTCTAGCATCGTGGGAAAAGTAAAACAAGGCTGGCTTCACTCTTCGTTCTGGATATTTCTCAAGGCTGTGGCACTGGCCTCTGTCCAGGTCTGGTGAGGGTCTTCTTATACGTGCCACTGCATGGTGGATATCTGTGTGAAAACAGAGCTGCCAAGCAAGAAGCCTTTGAGAAAGAGAAAGTTTCTGCAATCTCTTCCAAGGCAAGCCCTCAGATGATATGAAGAGCTTCTGTACCAGCAGTTCTTAATCTGTGGGTCGCAACCCCTTTGGGGGGTTGAATGAACCTTTCACGGGGTCATATAAGACCATCTGGAAACACAAACGTTTACAGTATGATACATAACAGTAGGAAAATTATTTATGAAGTAGCAATTAAACAATTATATATTTGGAAGTCACCACAATATGAGGAACTGTGTTAAAGCATTAGGAAGGTTGAGAACCACAGCTCTATGCCTTGGCTTTTAAAGATCCCTCTACATACTAATACCAATACCCTAGGGACTAAGCCTGCAGTACAAGGAACAGAGAAACAAATAATGTCCAAATCACAGCAATAAGGAAAGACAGCATGAACTTGAACTTTACCTGAAGATAATACAAAAGATAGTTGGAAAGTCAGTAACTGTACACAGAGATATGCATATTTATTATGAGAAATGCATAGATACAAAGAAATTTAGAATTGCTGTATTAAACTTTATGTAATGTTAGCAAAACAAAATAAAACTGTCAATGAGAGAGAATGTGGGGCCAGAATCTCTACTAATATAAAAAAATAAAATCAAATCATGTTTTTAACCCTATTACTCCAAATAGTGAATCCATAGTGGCTCACTAATATAAATTAAACCCACATGAATTTGGAATAAAAATAGCTGTTGTGTATTAATTTGAGCGGCTGTGGCTAAGATTGTGATCACAGACACAAAGTTCTTCCATATTTATCACCTACACTTTTATTTTTTGATAAAAATATAGAACTTGCCTAGGTTAACATATTAAATATGTGCAGATCAATGAACAGTGATTGAATGTATTTAGTACCTTTTATATTCTTGGTGCCAGGTACCTAAGAGCTAAGGTTAAAGTGCTTCTGCTCCATTCAGGTACTTGATTGCAGATAGATGATATTCAGTAGGCTAGAAGATATGACCCTTGAGTTGTTAAGAACTACAGGACTAGAATAATAAAGGAAATGAATCCTAGACAACAGGAAAATCACAGCGCAAAGTTGTAAAGATGGGATAGAATTGGCAACATCAAGAAGAGAAACGGGTGAGGTTCTGTGGCAAGAAGCATCTACAAGTCATGTGGCTTATGCAATGCAAAGTGGCAGCAGGTTTTAGATGTTCCAAGGGCCAATTAATTGGAGAGAAATAATATATAAACACAACTCTGATCTAGGATATGAACTCTGGAGGTGGTACTGAAGTCAGATGAAAGGTGAGGAAAACAGCCGAGTTTGAAAAGAGGAGAGAGGGGGCTGGTGAGATGGCTCAGTGGGTAAGAGCACCCGACTGCTCTTCCGAAGGTCCAGAGTTCAAATCCCAGCAACCACATGGTGGCTCACAACCATCCATAACAAGATCTGATGCCCTCTTCTGGAGTGTCTGAGGACAGCTACAGTGTAATTACATATAATAAATAAATAAATCTTTGAAAAAAAAATAAAAAAAAAAAAGAAAAGAGGAGAGGATTTGAGAAGACACCCTTAATTCCCATCTAAGGGACCTCATTAAGCATTCACTAATAAAAGAAAGAAAGGGAAAAAAAGAAAAAGAAAAAAGTATAAGAAAATGATCTCTTGATAGTCTGATTATTCTTAATGTGAAGAATTACAATTCTAATGCAAATAGAAGACCTGATGATGACTCTGAGCTCTCTGGTCTCAAATCTCTACAATTCCAAGATTATCTTTTCCTCACCACAAACCAGACCAAACCCAGACTGAATCCAAACCTTCCCCTCTTTGTTTTCCCCAAAGTCCAGCATCCGATCATTCTAAATCTCAGCATAGAGAGTGAAGATGATGCTATCTAAGCGATGCCCATGTCGAAATAAGCAATTCTTCCTTTACTGAAAGAACCATCTTTACCATGTTGGAAAGCACAGATGTTACATTTCAAAAAAGATGGTCAACCATGGGAGTCCATAACTGAAATCTCACTAACAATTCTCCTTCAAAGCTTTCACGCTAGAGCTGAGTTTCAGCTGTATGTCTGTGATTCTAGAATCTCAAGGATACCAACTGCACACATGCTGCTTTGGGAAGTCATGCTTTGAAACTTCCAGTTCTGCGCATCCTATCCACTTTTCCTGGGTTTTGATTAGTTTTCTCTCAAGGTTCTTGGGTCCTCTGAGTTTCTCAGCTACTCACACATGCATCCATTCCAGATACCACCAGTTTGGTTCAACTCTGCCTTATAAAAACACACAATATTAGTAATAGCCAGGTTTAAAGGTAATTGAAAAGCAAAAATCACTTGAAAGTGTTGGGTGAATGAAAGGAGTATTATAGATTCATTACATTGACTCAGTAAACATTGCTTGTAAATCCTTCTGGAATGTCCTTTCTTTTTTTTTTTTTTTTTTTTTTTTGTACTCCCTAACCAATACATCACACACACAAAAAACTGGTGAAAAAAAAATTTGAGGCTAGTATATGATATTTTTCTTACTCTTTAGCTCCCTCTCCATCTACTCTTCAGCTCCACTGTTCAAGTAAACAGAAAATAAAATCAATAAAATCTATTTCATCTCAATTTGACCGCCTTTAAATTATTCGTAACTCCACGAATGTGAACACATGGCAAGCTTCAAGGTTGTTAACCAGGCAAGCAAAATATTTACATAAATGGTCTTGTGATGTGGTTGTAAATTACAGGAATTGCTCAAAAGAAAGGTGCCGTGTAAATGGAAAATAATAATGATGATGGAATGTTCGTTATTAACTATAAAATAGAAAAGGAAATATGTGGTGTATACTTAACACATAAGGAAATTCTTTTACAAAGAAATAAATAAATTAAACCACAAATAAAACACGCTTATGTGCTGGAACGGACAGCTGGATTTGTGCCGTTCTGCGATGTCTCTATTGCAAGCCATATGGTTCTTGCTCATTAATGTAATTTTAAAAGAAAATCTCACTTGAGAACGCGTTTGGAATATGATAAATAAACAAAGGCTTATCATATCATTGTCCCACTTTCACATCACAAGTGTTTTTATTGAATTTATATCAACAGTGGGCTTACTCTCAACACCACCTCCAAATCCAAATTGACAGGCTCTTTTCTTAGTTAATTTAACAGACGGAGCTGTTCAGTTGGTTTTTCCTAAGGAAGCTGCCTGGGAACAACAAGGCCAATGACAGTTGATTATAAACACTAGCAAACAGGTGCTATGTTTGTTTGTTTGTGAGTTTCCCGTGCTGAAGAGAGATCCTAGGGCCTTGCACATGCTAGGGAAATCACCTGCAGCCGAGCTACATCCAAGCCATCCTCAATACCCCCCCATAAACCATATTTAATTAACTCTAACTATATTGTATATTTCTATACAATAGTTACTTTTTAAAATCCCACTATCTATAAAATGTCTTGAATTTAAAAATTTATATATTTCTGTTTTCAATTCTGAGAAAAATAAGATTTAAAATAAAGACAACATTGTTTAGCTTGTTAAGGAATAGCCACTCTTTTCTCACAAAGGATGTTGTCAGAGGGAAATGTTCTTAAGAAGCCACTCAGAGAGAACCTGCAGAGAACAGAAGGCCCATACAAACCACTTAACAAACTCTACCCTGAATACAGTGCTTTCTCACTTCTCAGAGTTTTATGATTTGTGGACACACATCAGATCTTCCTACCCCATCATGACAAGAGCATTATATATAAATACAAGGTAACATAATGATAAAAATGATTATCTAAAATTCACAAAGCCATGTTTAGTTATATGAAATATTATAGAAGTGAAATGTCTTAAGTTTAAATTCATTATAATTGCATAATCTTGGCTTCTAGACAGCAAAATCTCTAGACATTTTAAGAGCTAGCAATTTTTTCTTTCTTACTCACCAAATAGCCACAAACTTTCAAAAAAAAAAAAAAAAAAAAAGGATGCCTTCAGCAACATACAGTCTACTGCATTTTCTAAAAGAGATTTCAACATGACGTAAGCCTGTGGCCTTCTAATGTCACCTGGAGCCAGGCTTCAGAAGTGGACTTAACTTGACTTGGCCTCATGTCCACACCAACTCACAAGACTTAATGCTAGTTGCAAATTTAACTGCTCCCATCTCAAATTTTGGTGTATACAAGTTTTAACCTACAAAAGCTGTCAAGTCAGCCATGGATGCAGTGATAAGAAAAGAACAATTAAAATAATACCTCTTGGTGTGGTTGTCAGCCCACCATATTAGAACTGATTCTCCTAAAATAACCTTCCTCAAGCTGAGAAATTGGCTTTGAATGGGCCCATCTATCCCAGCATGCCTTTCTGACCATGAACTTTTCTTTAGCAAAATTGATAGTCCCTTAACTTCCCACTTAAACATGGTAGACCCTGTGTGAGTAAGATGGCAGTTCAGAGCAGCACCCCATGAAGCTCATTGAATTACTGTCAAAATTATAGTCAAATAGTCATTATAGTCAAAATTAATAATGATGAATAGAGAGGCTACTAGAATTCATTCTATTTGATCCTGTTGAGAAATGTCTTCATTAAAAAAAAATGGAAATTTAAGCATTTTGTTTTTAATGTTTTATCTAGGTGAAAATGCATGCTATACATTTGCTTTATTTTCAAGTGTTATTTATTTATATACAGTCCTTGAAAATGTGTCTCAATTAGTATGATTCATTGAACAAGTTCCATAAGCTGTGCTCTGTCCCTTCTTATATTGCAGATTGTGAGCAATCCAAGAGTCACTCTGAAGTATACCAGGATGTTTTTAATTTGGGATAGGCAACATTATGTGCAGTTGAGTTCTGTATGATTCACAGTAGCATAAAATTTGTGGCTGTAACACAATCAATATTCTTTCCACATGTCAATCAAAACTATAAGCAAAATAACCCCAATTATTACTTATATCTTATTAAGTTTTGTGTTTATAGTTTTTATATACTGAATCTGCAAATTTACTCTAATTTCACATTTGTCTAGGTTATTAGAGTATAATACTTTATTCATTCTATTTTGGAATATGTATAGCGTGGTTTTTATTTTTAAAATTAACTCCATATACAATCCTATAAGAATTTGCAAAGGAGCTTCAAAAGGAAAGGAAATAATAAAAAAGCTTTAAACTGAGCTACATCAAATAAAAGAATATTTTTTTGTTACTGTAAAAGTAAGCCCAGTGCTGAAGGAACTAAATCAGAGTGGGCCATTAATCATCTCCTGCATATTAATGAATCTCAATTAAGAAATAATATCAGAAACTCCATTTGACTCTTGTGTATTTACAGTATCGAAATCATACAGCTAAATTCCTCAGACCAATCATGTTTACTTTGTAGATAATGAGAGAAAATATGAGTTTTGACTTTTCATATACTAGTTGTTAAAAAATGAATTATTTCACCTCCCTTATAAGCATATGATTTAGTCTAGAATTTCCGTATCACATGCCTACCCACATCCAGAAATGGTACCTAGTTCCCATAAGGGAGAACATGGCTTGGTCACCATATATCTAACTGCTTTCTCTTCTACAATTTCTTTTTGTTTTTTTGTTTTGTTTTGTTTTGTTTTACCTAGTGTAGGTTCTTTGTATGTTAGCATGAGGCTGCTCTTCTTCCCATAGATAATACTGTGTCCTGCTGTCAGTCAAATCAATAGGCAGTTCAAATTCTTTTTCTACTGCCTGATAAACACAAACACTTAAAAAAACGTGTCCTGTCCAGCTAACATTATCCAAAGAACAGAACAAGAAAGCGAAAGTGCCTTGCTTCATTCATTCCCCATCTCCTCTCCAAGTTAGTCTTGTAGAAGAAAGGTGATGCCCTACGTCATGACCAGTGTGAGCCTTCTAAGCCTCCCTTGCATGGCAAACCGTGCTCTGACTCAAGGAGCCTTACATGAGTGGGGTGTTGATAATTTATTTAGGTGGCAAAGGACTGGGGCATTGTGGTAAGTTATTTAAGTTATTTAAGTTATAGATTATCTCCACAGAGATCATAGGATTCAGACTCAGCTTTTAGCTAGTAAGTAAATACTTCCTGAAACAGTTGACTATATGCCATGTAGAGGTTTAAAGATTCAAGGGATGAAATTGAAAACTTCGGATACCTCACTGACAAAAATGTTGAAGACATGGCAGGGAAGGAGGAACTTTTAGAGTCTAAGAGTACATTTAATTTAACTGAAACAACTTTGAAAAAAATCAGATTTGAGTATCTTTACACAGGACACTCGGAACTTGCTATTTCTTGTTTGTCTTACCACAGACCAGAGACACTAATGCATACATACCCAACCAACACCTAAAGGCATTTGCTCTGTAATCCCTGGAAGGCCTGTAAAATCTTCCTCTGTCACAGTTTATGGGTCTTGCCATGGTCTGAAATAGTTTCTAGGCCTAAGAATCCTCTTTAATATTTTGTATTGCTGTAATATTCAATGTGCATTAAGTCCTTGGGGGAATTCTATGTGAAAGGTCAGCTGTAATAACCGATTACTGCTCATTATTATTAAGGCTCCTTTGTTCCATACAATTCCTCCATACAGTTGGAAAACACGCCTCTAGGGATGAGTTTATCTCCATGTACTTTTGTGATAGAAGCAGAATTCATTTGCAGCCATTGCTTTCTTTTAATTCAACCCTATACAAGAAGATTTCATTCTCTGGTTGGTGCATCTAAATCATCACTTTAAAACCTATGCCTTGTGATGTGTAATGGGTATCTTTACCCACTATCTGAAACTTACTGTGACTGTCTCACAAACAGATACCTCCATATCTTACAGGATCTTCTGAATTTATTCTAACCACAGGCATTTCTTTAGGACAAAAATAACATGACTGGGCTTTTGAGAATTATATAATCATTATCAGGTTTGAAATCTCACCCTGAAGATTATGATAATCTTTAAGAAAACACTCCCTCTCTTTAACTGGAAATAATCTTTGTCAACTTTAACACACATGGTTCCTTTGTCTTTGAACAGAATAGGTTGTGCCACTATCCCAGTGATGATAATATTATTCTATATAAAAAGAAGTGGCTTTGAAAAACACACTAGATCTTTCAAGGGGAATCTATATTCTATCAGGTTATTTCTGCTCTTCCCTACAAGGTCAATGAATCCGTCATAGGATAGACTAAGTCTAACCTTGAGAGCTGATCAGTGACCTTGCCTTTTTGAACAGGAGCAGTGTGTTAGGTATGACCGTGACTGGCACTGGTTAGGAAGTTATAACCTCTCCTATTAGATTACAGGCCCGCTGGAAAAAGAAAGTGAACGGTACAGAAGTGATACATTGAACCTTAACACTGGATGGGTTGCTTCTCATTTGTTCACAGGGCATTTAAAGAAGAAAGAAAGAAAACCATGGAAAACATCACTCAAACGCTGACAAGAAAAAGTCAAAACCACAAAAATCTGAACTTTGGTTCTGATCAAAGTATGATACAGCAATCACATCAGCTGAATTCTAAAGAGAAACAGAAGCAGATAGAACATGCAGGTTGTCAATTTATGACAAAGTAGGAGAACAAAGGATGCTCGCCATGTGGTCTGGGTGGTCATAATAAATTATAGTTTTGACTGCTTGCTGGACGGTACCAGTTAATGTATCCATTGGTTTAGAAGAGTGGAGAGCTCCAGAGACCTGGTATCTTGTTTTGCTCACTAGAAGCTCCTGGTCTACTGTCATGAACCCTGACAAGGAGCTCATGAGAGAGAATGTGATGGAGCCAGACTCCACTAACAGCACCTAAGGGCAGAACTATCTATGACAATTAGTTGATAATGGAAAAACATATCATGAACCCCTATCTCTGAATTCCCATATGAAGTAAAATCTTGAAGTTGCTAAGGAATGTAGAGCTAATCACAATATCTCTAAAGACAAAAAAAAAAAAAACCTTCTGTGAAGGAAACTGCCTTACAGAAAATATTTCCATGCTCTGAAGAAGGAAGACAGTCATGTTTCCCAAAGGAGCCTGTTCCAGAACTAAACAATGGTCTGTTAACATTTGAGAAAGTACTAGGAAAGATTTCCCAAGATTAGCCCAAATAAAGACAGAGCTTGACTGCCATCGAAAGGAGACCAGATAATATAAAATCCACAATCCACAGCTAATGCCAAGTCTAAGACTAGGTACGGACAAGGAGAATGGAAGGATTTCATCATTCTCATTATGGACCTGCCACTGATGGACAAAGAGCAGTATCTCCGCAAGGTAAGAGACCACAGCATAGAGATACTATATACCTATGAAAGGACAGGTGACAAACTAGGAAAGCAGGACTGAATGTGTCATCATAACCTTTGCCTTAAGCCATAGCAATGGTGGCCAATACTAGAGAAGTTGAAGCTTATGCATGCTGAAAACAGAGCTTAATCCCCACACTGGTAACCCAATATAAGAATTATTTTTTAATAAAATTAATATTTCCTCACTTTTAAGTCTTTTATGTGTGATTTACAGGTGAGTAAAAATTAGAAGAAACAAAAATGAAGAAAATAGAGTTAGAGGATGATGAACTATATAGATGGAAGGAACGATAGATATGAACCAAAGGTTAGCTCTCCCTGGGGCTAGAAAGGAATGGAGGACTATGTTAAAAGCCACAGTAGGAAAAGAGGCACCGTGTATGAACAAATGAAGAATTTTTATCAGACATTAGATCTGATAGCTGGAATAAACCTTAAATGCAGATGCAGTAATAAATTTATTTTTAAAAGCTCACTGAATCTAAAGACAGATGAATATGAACCAGGCTCACTGAAGGAAAGTGGAGAGGGGGGAAACACATCATTGAGCTGTTGGTCATAAGCAAAGGTAACTAGAGTCACAAGAGAAGAGGAGAAAGGAAGAGGGACAGAAGAAACAGAAAGACAAAGGCTATATTAAAAGAAACTCACAACACATTTGACCAAGAGTAATAATAATAAAAAAAAATCCCTAGGAGTAAGATAAATACCTAGTGAAAATAAAACAAAGTTAAAATAAGTCCAAACATACAAACTGTGGCAGGCAGACTGCAGTGAAGAAGAGGTAAAGAGGAAATCTTGCAGCCGCCAGGGGAGAGGTGTGTTCCGAACCTAAGAACAGAGATAAGTAGAAGAGTAAAGTTCTTGTCAGAAGCCATGAGAAGTGAAAGACAGCGGTGTGACATCTGTGAATCGCT
The DNA here is from genome assembly GCF_900095145.1 of Mus pahari. Classification (NCBI taxonomy): domain Eukaryota; kingdom Metazoa; phylum Chordata; class Mammalia; order Rodentia; family Muridae; genus Mus; species Mus pahari. The sequence continues at coordinate 64,207,060 of NC_034592.1, read as the reverse complement.
GGAAAGCAAACAATTCTGTCAACCCTGAAAAAAAAATCTAGCAAAACCATCTCTCAAAAAACAAAAGTAAAAAATGAACTTTTCAGGTGCATAATGTGAGCACAAGCTGAGAAACAGGAAAGAAACTCACAAGGGAATTCTTCATACACACAGGGTGAGACACAATGGATCAACAGGAAGAAATGAAAAACCGTGGACATGGAAAACCAAAAGCAAATAAAAAGAGAATTTTCTAGTTATAGATTGGCAAGAAATGATTCCCAGGAAGTCATCGTGTTAACACTGTACTGTGAGATTTATAAGCGATGAGAGCCAGATGTAACGATAGCAAAAACAGATGAAAAGAATTTCCAACAGGCTTGGAAATTCACTGTTAGGAAACCCCAAAGCTGACTGTGACACCCATACCCAGACACAAATGGTGGCCAGGAAAAGTAAATGCCTTTGGGAAGTGACAGAAACTTCAGAGCCATCCAATGGATTCAGTTACCTGAAGGAAATGGATCCATGAGCAGCAGCAAGGCTCTTAAAGGAAGACACACAGCCAAGCACAGGCTAGCCAGAACTCCATGTAGCCCATGAGGTGCAGCTCATTGTGAACTTAGGGGAAAGTGGCATGAAAAGCCAGGGTGAGAGATTTCCAGAATCCATCGGGGGAAGCTTGGAGCTCTCAGCCACCATGGCAGCTCTCAGTCCAGGAAAGGACAAGTTAGTGTTAGAAGGTTCGATGCTTGAAAGAGGACTGATAAGGAAAAGCCTTTACACATTCATGGGTTAGTTCAGGTGTCCATCAAACTTCATTAAGCATGCAGTAAAGGAAACAGGGAAATTCTTATCTTCCTGGAGCTTATACCTAAAGAAAAGGAAATGTGTGGCAAATACGTAAATGCACACAAACATTCTAAAATCAGAGATGGATGTAAGTACCATGAAGTCAAATTTAAAAATGTAACAGAAAGTGCCTGTGGCCTGGCATAGTCAGGGAAAATGAGTGTGGATGATTAAGAAGGACCCTTCCTTCACAGTAACTCAAAACGTTAGTGTTGAGGTCGACAAGGGTGGCCAGAGCCTAGACACCTGACCAGGCTGCAGCTACAGGCAAAGGCAGAATGTGGAGGGCCCAGGATTCCTGCCACATAGCCCAACATTATTGTAATGCAGAGAGAAGGCTTTAGTGCTGAGAGTGGCCATAAATTTGGAACAGTTTCAATTCTTCAAATACTTATGTCTACATTGTATCTAATTTTCCAGCAAGACGGTTCTAAACAGCAGCTGCTTTTGACAGGCTGACTCGGAAGCCATACAGATGTCTGGTTTTTATAGCCAGTGTCAACAATAATTACCTATTTAAGTGAAGAGAATTCCTGACAAGATAATGATACATACATGACCAGTGACCTGGTACAGAAAATGATGACCAGGTGTTTGAAACTCCAAAAATATGTGGGGTATGTGAAGGTGTTCTGTGACTGTTAACCATAACATCCCCATAGGAGCAAAATGGCTTTAAGTTATTAAAAACAATCCTATCACGCAAGTGGTAGGTGTTATTCACACAAAGAATAGAGTATGTGTTTAAAGAGCTGAGCCTTAACACACAACTGTTGTACTGTTCCAGCACACAGTAGGCCTACTCTAGCTCCATCTCTGGCACACAGTGGGTCTGCTCCATCTCCAGCACTCACAGCTCTGCTCACGGGGGTTTCAGGTCTGCTTTGTCTCTTAGGAACTAATTTCAGGGCCTGGTTCCTCAAGTTCCCACCATACTCCAACCATTGTGACATTTGTCTCACTTAAGATACCAAGTGTGTACCTCTTCTAAGCTCCATGCACCAGCCACACCCTCTATTTGAAACTCTTCACCCAGGCATCGGCCCTCTTCACTTCTTCTCATTAGTCTCCCCATGGGATCTCTTCAAAGAAGTTTTCCTCAAATGTACTTTGCAAAAAAAAGTCAGCACTCCTGCATGGTGACCAGTTATTCTTCGCATCTCTCACCTTTTGAGACTAATTATTAATTTACTTTGACAAAGTACACAAGCCCTTAAGAACCCTTGAATTATATTAACCTTAAGGGTTACTTGCTTTCCTGCTGCATCCTGTTCTAAGAAGTGTGTGTGTGTGTGTGTGTGTGTGTGTGTGTGTGTGTGTATGTGCTATATACAGGTAGTATTTGTGTGTGCACAGAGAGGGGGTGTGTAAGTGTGCTCACACAAAGAGACAGACAGACAGACAAACAGACAGACAGAGAGTATGTGTGTATTTCAAAGAGAGTGCATGTGGGTGGGTGTATACACACACATGCTCATATGATGGTGCACATGTGGAGAGCAACAGATCACTTTCAGGAATCAGTTCTCTTCTCCTATTGTATGGACTCTAGGGACTGAACTCACTTCATCAGGCTTGGCGGCAAGCACCTTTATCCACTGAGGTATCCTGTAGACCCTGTGCCAGAACACAGTCCAAGCATGGCGTCATGGGAGGAGAAGTCTGAGTGCTTGTGAGAAAACTCCAAGGAAACAAGACCAGAGTCTTGTGGCCTCAGCTTCTGCAAAACACAGAATTTTTCTTGGAATGTGTTTTCTTGCTCCTCTCAGGTACAGCAGATAGGAGCACATTCACTTCAGATTACTCATTATTGCATGCAAATCCTTTATACGCCTCCATGGAAAACATGTTTTTGCCATATGTGACTTGTCCTCGTGATTGTATACAGCTTGAACTCATGAGAACTTTCTTCAAGGAGCCTCTCTTAACCCTCAGGGTATTGTCTGAGGCTCTGAATAAAGTGGACCGTTGTACCAGACTCTAGTCCTTTTCAACTATTGACTCCATCCTCCTGTCTCCTCATCACCTCTAGAGCAATGACATCCTTGGCCTTTGAAGAAAATGTTCTGAAAAACCACCTGAAAAGCAACAGTTTCATTATAGATTTATATTTATTTGTTAAATTCCCTTTGAGATCAACACTCACAAGTAATCAGTTCTAGTTTAGGACCACTGACTGTATCATTGCTGATTTTAAATTATTCTGTTAACAATCCACAGAGTTATAATATTGTCTGATCAGTTAAAAGAAACCAACTCATTGAATTTGCATTTATATTGGTGTGTATATTTTTGACTTGAGCCCTCCTTTAGCACACCCTAACATGACCTCGCACCAACCTTGGGAAGTACTTGCTTAAGTGCTGGTGGCAGCTAACAAGGGCTGCGAGATGCACACCTCTGTGGAGACTGCTTGCTCTCTGCTAGCAATGGGCTTTCTGAGTGATCCTGGTTCATTATGCATCACACCACAGCTAGTGTGAGGAAGGAGTGAGGGCTCATCCCGGCTCTGTCCTTCATGATTATCTTATTCTTGTTGAAAGAAACTGGCTGAATTGGCAGAAGAGAGTATAACTAAATCATTTTCACCAAGAAACTTTAATAATTTTATGAACTGCCCAGGTTTTTTTTTTTTTTTTTTTTTTTAGAAAACAAAGAGGGAATTCATGCAATAAAATTGCCTTATTGCTTTTTCTCATACAAAATCATTTAGTTAAGATATGATTTATTATGGGTGTGATGTTGCCCAAGGATGTTAAAGTCAAGATTAATTCAGACAGACACAGCCAGTATGAAAGCTATCATGAGGCTGACATCATCACACACTGTCATCTCTGAATCATTAAAATAACTGCTATCTGAACAATTATTTAACTTTTTATTGGCATAACCACATTGATAAACCTTGAAGTTTGAATTGCAATGCAATGTGTTTGCTAGTTGAAATAACTAATTTGGTCACAAAAAAATAATAGTGAGACCAGTAATTAATTTAAAATTTCCACTGGTACACATAAATTCCATGGACTTCTTTTACATGAGCACTTCTAAGTAATTCTGCTTTGAGGAGGAAGCCTTAGGTTCTGAGGCCTGACTAACTTGAATACAAATCCTAACTCTGCCACTTATAGCAGTGTAACCTGTGCTAGCCTCAATTATCCTTCAAATTGCATGTGAGTAGGGATCACTGCATTTGGATAGAATCGGCAACATTGCCAATGAGGGATAATAACCCAGACAGAGGACTAGATTTGGAGAGATGTAAGGTACAGGAATCCAGGACAGCTGGGGTCTACAGAGACCAGTAGCAGAAAGAAGAGTACCCCACTGAGGAGAAATATCACAGATCTATAGGGGATCCACCTTCTGTCCTCAGCTACGCCTGTCAGTGCCAGAATGTGAAAAATTCTCTTATGCTCAAAAAGGAGTTAGCTGGCTATATTCAAAGAAACAATAATTATATTAAATGAAAACACCAATTACAAGTTACAAAGTCTCAGAGTGGTTACAAGAACAAAAAAAACCAAGGTCCAAGCCTATGCTGCCTTCTAGAAACCTATTTTAAATATAAGAAATAGAATGAAGATCTTTGCTCCAGTGCACTGCTGGGGAGAGGGCGGCCTACAGAAGCGACATGGCTGCTGGGAGAGACTCCTTTTCTGACTCCAGACACCCTGCACCTTTCCCGCCAGAGGAGAGCTAGTAAGAGAGCCATCTTTGCTCCAGTGCATGGCCTGGGAGAAGGCGGCCTGCAGAAGCGAGGCAGCTTCTGGGAAAGATCACATTTCTGACTCCAATCATCCAGCACCTTTCCCGCCCAAGGAGGGGTGTCCTCCCTGGAGGAGTCTCAAGGCCTGAGCTGGCAGGAGAGCCATCTTTGCTCCAGTTTGCCTAGGCTTCACTCTGCACTGGCAAGAGTGTGGACCGTAGAAGCTATACAGCTTTGGGACAGACAGAAGCAACCTAACTTCTGGGACAGACTCTATTTCGGGCTCCAGAAATTTGGGAACCTTCCTCTCCAGAGGAAAGGTGGCCACCTGTGAGGGTTCTGT
>NC_034592.1:64193394-64202166 GCF_900095145.1 Mus pahari | reverse complement strand
GGTAGGGGAGCAGGGGTCGGGGGAGGGTATAGGGAACTTTCAGGATATCATTTGAAATGTAAATAAAGAAAATAATAAAAAAATAAATAAATTTTTAAAAAGTAATAGAATGAAAGTAAAAAGACATAAATCATTTGTCACATTAATACTAGCTAAAAGAAACCCCCAATGATTGTGTCAATGTTAAGAAAAAGTAGATGTCAACACAAAGAATGTTGTGAAACACATATATTAACTTGCAGTGGTAAAAGTTTTAATTTGTCCTTTTATGAACACAAGGCATGACATTAATCATGTTTGTAAATCACTTTAAGTTATGTGCATATGATAAAAGTACCAAGAGAGACTGTAAGAAGATGTTAAAGCAAATCTGAAAATTAAATATTAACTGTATATCTATGGATCAAAGATTAAATCATGAAGAAAATTCAAGAGAGCTTTTAAGTGAATGATTTTCATAGTATCACACAAAGGAACAGGGAAACACCTGAAGCAAAAGTGTGGTCCACTGGAGTTATGTGTTAACACTTGAAAACCATCATCACAGTCCACTGTGTCAGCTGAGTAGCTCAGTAGATGCATGAGTGTTATTTTCAAGTTCATGTCTGTTCATGACAAAACCTTCCAAACTATGTTTTAAAGAGGAAAATTTCCTGAATTGACAAAATGAGTTTACAAAAAAAGAAAAAAGAAAAAGAAAAAAATGCCTACAGGTAACATCAAACTGTGATGTGGAATAATAAAATTTTGACTGTTAATAAAACTTCTGTTAAAGGTCCTGAGGTTGGTCCTAGTTGGTGCACTGGGAGAGTGACAGAAAAAAAAAAGTAGGATGCTGACCAGAAGAGGCAGAACTCCTATACTAGAATTACAAAGAATCCACAGAATGAGCACAGGAAGTGATACCTGAATCTAGGCAATTAAAATCAACTCATAATAAGACCAGAATGGAAATTAAAATATTACAAGAGCAGTGCTGAAGGTGTGCGTCAGTGATCAATTGAAAGATATATTTTAAAACTGTGCAATAAAACTTTGGTTGATTTAAAATTTAATAAACCATAAATAAATGAAGAGATATACTATATTCAAAGAGCTAAAGACACTGTCATTAAGACGCTGATTGACTCCAAATTGATTTGTAGATTCAAGTTAATTGTAGGCGACATCCCAGGAAGCTTTCACTAGAATTGGGATGCCCATTCTAAATTATAGATGGATATAAAATTGATCTAAAACAACTGAAATGAGCTAAAAAGAACAGATTTGGAAAATCCATACTATCTGACTTTAACTTTTTCTCTGTAGATACAATTATCTCTAATGTGATAAAACATTGTATTTGAACATGAGGATAAATGTATATACTCACATGGGATAAAGAACAAATGCAAAATCAAACTGTACATATGTACTCCATTGATTTTTTTTCAGAAGTGTCAATCAAATTCAATAAAAAAAAGAGTCTTTCCAAATACTGATGCTAAAAAATCCCATTATCTGTATTCAATCAATTACTAAATAATCCTTGTCTCTTGTTTCCCATCTGCACAATTAGGGTGGTCCGCAGTCTTGGCTTCTGCTACATCAGTCCTTTGCTGCTCTCTGTGCATTGTCTAAACCTCCCCCGTGATGTCAGCATGGCTCACAGCAGAGCCAAATACAACAGGGCAAGCCAAACTCTAGCCTTGAAGGAGCAGACCCTCCATCTCCATCACTACTTTTGTGAAATCATGCCAAGGATTCTCTAACATTTGTCTTACAGCTCATTGTCTAGATTTGAGTCACGTTTCCATGTCTATTTACAGAGACTTGGGGAAAAGAGTATCTGGCTTTTTGAGATTTTCTTGGAGGAGGGCTGACTTGCCATGTAAGACATGAAGAGCAAAGAGAGCTGCTGAGTGGGTAGCAGGGCCTGGACTGTGATTATCCTACAACTAGGTCAACGCTGAGTCTCCTCTTTTCTGCAAAGCCTTTTTTTTTTTTTTTTTTTTTGCCTGTATTGTGATATCTGCATTTGGCAGAACTAAAAAGAAAAGAAATGAGGACATGAAATGTTCTTAAGTCCAGGACAAAATAAGAATCTATCTCTGCCCAGTCTTTCCCTGTGTGCTGAGCTATTTTTTTCACCCCTCTAGTTTGCTGGCTGGGTGGTACCAACTTATCCTTTGACTGCAGTTTCTGCATCTTTATCACTCTTAATGTCTTCCTACAAAGATATTATCACTGATGAAAGTGCTTGGTTCAAACCCCAGCCTAACCACCAGAGAGTTGTATGGAATTTCCATAAGGTATTTCAACTCTGTTCATTTCTTCTTATGTGTAAAACATAGAGATTAAGTGATATGAAACCTTTAGAATAGCAAATGTTCAGTAAACATTAGCTGTCTGAGTTATCATTCCAAAGTAAGGCAAACAAATCCTTTGAGATTTTGTGATCGAGAAAGAAGGGCTATAAGTAATAGTACAATTCTAACCAACTGTAGGGCCCATAAGTAAACTCATGGTCTAATAAATAGCTTTTATTCCTATGGTTCTGATTCACATTGAAGAAGAGGTACCCAATGCAATGTTTATAAGTTGTCATCTGGCCTTCATATGCATGTTATAACACACATACACACACGTACACACGCACATGCAAATACGTACAAACAGGTGTAGTTGAAAAACAAATACCATGACTTTTGTTTTCCTCTGCTTTTGAGAGAGTCTGGAATACCAAGGAGTGAGATTCTTGCCAGCAGCTGAGTGTTCTTAGCTAAAGAGATATTTTATGTCATTTTTATGGTGTTCTATGAAAATTAAAAGCTGACTACATTAAGAACAAGTCTTAGCCTTTTTGTATTTGGATACTCCCATGAGGGTTTTACTTTAATCCCAAGAGGGATAATGATTGCAAGAAAGATTCCACATGCACAGGAAGTGTGAGCAGCAAAGGAAAAATGATGTGCATCCCAACAGGAAGCAGATGTCCCGAGCCCTGGAAACACTGCCTCTGACATAAAGTGTTAAATCCAGGCATTTCTTAAATTACATAATGTTGGAGTTAGAGTATTCCTAAGGGACTGCTGCACTAATGCCACATTGTAGAGGTATGGGAGAAAACTGAGACAATGAAGGATTCAGAAACTTACCCAAAGTCAGATCCCCAAACAAGACCAAGGGTCTTTTGACTCGGTCCAAGTTTCCTTCCACTGCGGCAGCTTTCCTCCCAGGTTGATTTACTTGCCTTGCATGATAGTCCCTCAACCTTACTTTTCCAAGGCTCAAACAGACTTTCATTCACCAATGTTTCCATTAATCATTTAAATTGCTGATTGAAATGTAAGCCAAATATTACTGTCTAAATTCTTTTCCATTTACCTAACAAGTCTTCCTTCCCTCATGAAACTTAGAACCCCCAATTACTTACATGATTTATAATAGGCCTTCTCAAAAATTTATTAGTGTATAACTAAGACATCAATAAGTAACCAAAGACACCTTTGGGATTTGGATCAACAGGGATCTCTTTCAGGAGAACCATTAAGTTTCTTTTCCAAGGAGGATGTGTTCAACTGCTCTGCCTTTCACTGTGAGGCCAGTGTGAAGACTCTGAGCCTCTTATTCCACTGACCTTGTGTCTTAGTTGGTGTTCTATCGCTATGAAGAGACACCATGACCAAGGCAACTATTATAGCAAGAAATATTTAATTGGGGATAGCTTTCAGTTTGAGAGGTTTAGTCCAATATCACCATGGTGGGAACATGGCAACATCCAGGCACACGTTGTGCTGAAGAAGGAGCTGAGAATTCTAAATCTTGATCCAAAGGTAGCAAGAAGGAGACTGGATTAAAGCCTGTGTCTTCCTGCCTCAAGATCCCCATCACAGGTATACCTTCCATTTCTAGATTGTAGTTGATTCCATATATAGTCAAGTTGACAGTTGATACTAGCTACCAAACCTTGATTGCATTTATATGGCATGCTGACTGTACTTCTTCGGTCTAGAAAACCTCTTCTACAAACTGAACTTCTTAAGAGGGTCAAACTCCTAATAAATGAAGATTTCTTAAAAGTGGGCATATCAGAATACAGATCTCAGAATACAGATCTAGCAGATCAAATTAAGTAATGACAAAAATATGAAAACCAACATCAGGCACCATGTTCTACACATAAAAATCATGCTGTGATATATTTTTTTGAGGAAGAATAAAAAAAAAAATCAGAGGGATTAATGAGGAATGGAGATGAGTCCTTACCCAGAGTCTAGTTGAGGTCTTTCTCTCTCCAGCTTAGAATCAAAATTCTAGCACAATTCATATTTATTTAAGACATTTCTCCCTACCCAGCTGTCACTCTGTAATCTTCTAGTAGTCTCACTAGAATCATCTTTGTGTTTAGAAAAGGCTAAGTCCTGACCATGATGGGCAATTCCAGTTTTACCTTAACAAACTCTGGTTTTGTCTTGTTGGGTTATAATCTCATTCAAGGTAGTTCTAGAGCCTATAAACTCAACTGTGGAAAAGAAAAGAAATAAAGGAGGGGGAAATGGACCCTTAAAAGCAGTAAAAGCTTCAAGATCTTTCAATGAGATATGCCACACACTTCACTAGCCATACCAGACCTCTGAGGTGTGTTTCAATTTCACTCGTTCTTGATCTGCCTTCTTAAAATTGATGTTACAAAAGCATACCTTTTAATAAAAACCGCCTCTCTTTTATACTGGATCATCCTGAAATTCGTCTCTCCAGGAGAACCAAGGACACAGTTTCACATGAGTTAAGGTTTCTCAAAGATGAAAGACACTTCCCAGGCTGCTGCCAGAGATGATGTGGGTCCGTGCTGTTGTCTTTGCACATGATTATGATTTGAGGATCCAAATTAAGGTCTAGTAGCTCTGTGTTTCCATGACAATGGTTGAAATCAAGATGGCTTCTATTCTAGTTTCATATCTGTAGTGTCAAAAAACACCCTGACCCATCTGTTGGCTACCTTTTTGTCTTATTGACAGTGTCCTTTGCCTTACAGAAGCTTTGCAATTTTATGAGGTCCCATTTGCCAATTCTTGATCTTTACCAATCTTAAATTCAATAAAGGGCTAATATTCAATATATGCAAAGAACTCAAGAAATTAGACTCCAAAGATCCAAATAACCCTATTAAAACTGTGGTACAGAGCTAAATAAAGAAATCTTAACTGAGCAATACCGAATGCCTGAGAAACACCTGAAAAAATGTTCAACATCTTTAGTCATCAGAGAAATGCACATCAGAACAACCCTAACATTCCACTTCAAACCAATCAGAATGGCTAAGATCAAAAACTCAGGTGACATCAGATACTGGCGAGGATGTAGAGAAAGAGGAACACTCCTCCATTGCTGGTGGGATTGCAAGCTGGTACAACCACTCTGGAAATGAGTATGGTGGTTCCTCAGAAAATTGGACATAGTACTACCAGAGGATCTAGCAATACCGCTCCTGGGCATATACCCAGAAGATGCTCCAACTTGTAATAAGGACACATGCTCCACTATGTTCATAGCAGTCTTATTTATAATAGCCAGAAGCTGGAAAGAACCCAGATGTCCCTCAACAGAGGAATATGCAGAAAATGTGGAACATGTACACAATAGAGTACATTACAGCTATTAAAAACTATGAAATTCTTAGGCAGATGGATGGATCTGGAGGATATCATCCTGAGTGAGGTAACCCAATCACAAAAGAACACACATGATATGTACTCACTGATAAGTGGATATTAGCCCAGAAGCTCGAAATACCTAAGATACAATTCACAAAACACATGAAACTCAAGAAGAAGGAAGACCAAAGTGTGGATACTCCGGTCCTTCTTAGAAGGGGGATCAAAATACCCATGGAAGGAGTTACAGAGGCAAAATGTGAAGCAGAGACTGAAGGAATGACCATCCAGAGACTGCCTCACTTGGGGATCCATCCCATAAACAACCACCAAAGCCAGACACTATTGTGGATGCCAACAAGAGATTGCTGACAGAAGTCTGATATAGCGGTCTCCTGAGAGGCTCTGCCAGTGACTGGCAAATACAGAGGTATGCTCAGAGCCATCCATTGGTCAGAGCACAGGGTCCCCAGTGAAGGAGCTAGAGAAACCCAAGGAGCTGAAGGGGTTTGCAGCCCCATAGGAAGACCAACAATATGAACGAACCAGTACCCTCAGAGTTCCCTGGGACTAAACCACCAACCAAAGAAAACTCATGATGGGACTCATGGCTCTAGCTGTATATGTATCAGAGGATGGTCTAGTCAGTCATCAATGGGAGGAGAGGCCCTTGGTACTGTGAATGTCCTATGCCCCAGTGTAAGGGAATGCCTGGACCAGGAAGCAGGAGTGGGTGGGTTGTTGAGTAGGAGTAGGGGGGAAGGGATAGGCGGTTTTTGGAGGGGAAACTAGAAAAGGGAATAATATTTGAAATGTAAATAAAGAAAACATCTAATAAAATAAAATAAAATAAAATAAAATAAAATAAAATAAAACACCCTGACCAAAAGTAGCATGGAGGGAAAGGCGCGGACTTGGCTTTTTATTCCAGATTAGAGAAGATGGTAGTAGGTAAGTCACAGAGGCAGGAACTTGAGACAGTTGATTACATCACATCCATAGCCAAGGACAGAAAGAAAGGACACACCAATGTTACCTGCCTGCTTAGCACTCAGCTGCTTTTCTCTAATATAGGTCAGGAACCCTACCTGTGGGAAAGAGCCACCCACACTGGGCTTCGGCTAGGTTTAAAAAAATAAAATAAATTCTTGTCAATGATCAAGATAACCCCTTATAGATACGTATGCATGCTAACCTGATCTAGACATTTTCTCAATTAAAACTCTCTTCCCATGTGATTCTAGATTAGGACATTTAATTCTAATGCGCTCAACCTTGAATGCTTGTTCTGCTGTCATGGATGTTTCCCTAACTAAGCAGCCTTTCATGTGGAGGATTAAGTTCCTTGCCTAGACCTGCATTCAGAATGATCCTAAGGGCTTCTCTCACATTTTCTTAATAATCAAGAAAATAGAAAACCCATTCTATTATCACCATGAAACCCTGTGTCTTAGTCAGGATTTCTATTCCTGCACAAACATCATGACCAAGAAGCAAGTTGGGGAGGAAAGGGTTTATTCGGCTTACATTTCCATACTGCTGTTGATCACCAAAGGATGCAGGACTGGAACTCAAGCAGGTCAGAAAGCAGGAGCTGATGCATAAGCCATGTAGGGGTGTTCCTTGCTGCTTGCCTCCCCTGGCTTGCTCAGTCTGCTCTCTTATAGAATCCAAGACTACCAGCTCAGAGATGGTCCCACCCACAAGGCGCCTCTGCTAATTGAGGAAATGCCCAGAGATGGTCCCACCCACAAGGGGCTACTCTCCCTTGATCACTAATTGAGAAAATGCCCCACAGCTGGATCTCATGGAGGCATATCCTCAACTGAAGCTCCTTTCTCTGTGATAACTCCAGCTGTGTCAAGTTGACACAAAACTAGCCAGTACATCCTGCTTGCCACAGTTCCTGCTTGGTCATTATAGATTCCAATGGGCAAAACCATGTACCCTTCAGAGAAGGCAATATTCTTGTCTCTCAGGTTATGGGCACTGCACTAAACTGTTATTTGTCTTATCTCTCCACTGTCGAGTTCTTATATTCACACACACAAACACACACACACACACACACACACACACACACACACATACCTATAACACTGGGGCAAGAGGTGTCCCACAAACACAGAGATTAGGAGACAAGCAAAATCTACTGAAACATTTCTGCATTGTGGCAAGCTGAATGTCCCTGCTAGAAAGCAGGATGCTGTAAGTCTGAATGTCTTTTATACTATCTGCACAGCGTATTTCAATATTCTTGGATTCTGCACCCCATTTCAAGCATACAGCCACTAATATTGTATCCTGAGCCTTCTATGCCGTGTTCCCTTTGCTCCTATGGCTGGCCAGCTGTTTTCTATCTCAGACAAGAGAATGAATCAAAGAGATGAATGAAAGTGCTGACTGAGATTACCTAAAAGAGAGTGACAGGTAATAACACTCCCCTAGATGTGCCTCATCAACATCTAAAAGAGGACAGATGATCATCTTTAATTTAATGTAAGCCAAAGATATTTTTTTTAATATTGTGCTTATTTCTGAACTACAAAATAAGTTTTAAAATACATTTACATGAGATTTACAGATCACGAAAAAGACCAAGCCTGAGATTTAAATTCTTTGCCTCCTTAGGATTTAGTGAGATGATAAAAGAGGAATAAACATTTATAAATCAACAACAGCAAAGAAAGAAAAGACAGTTTTAATGAATTTCTAAAGAGGCATACATTGACTATTAGGACAGAACAGAAGTTACTGCCTAAGGGCTCAAAAGGTAGCTGACTCGACCTGGAGCAGCGGAGAGTCAGAACCTGTATGTCAAGAAAGCAAAGGCCCAACCAAAGAGGATATGGATTTATGCTGTTTGGAAGTAGTCTGAGCTTGGCCCCCACACAAACTCTCCTGTTCCATAGGTGTGGTAACAGTTGGCAGCTAGCCAGGCAATGTATACCCTGAAGTAACCAAGTCTCTGGCTTTTGTCTTACCTTTTTTGGGATATGACCAGCAACCTTAGATCTAAAGTCTTTTTTTTTTTTTTTTTTTTTTTTTTAATCTCCAAAGGTTTTTTTTATTATTTTACGAAGTCTAGAATCCTACAGGTATTGACCACTTGTTGTTGTTTAATATCATGAAAGGT
>NC_034592.1:64173278-64193300 GCF_900095145.1 Mus pahari | reverse complement strand
AGTCTCTGGCTTTTGTCTTACCTTTTTTGGGATACTGAAAGTGTCATTTGGTAAAAAGCTTGCTTTTTTTTTTTTTTTTTTTTTTTTTAATCTCCAAAGGGTTTTATCATTATTTGACGAAGTCTATCATCCTACAGGTATTGACCACTTGTTGTTGTTTAATATCATGAAAGGTCATGCGTGAATACTGTTATCTTCCACAATGTGGCTTCTCCTCTCCTAGTTTGAAGTTCAATAAAGGGAAGTGCCTGGTGTTCCACCTGGCATGACAGGAGAATCCCATGCTCTCCAAGCACTCCAGGACAGAGATTTACATCTAATCCTCAGAGGAGGAGCCAGTGCCCTAGCTCTCAGAGTCCCTCTGGATTTCACAACTTTTCTAACTTGGTAGCAAGATCCTTAGCCTGAGCAGCAAACATGGAAGGCTATTATGCTTTATTAAGAAATCCTCCAAGGTTCTCTTAGATGCTGTATTTATCTTCATAATCAAGTTAACTCTTCAACCAACTGTAGGGATGCTGCCAAGTACATTTTAATAAAACCCTTCACTTCATCAACTAGCCAAAGAACGTGCTGCTGTTTGTAGGGAGGATTCTGACCAACATATGTCTCCATCTGCTCCATTTTCTTCTTGCAGAATTACTGTTTATATAATCTCTTAGATTATTCATATCTTTTATCAATATGGCCAGAATTTTATTTCTTTGGACTTTGCACCATCTGAAGATTCTATATTTTATCACATTTGTTTTCAGCAAGCTAACTTATATATCAAATTCCCTTTTTGATACTCTGTTATTTAAAATTCAAAACTTGACAGTGCTCCAAACTTCATGTATATGTCTAATGCTATTCTAAACAAACAATATCAACATATTTTGTCAGTGTTGAAAATCTGCGTCTTAAATGTATATGGAAAGTAAAAGCTTCCAGTGTCAATGGGAAGAAAGAACAAAGTTGGAAAACTGATACTATCTGATTTTCATACTTGCCACAGGCTATAGAAACCAAGAGAGTGTACTACTAGTAAAAGGGTGAGAACAACAAAGCTCAGAAAGAGACCCAATAGAGTGCTGGACTTTGACAATGCAATACAGTCAACTAAGTGAAGAAAAGTTTCTCTTTCTAATAAATGGCCCTGAAGTAATTGGACACACACATATGTGTGTGTGTGTGTGTGAAAATTAATTTACTTACATTAATAACAATTTACTCAAAATGGGTCATAAATCTAAATACAAAGCTCAGTGCACTAGAACTTCTAGAAGAAAGCATAGAAGAAAATCTAGAATGTAGTTTGAAAATACAGTTTTTAAACCAGCAGCAAAAGCATCCACAAAAGAAAAAAAGAGTATTTGTTAAAATTAAAAACTTCTGTATATAGTAAGAAGTATAGACTGGGAGAAGTTACAGAAATGGTGTATATCTTACATTATGCCTCATATAACTCTAATCCAAAATAATCTCTAAATTTGGAAATAGAAAGAAATAATTTCCTGAGTCTCATGGATTAAGTGTTCTATGTATTTCTTCCATGATGCACCATGCGGCCACAGGCACAGAGAAACAGGGACAAGTAATCATGGATGGAGTGCTTAGAACAGGACTCTGAATGAACCTTCTCCCTCTCTAAGTTGACTTATCTTAGATACCTGATACAATAACAAGCTGATGAGCACTCAGCTTTATTTAAGAAAACTATTTCTCCATGCGTACAGATTAAGACCTCTGATACCACCATATACATAGATAGACATGTCCTGGACAATTAAATGTGTTAAGTAGCTGAAGGCTAGATGCAGAATTATCACTTCTGGGGTTTACAGATAAGCAAAATGAGGACAGAATTATTCCTGTGAAAAGCAGGGCAAGAAATGGACCAGATGATGCTATAAGATTTTTTTTTAATTTTTTATTAGATATTTTCTTCATTTACATTTCAAATGCTATCCCGAAAGTCCCCTATACCCTCCCCCTGCCCTGCTCCCCAACCCACTCAATCCTGTTTCCTGGCCCTGGCATTCCCCTGTACTGGGGCATATAATCTTTGCAAGACCAAGGGCTTCTCCTCACAATGATGACCAACTAGGTCATCTTCTACTACATATGCACACAGAGACAGGAGCTCTGGGGGTACTGGTTAGTTCATATTGCTATTCCTCCTATAGGGTTACAGATCCCTTCAAATCCTTGGGTACTTTCTCCAGCTCCTGCATTGGGGACCATGTGTTCCATCCAATAGATGACTGTGAGCATCCACCTCTGTATTTTCCAGGCACTATCACAGCCTTGAAAGAGACAGCTATATCAGGGTCATGTCAGCAAAATCTTGCTGGCATATGCAATAGTGTCTGTGTTTGGTGGCTGAACATGGTATCGATCCCCGGGGGACATAGTACTACCAGAGGATTCAGCAATACCTCTCCTGGTCATATACCCAGAAGATGTTCCAACTGGTAATAAGAACAGGGCTCTGAATAAACCTTCTCCCTCTCTAAGTTGACTTATCTTAGATACCTGTTACAATAACAACAAGCTGATGAGCACTCAGCTTTATTTAAGAAAACTATTTCTCCATGCGTACAGATTAAGACCTCTGATACCAACATATTCATAGATAGACATGTCCTGGACAATTAAATGAGTTAAGTAGCTGAGAAACACATGCTCCACTATGTTCATAGCAGCCTTATTTATAATAGCCAGAGGCTGGAAAGAACCCAGATGTCCCTCAACAGAGGAATGGATACAGAAAATGTGGTACATTTACACAATGGAGTACTACTCAGCTATTAGAAACAATGAATTTATGAAATTCTTAGGCAAATGGATGTATCTGGAGGATATCATTCTGAGTGAGGTAACCCAATCACAAAAGAACTCACATGATATGCACTCACTGATAAGTGGATATTAGCCCAGAAACTTAGAATGCCTAAGATATTATCTGCAAAACACTTGAAACTCAAGAAGAAGGAAGACCAAAGTCTGGATACTTTGTCCCTCCTTAGAATGGGGATCAAAATACTCATGGAAGGAGTTACAGAGAAACAGTTTGGAGCTGAAATGGAAGGAAGGACCATCCAGAAGCTTTAAGATCTTATAGTATTAGATAATAATGAAGTGCAAGGACAAAACACAATGATGTGCCACATCACAGGGACCCAAGCAAAACACTCCTGATAGTTAAAGCTGACACAACACAAAGAATAGAGAAACATGTGCTACAACCTGCCTTGGTGACTATTCTGTTGCTCTGATAAAACACTATGTAAAAGCAATTTAAGGAAGGGTAGGGCTTTTTTTCGGGGGGGAGGGGCTCATCCATCACAGCAGGAGCTGAAAAGTAGCTGCTCACATCACATCCACAGTCAAGAAGAGGAGAGCGAGGAATATTTATGCTCAGCTCATTTCCCTTCTCCCCACCACATCCCCAGTTTTTTATACAGTCTAGGACAACCTAGACTGAGGACACCCACAGTAGGGGGTTTTTCCCACCTCAATTAACCTAATCAAGATAATTCTCCAGAGGCATACTCTGACAGTCATTTCCCAGGTGATTCTAGATTTCATCAAGTTGACAGCTGTGATTAACTATCCTGAAACCCAAACCAAAGTATGACCCGAATATACTTGAATCTATTCTGATGCCACCAAATGGAGGCGTGATTAGCAAACTTCCTTGCAGAACAATCCCAGGTAATTAATAAGTACACCACTCTCAAACAGTTGGAGCATAACTCCCCAGTCCTTAATATGGACTCTATGTGATGCCTTCCTATTAGCTAGTATGGAAAGTGGATAAAGGAGTATATGTCCAATGCAGAAGGCTCATAAGCCTTTCTTAGCCATTGGATCAACATCAGCAGTGGTGTCACATTCAGGCATTCTTTATGCTGGGCTATGATGGAGATTAGGAAACATCCTGGTGGTCTTCCTCACAAAGCCTGTAGTTCAACTCTTATGAGGAGGGATAATAAGCAATACATTTAAGCATAGTACACAAGATACCCAAGTACTACCCACTCAAAACTGATAAGACTTTAAAGAAGCCCAAGGAACCAGAACGATTAAATAAGACATGAGAAACAGAGTAGGTCCTGGAAGAGAAGAAGAATATTAATGGAAATTGAATAAGGCATGGACTATAAATAAAATGTATTAATGTTGGCTCATTAGTTATAATGAATATGCTATACTTATGTGAGTGCTAATAAGAAAAATTGAGCAAGAATATGGGAACTCACCGTATTATCTTCATAAATGTTTTACTTAATCTAAAATGTACTTTAAAGTGAAGTTTATTTAAAGTCAAAGAAAAAAAATAAGAGACATCTGTTCATTACCAGATTTGTATAGAACAACATAAAAGGACACGTTGAAGATTTTTTTATAAAATGTTTATCACCAAAAATAAACACAAATAACTACCTTTATCTTCTACCAAAAGACCTTCCCCTTATTTTTTTTAAGATGCCTAGATTTTTCTAAGACAATTAGAAAGGAATATAAAGTCTTCATGACCCACTCTTTTCCTATAATAATAGCAAAGCTTTGTTTCAGAATGTAAATGACTATAAGCTAAGTTCCTAAAGATCAAGTGACTGCTGTCAGGTTGTTGGTGGCTCCTCAATATCTTTGGACATAGACTGCAAAATGCATTGCAAATAAAGGCTGTTAACTATGAACATTCCAAGAAAAACAGGAATGAAATTGTCTCTATGCCAACATCACCGTAGAACCTCACGGATTAATTTCCATTAATTGTATGTCTTTAGTGGATAGAAATACATGTATTCAAAAAGTGTTGCCCTTTATAGTTCCTAAAATGAACTAAGTCACAGAGAACTTATCAAGTCTCCATGTGTTAGCCCATAGCTGACTGCAGAAGATAGGGTCATCACAGCCCCAAGGAATGTCAGAACAGAAATGAAGAACTGACTGTGTGGCCTGCTTATCTGCGGGAACCTGCCAGGAGCTGAGCCTTAGGAACTTTACAAATCATTCCTATAAAACTGGTTCACCAAAGAAACTGCTCCTGGGCTACTGTGGAGATGCTCGAGAGCTGAAGACAGCATCTCTGCTCAGCTCCAGGGTTCCTGAAGCAGCTGCTGGGACCTCTGGTTCCCAGGAGGCCCCGTGTAAGGACAATGACAGGACCTCACAGACCCTTGCCCGCTTTAGAATCTTCCACGTGTAATAAATGATTATATGGCGATGATAGGATGATGAGAGTTACTACCAGCAAGGCTTTTTACATATTATCCTGCACAGCTCCTGATCTCTAGACCTGTGGCCAACAACACATCACTCAGACAAAACAAAAGGTATACCTTCCCAATCTCTGTTTTGTGTTTGCTTTGCTAAAATATCATCAGATCCTACAGGACACCTTAAACTTTTTCCACTAGTGATGTCTTTCATGAGAGAGAGAGAGAAAATTGAGTGTGGCACGAAATTATATAAAATAGATATACCATTCAAGCTTTCACTGATGATGAACAACTATGACGAATTTTATTTTAAAACAAGTATTCAGCATTCATTAAATTTAGTATATATTAAAGGTGAGCAGTTTTTCACATTAATGAGATGGGTATGCTTATTTTACATAAATAATTAAATATATGATACTGCAGGATACAGCATCTATACCTTTATTTTAGAATCATCAATGCTGAGAAAGAGGGATGTCCATTCAACAATTTGTTGGAAATTCTCTTCTAATCTCAAGCCAAATTAATTTAATGATTTTGTTTTATAAAATTCAACTTGGGCTTCACAGCTTTTATACAATACTCAGGCAGTAGGGGCAAGGGACTCTCTTATGAGTCTGAAGTAAGCTCGTCTCCATAGTGTGTTCTAGACCAGACAGAGCTCTGTAGTGAGATCCAGCTCATAGTGCACCCAACTCCGGATTCACCCATATGAGAAAGGACCTCTTAATTTATACATGTTGACTCATTAGCTCTCAGAACATCTAGAAACTTGCCAAAGCTCCTAACTGTTTTTCTTGTATTTTTTTTTTTTTCGTGTACTAACTTAAAACATTTTCCTCTTGGAATAGAAAATTAGTGTGATACTGTTTAGTCATTTTTGTAGACTAAACTCCTAATTAAGCTCTCCCTTCCTGCCATGGCTTCTTAATCACACACATGCTTTGATTAACTATTCACAAGAATAAATTATGGAATTTCTATTTTAACAAATTATGACCCTGATCTTTATTGGACAGAAATGTAAAAGAGATATAAAACTGAGTTCTGGTTACACGTGTGGTATCTTGTGGCATCCAGTTGTAGGAAGGAAACTGTACAAAAATATGCCAACAAAAGTTAGTAGAGACACGTCAGTAGGACTTGTTACAGTGATGAGTAAGGAACTGCTCAGGGTGTCAGAGGTTGCTCAGTTTATCAAAATGCCTCTCAGGAGCAGAGGGCATCCATGAAAATGCACATTTCAAATAAGATAAAACTTTCATTTGGGGGATTTTTTTTAATTTTCTTATCATTAATTTACATTCATTTCTGTATGTCTGTATGTGCATGTGAGCACATACAAGGGCCACAGCCTTTATTACCTCAATGTATCTTTGAAACTTCCCTGACCGTAGCCTGTAGAGAGGTATCCTACACCCAGCACTGGGGGGTTTTGTTTAACAACCCATGGTTTCTGGAAAGACCTTTATTCATGGAGGGCACCTCTGGTCACACTCTTTTTAGGGAGTTAGGGAGCTATGTTTTGGAATAAACAGACAGAATGGTGGTTTCTATGTGGCCTTTTCATAGATGTTCATTTTGGCTACCCCTTTGCCATTGCCCTTTCTTATCCTGCCAGCTTCCATTTAGACTTTTCCACCCCAGTACACACACACACACACACACACACACACACACACACACACACACCACAACTTGTGGTTGGCTATCTCTCCTCCCCTGAGGGCTTCCACTGTCTTGACCTTCTCTATTTTCCAGCAATCAGAGTCGAACACACTACTATAAAAAACGGCATTGGTCTTCCAAAGTCCAGGAGACCTCCCTCAGCATATTTTCCAATTCTCTCCACTGTCTATAAATTTCATAAGTTCACTTTTCTGTACAGCTGAATTAAATTCAGTTGTGTGTATTTTTATATTTTTAATTATCTATTCATCCACGGAAGGACACCTACTCTGTTTCAATGTTTTTGGCGTTGTGAATTAAGCAAAAATAGCATGGATGTGTCGGATCTCTGATGTAAAGTACAGGCCTCCAGGTACCTGCTGGAGAGTGTTATAGCTGAGTCACATGTCAGCTCCGTGTGTAGCATTCTGAGGAACCTCTGCACTGATTTCTATAGTGGGAACACCAACTTATACTTCCATTAACACTGAATAAGTGCCCCCCTTTTACAACACCCCAGAGAACAGTATTATCACTTGTTTTCTTTATAATGACACTCTAACTTGGGTAAGATAAATCTCAAAGTAGTATTAATTTGAATTTCCCTGATGGCTAATGATTTTGGACATTTTCCAAAAGTATTTATTAGCCATTTCTGTTTCTTCAGTTGGATCTCTGTTCAGTTCCACAGATTATGTTTTAATCTGTTTATTTTCTTGATGTTTAGAAGGGGTGTGTGTGTGTGTGTGTGTGTGTGTGTGTGTGTGTGTGTGTGTGTGTTCTTCGTGTATTCTAGACACTAATGCTCAATCAGATGTTTAGCTGGCAAAATTTTTCTTCCATTCTGTCATCTACTGCTTTAAGTCTTTAATAATTCTCTGGGTAATACAGATGCTTTTTAATTTATCTATGCTTACATCTTGGATTTCATTCCCCTTTTTGTTCTCTAGAAGATTCAGTTTAATGTCTAGTGTTGATGTCTGTGGCCCATTTGGAATTGATTTTCTGTGTGGGATAAGCAGTAAGAATCAATTTTCATTCTTCTACATGTAAGTATCCCATTTTCTCAGCACCATTTCTAGGGAGACAATCTTTTCTTCATTGTAAAAATTTGCCGTCTTTGTAAAAGAAATAAAAAATAGATGGCTATAGTCACATGGTCTTGAATTTGGATCTGGGTTCTCTATTCTCTTCCATTGATGTGTGTGTGTGTGTGTGTGTGTGTGTGTGTGTGTGTGTGTATACCATGCTGTTTCTATTATTATGAGTCTGTAGTACAATTTGATATAAAAATGTTGTGACATCTCCATCATGTTCTTTTTGCTCATGATTGCATTAGCTATCCAGAAACTATTGTACTTCCATATAAATTTTAAGTTTATTTTTCTATATCTCTGAAAAATTGAGTTGGCATTTTGATTGGAATTGAGATGAATTTGTAGATTTCTTTTGGTAGCGTTACCATTTCCACACTATATTTTTTTCAACTTTAGTGTGTGTGTGTGTGTGTGTGTGTGTGCCTGTGTGTTAGTGTTTCAGTTTATCTGTGTGTGTGTCTGTGTATCTGTCTGTGTATATGTTTGTGTATGTGTTTATGCATGTCTGCATGTGTTTGTGTCTGTGTACCTGTACATCTGTCTGTGTGTATATTGTGTATATGCTTCTACACGTCTGCATGTCTGTGTGTCTGTGTGTCTGTATATCTCTCTGTGTGTATGTGTTTCTGTGTTTCTCTGGGTCTTTATATGTGTATCTGTATGTGTCTGCGTGTCTGTGTGCCTGTGTGTGTGCATGTGTATGTATATCTGTGTGTGTATCTGTGTATGTATCTCTGTGTGTGTATGTATCTCTATATGTGTTTGTGTCTGTGTGTATGTGCATGTGTGTATGTCTTTACTTCTATGTGTATATGTGCATCTGTTTGTGTATCAGTGTGTCTCTGTATGTCTGTGTGCCTCTGTGTGTGTTTCTGTGTGTCTATGTGTCTGTATGTGTGTGCGTCTGTGTGTTTGTGTGTGTGTCTGTATGTCAGTATGTCTATACATATATGTGTCTCTGCTTGTCTATGTGCATCTATGTATGTGCCTGTGTGTGTCTGTATGCCTGTGTGTCTCTGTGTGTGTGCGCATCTGTGTGTGTGAGAGTGTGTGTGTGTGTGTGTGTGTGTGTGTGTGTGTGTGTATCTGTGTCTGTGTGTCTGTGCCTATGCTGATATCAGAGTAACTCCTGAGAGTCAGTTAGTTCTCTAGTTCCAGCATGTGGATCCTGGAGAATTGAACTCAGGTCACCATGATCCTTGTCAAGAATGCCTTTGCTGACTGCACTATCTCACTGACCTCATTTCCACAATATTAATCGTAACACTCCATGAGTATGGGAGGCCTTGATATCTTCTAGTATCTTATTCAATTACTTTAGTATTCAAAAATTTTTCATTGTAAAGGTCTTATTATTTTTTCTCAAATAACAGATTCTGCAGTATAAACTGTTACAGAAAAAGCATTCTTCACAGTGACTGAAAATAACAATAAAGAAATCTGAACATGATATAAAAATTGAAATAACTTTCACTTCCCCGTTCATAAAGTTCCCATGATGCATTGCTTAAAAATAACTATTCATCATTCAGAAAGAGAGCCAAAAAAAATCTTGAATTTAAGAGAATCCTAAATTCAACCTGTTTACACTTGAATTGCTACCACAGTAAGAAAGAAATGCTCCGTGTAGGATTTATTAGAACATACCAACTTATTCATGAAACACTATACCCCTGTAAAATACAGTTCAATTTATCTTCACTTCCATATTCCATTCTTAAGAAAAATTCTTCATAGAAACAAATAAATGAATAAAAATATAAATATAATTCAGCTCGGATTTTCAACTAAAATTTGAAATTTATACTAAACATTTTGAATCCAAATCAACAAATGACATAAAAAGTGCATTTTTTTTAATGAAAAGAAAAGTAAAAAATCAAAAAAGAACAGACATATGGGCTAGAAATATTTTTTAGGCGTTAGGAACACAGTCTCTCACAAAGAACATGGGTTCAATTCTCTGCACCGATATGGCAGCTCACAACCATCTCTAAACTTGACCCTGGGGTATCCAATTTCTTCTCCTGGTATCTGGAGTCATGAGACACACATGTGGTGCACAGACCAATGTGTAGATAATGCATGTATACTTACAAAATAAATATTTTCTTTGAAAGGTACATTGTAAGTTAGAAGTAGCCTATATCTTATATTTTCCTTGATCCTAATATTTTTTTTGTTTTTTTCATTGTATGAAATTTTTATTTATTTATTTTTCTTTAAAAAAATTAATCTTTTCTTACAGTCCAGATTTTATCCCTCTCCTGGTCCACCCTCAGACTGTTCCACATCCCATACATCCTCCCCCCATCTCCACTAGGATGTCCCCACCCTTCCACCCCACACCCCCCATCCATACCCCAAACCTCCCTACTCTCTGGGGCCTCCAGTCTCTTGAAACTTAGGTGCATCTTCTCTAACTGAGTCTACACCCAGCAGTTCTCTGCTGTATTTGTGTTGGGAGCCTTATATCAGCTGGTGTATGCTGCCTGGTTGGTGGCCCAGTGTCTGAGGGATCTCAGGGGTCCAGGTTAGTTAAGACTGCTGATCCTCCTACAGGGTCACCCTCCTCCTCAGCTTCTCCCAGCTTTTCCCTAATTCAACCCCAGGGGTCAGCAGCTTCTGTTTATTTGTTGAGTATAAATATCTGCATCTGACTCTTTCAGCTGCTTGTATAGTCTTTCAGAGGCCAGTCATGATAGGTCCCTTTTTGTAAGCACACATAGCCTCCTCCCTCCTCCCTCCTCCCTCCTCCCTCCTCCCTAAGGTTGCCTGTTTCTATTCTTTCTTCTGGCCCTCAGGGATTCAGTCTTGGTCTCCCACCCAATACCTGATCATGTCCCCCCTTCCCATCCCTGTCCCCTTTCCTACCCAGGTCCCTCCCCCCCCCCTCTACTGTGATTGCTTTCTTCTCCCTCCCAAGTGGGATTGAGGTGTCCTCACTTGTGAGGTTGATCCTAATTTTTAAAGCCCTAGTTTATCTGAAAATTCTATGGTTTGAAAACATTTAAGGTAGGCATGTTTGCATGTGCCTATATCCCCAGCATTTGGAAGGCTAAGGCAGGAGAATGGGGAGTTAAACATCATCCTGAGATCCATAGTGATCTCCAGGCCAGCCTGTACTACATGAGACCCTGCTTCAAGTTAAACTGTTAACATCTGGAAGTGATACTTTTATACCTTTGTTTCTAAACAAAGGTGAATCTATATCTACTCTGTGTATCCTTTACATATCAGACATTAAAGTAACAACAAGTGTAGATGACCTGTTTACTATCCCACATTTGCCATCAGGATCTCTGTGACTAATTGTAGTATCCAGGTAGAAACCTTATTGTATTTTTTCATATTTTAATTCTCAATTAAATAAAAAATGAACAAAATATCAGAAGTTTCCAAATAATTATTTTTGTTACCTGTAGGGTAAAGAAATTGTGATAAATGCCCATTATTTATATAGCAAGATGACTGAAGAGCTCAGGTTCATTGTTTTAGACTTCACAACATCTCTCTGAAAAGGGGATCAACAACCATTTTATAAAGAAGAAAAACCAAATAATAGAAATATTGTATAAGGAAGCTGAAGAGTGCTCAGTGGTTAGCAGCCCTCTCTGCTACTTCTGAGGACCTGGGTTAAATTCCCAGCACTTAGGCAGTGTCTCATAATGCTACAATATCAGGGTCTACAACACCCTCTTCTGGCCTTCATGGGTACCATATGCATGTGGTACACAAAACTACATGTGGGTAAAATACCCATATATATAAAATAAAAGTGGAAGAAAGCTAAAAATTAAAATAAGTAAATATTGCATGAGATGCTGTGCTACTACTATAGAATAGAATTGTCAACCCAGGCAAGCACCGTGTTCTCCAAAGGCAGATTGCTGCCACAGCCCTCCCTGCATATGTGTTGCTATGAGATTTACCATTACATCAGATGAGACAGAGCTAGCAGTCTTTTCTACTCAGGAAATCTCAGGAAGTAGGGGGCTTGAGTACAGATCTGCTCTGTAGAATGTCTCTGAAGAGCCCTTCGTACACACCAGACTGTTACCTCATTTATTCTATGTTCTCAGATACACAATGATGCTACATTCACCTGAGAAAGCAATCTACCTCAATACAGTCAGAATTTCCTTTTCAAAATATTTTAGAAGCTACCTGTTTTTCAAGTGTTTTATTTGGTATAAACTGCTAAGACGGGTCACCAACACGCAGTTCAAAAATTACCCACAAACATACAATCTCCCAAATGTTCCCCCAAGCTAATTCTACATCCACAAGTCCAGTGTGAGCATCACTTTGATGAAATGCTTTGATAACTACTAAACAAGTACCATGGGAAGTTCTACTTAAGCTGATTTTAAAAGACAAAATTTTATGAGGAAATAAATCCTTAAAGTCTGTCCCACTTCTATTCCCACCATCCTCTGGTGGCCTTTGTCTAAAGAAGAGGGGTGGGCCGAGAGAATCTGTGGATTATTAGGGAACTGAATTCTCATTCGCCTTTCCTCCAGAGAAGCATTATTCACCTGATGCCAAAGATAAATGACCTGGACTCATCTTGGGGGATCCTTTTGAACACAATAAGGAGAAATGGAACCAGCTCACCCCAAAGGTCTCCTCAATTGTTCTCAAAGGCTTACCACATAACTGGCATTATGGTATAATGAAATGTGACTAGGCTAAGTGTACCACCAACACCTCTGAATTATTGTAGCTTTCCCGGCACTGTCACGACATGTCAGATCTGATTATGATATGTTTTATTTTCGCTAGGACAGACAAGTTTCTGAAGATTATTAGTTACATTGCTGTACTGACTGGTTTTGTGTGTCAACTTGATACAAGCTGGAGTTCTCACAGAGAAAGGAGCCTCCCTTGAGGAAATGCCTCCGTGAGATCCAGCTGTGAGGCATTTTCTCAACTAGTGATGAAGGGCTGGAGGGCCCATTGTGGGCAGTGCCATCCCTGGGATTATAGTCTTGGGTTCTACAAGAAATAAGTTGAGTAAGCCAGGGGAAGTAAGCAACACCCCCCCACCCCATGGCCTCTGCATCAGCTCCTGCTTCCTGCCCTGCTTGAGTTCCAGTCCTGACTTCCTTTGGTGGTGAACAGCAATGTGGAAGTATAAGCTGAATAAACCCTTTCCTCCCCAACTTGCTTCTTGGTCCTGATGTTTTGTGCAAGAATAGAAACCCTGACTAAGACAGTTGCCAAGAGTGGAACAGAATTCAGAATATCTGTGAATGATAATCTATGGGTGTTAATTCACAAAGAGCAATTATGAATCTTCTAAATGATGATTTCCAACTCTTCAATTTTCAGATACTGCGATACCCAGCCCCAAGCCTATCCTGGAGAAGAAGGCGTTTTATAAAGGAGCTGATACTCATAGACATGAACCTGAAAAGCTTCTAACAAACAGATTTGTATAATTAACCTACTGAATAATAGAACTTAAAAACAAAAACACCATCGATTAGTACAGGTCACAACCCTCATCAGAGAAATTCCTTTCTGCAGTGGATGCTGATTAATACATAGACTAATGACTGGTATCCCTAAGTGGGAAATGTATAACACATCCTTCCCCCTTAAAGCTCAGAAACCACTGTGGAAGCAAGGCAGATAGTCAAGGTAGTGGGTGTCTTCAGTGTTTGCAACACAGAAGAACACATATTAACTCACAGCAGTCATGACTGCTTGCACAAAACCTGCATAAGATCAAGCCAATGAAAATCTCACTATAGATGTGGGAGGAGCTCACGAAGTCCCACCCCAAGCTGATGACTGATGGATTCTGGGTGAGGGAGAGTCAGTTTTACTCAAAGTGCTCTAAAAGAATACCATGATATACTCAGCACCAAGTGGAGCCAGTGGGTTTTCTAAAAGAGCACATGAAGTTAGGACAGGAAAGTAGTGGTGGTGGGATAGGGGATGGAACAGGAAGGGAGAGACTGGGAAAGCACTTAGAACACATTATATACATTATGAAATTCTCAGTAAAGGATTACAGGAAAGGGATGTGTTCAAGAGGACTTAGTGGCAGAATGCTGGGTGAGCCGGCTTGTGAGGGTTCTGTCAGCTCTTGATGCTTGGTAAGGCAAGTATAAGTGCTCCCAATATTAGAAAGAGCACGGCCTGAAGTATACTCCATGCCAGATACAACTTTTCTCTAGAATAAGGTTACTGGTTCTCCTGGCAGGACTGCTTCCAGCTAAATTCTGTTTTAATGTCAAGGGTATATGTTTAAGAGCCTAGGAACCCTAAGGACTCTAAGAGATGACAATCTAAAGGGATCACCCATAGCATCCGATGTGAAATCCATTACCACCCACCTGCTCAGCCTCTACATCCCATCTCACACTGGTGAATGTGGCAGGTGGGAAACACTCAGGATCCATGGGAAGGAGACTGATGTTCCATCAAAAGAAAGAAGTTTCCTCTCTTTGTCAGTTTTCTTGCAAGTAGAAATGTTTGAATCTCAAAGAAAGAAATAACCTATGTTTCAAAGATTTATAAGATATATTATATGAGTCAGTTTAATTTGATAAATTATATGGATATTAAGCATCTTAGTATCAAAGACAAAAGAGCAATTCTTAATAGAATTATTTCTTTAAACATAATAAGGCAAATAATTGAAGGCTTGTGCTGTCATTAGCTCTATTACTCCACATGTGATACTCAAAACAATAAAGTTAATTACTCATTAATTCTATGTGTCAGGCCCCTCCAGGTGATAATAATGGCTTAGTTAACTGTGTTGAATATACACAGCTAAAGGCCTCACAGAAACTTTCAGTAAGAGAATGAAAAAGAAATAAGTGATAACCACAATGTAAGCCAAAGCAGTCTGTAAGTCTTTTGGTTTTCATCTGTCAGTTGGTATCTTTTCTACAAAAGAGAAGGCCCTTCAAAGAAATCATATACTCCAGGCTGGAAAGATGGCTTGGTGGTTAAGAGCACTGTTTGCTCTTCCAGAGGTCGTGAGTTCAATTCCCAGCAACCACATGGTGGCTCGCAACCATCTGTAATGGGATCCAATATACTCTTCTGCTGTGTGTCTGAAAATGGCTACAGTGTACTCATGTAAATAAAAATAAATAAAACTTTAAAAAAGAAGAAATCAAATACTACAAAAATGTGGATCAGTGGACAACAGATTACTACAGATAACTTTCTTGGTAGTGGTTAAAAGGAGTTAACTCCTTTACTGGACCAGCTCAGAGGAGGCCACTATCGACTAGCTATTGAGAATCTCCTGTGGTTTAGAACACTGGTTCATTTTGAAGTTCAGTTTGGTTATGTTTGACCTACATTTTGATTTATTTCTAGTTGGCTGACTCTATTAGCATACCCAAAACAAACAAACATAAAGTTTCATAAACTCTTGGGGTAGTTTCTTCTAAAACTACAGTTAAGTTGAAGAAGAATCAATCGGTCAGTACTCAAAGCTACTTGAGACAACACTGTGTAGTTGTGAACATTTGATACATAGCTCTGTCAAGTGGATATGGTTTGTAGTTACAAAATGCTTATCAAACTTCAAAGCCTATAAATAAAAATAAGAATGTAAAATAAACACATGAATATTGTGCTGAGTGAATCTTAAATTGTAATTTTTAAATTATGTTAAAATATTATTAGAGTAATTTTGTTTCCATTTACAGATTTTATATGTGAAAACTAGAAAACTATGAATTACATTGTGCAACTGACATGGTTTCTCAAGGTAGTGGTGGTCTAAACCTTTGAATGGATACAATGGCTAGAAATTATAGTATAAAAATTTTTCATTGAAAAAGAGGCTGTGGATTTGAAGGAAATCAATGTGAAGTACATAGGAGGACTTGAAGGGGAAACGGGAAAGGGAGAATTTATGACATTATATTATAATCTCAAAAAATTATAGAAAAAATTTCTATTCACTTCCAGAAATGTCTAATATCAGACAAATGGAGCCAGAATTACTGAACCCAATTCCTTGTATGTGTTTTCTTAGAGAATTGAAATTTGTTCCTTCTTTTCATGCACTCATTATTTATCAATAACTTCCTACATCCATTAATGAAACCAAATTGCTTAGAAATGGGAACTGGGCCAAGAGGAAAGAACACAGGCAGCCATACACTGCAGCACTAGATCTCCCTGGTAACACATAAGATGAAAAACAAGAATAATTGGTGTTTACAAAGGACTGAAATTTTCTTCTAGCACATTATTTAAGAATGGAACCGCATTCATATTTAAAAGGACAAATTGGAGTAAAACTCTCACTTCCATACTTTTATAGTCTGAGAAAGTCTAGGAGCAAAATACAGCAAAGCAGATCAAAGCAAATCAATGGGTCCCAATGACGGACAGGCTAGACTGACAGACTGTATCTTTCCCAATCAAAAGACTTCTTGCATAAATGAAAGACATTAGTTTATTGGAAATTTAGTGGGAAAGCCTTCCTGGGAATGTAGCCCCCAAAAATGTGATTGCATCTTTTTTCCTAGACTCTGAGAAGGAATCATTTAATCTAAAATAATGCAAATGGACCCTGGTGAAATAAAAATAAAGCAGATATATAAGTTAGCAAGAGATGCTGAAACAACATAATAAAATTAAATTCAGTTGCACTTGAGGCAGTGATTTATGTACTCAACATCGAACAGACAGGAACGTGACACAGAACAGCAGCTCTAAAATGCAAGTCCATAGGCCAATTGCGTGAGAGCCATTTCACTTTCCAAGTACAGATGGACTCTACCTACTCAGAGTTGGTTGTCATGACAGAACCTGAAAATATGTGTTATACAAACTTCTCCAAGTGATCCTATTGCACATAGCAATATAGGAATGATTGCTAACATGAACCAGAAAAGCTATACTGAAGGGGAAGTGACAACTACAGAAATTCAAATCATAATAATTCTTTTCTATGGAAAATAAATAATTAGAGGGTAAAAGAATTCTCAGAATGCTGAAAATAAAAGACCTACCTCCACACAGAAACACATATCTAGAGTTTTGCAGGAAATAAGGGTAGGGACAGTTGAAAGACATTGCTTCTGGGTAGACATGAGCAAATATCTCTCAACCGTTCATCTGGAATTAATTTCTAGAAGAGAATAAACTCTGGTTTAGATTATTTGATTGAAATGATATTTACCATAAGAACTGTGTAATTAGTTGATACTTGAAGTATATGTAAAAGAGACCAAAATAGTGCAGAAAGATGGATCAACTAGAAACTTTATCTATGAATAGAGAGAAATTTCAGTGTTTTAGAAAAACATAAACTAAATAGATACCAAAATTATAGAAATAATTTAGTAGTTAGAAAAGCATTGCAATTTAAAAAAAGAAATTAAAATTAGCAGTACTTGATTAATATCCATGATAAATCAATGAGTGAAATCATGTAGGTTAACAGGAAAGAAGACTGTCCTAAAAGCAAAATGGAAAGCAAAAGCAAACTGAAATACATATTTTAAAAAATTAACTTTTGTTAAATGTTTTAAGAACCAAAAAATTAGTTTCTAGGTACATCTATCTATAGGAAAAAATATAAGAAATGAATTCAACAAACAAGAACTAGTGTTCCTTTTGCATAATGAAAAACTAGCTTTTCTATTTTATTTCAAAACTTGGCGATTGTATCAGACATATTTTGAATAAAGGAATAACAAATATCACATGCGAAATTAGATCTCTTGAAATATATTAGTACTACAATTGTAGAGTTTAGAGTACCAGTTGCTATGGCCACAATCCACAATATATTTTAAATAAAGAAAATGCATTTGATAAATAATGATAGATAATAGATGATGGATGATAGATAGATAGATACATACATAGATACATAGATAAGAAGATAGGAAAGACAGCAAGGAAGATAGGCAAATGAAATCATTTAGGTGACTATATGTGCATATATTAATACATAAAAGGATAGAGAGAGTTGTTATGTATTTGGTGAAGTTAGAAGATGCTGGGAAAGAAAGTATAGGACAAGAGAGAAGGGGGACACCAGTCAAAAAGAAAAGCAGAAGAGAAGACTACTGTAAAGTAGACAGATAAAAGAGGGAACATTATACATGTGAATATGTTTGTCTATGGTTGTACAACCATTAAAATGCTTCAAGGATATAATTAGATCTGTCTACTGATATAGAGACTATTAAAAAGATATTCTTGTGTTTTATAAAAATAAATTCTTAATAGCGTGGACGTGTGTATTTGAACATATTTATCAAGGCAAAGATAAAGACCTAATGTAACAAAGAATGCCAGCAGCCAATATCCTGGCCCTGCGACATGGGACTAGCTGACAGGAGGTAAGCAGAGCAAGCAGGGTGGACCTCCAGCACTTACCTTTCCTTCCAAGCTCTTCTCAGTATTAATTTGTTATAAGAAGTACATATAACTATTGTAATTTCAACATCAATAAAAAACAGGAAATATAACATCATGAAGGAAGAGACTACACTGCTATTATTCTCTAAGGTTAACGCCTTGAAAGTGAGCAGAAAATAAATGGAGTCAGGAAAAGAATTTGTGGTCAGAATTGTGGAAGGGGGTTCATTGTAAACATACATTTAAATCTAAGGCAAATATCTTTTGTAATATCAGAAAGAATGGGTTTTAAATGATCCCCTTTAAAATTATTATGGGAACTGATTTAAAGGAATATTTTGTTAAGCCATTCCATGTTTTCTGAGTTAGAAATCTTAATAATCAATCAGGAACCTACAATTTTATAAAGCCCTCTCTCTAAACATGTAGTTGTTCTTCTGCAAAATAAAATAAAAGACTGTGAGACAAAGCTTTAGAACAGTGTTGATAAATCTCAGGAATCAACCACCTTAAAAATAAATAATAAATAAAAATAAACCAATATGATGCAGCAAATTTATAAAATGGCCTTAGGCAGATTCAGTCAAGCCTTCTTTTAAACAATTGACATAGGCAAGAAGCAGGACCATCACTTTCTCCCTCACAACATGATCATAATTTTACAACACTATTAATAGTGTTTATGCAACAGGAAAGGAAAAGTGAGAACGCAGGTTGTTTTGGTGAGATATTTATGCTAATATTTTCTCACACTTAAATATTTTTCTCTTTCCAAACAAGCTACTTTATTATAATTAATATTTTCCTCCAAGCATATCTTTATGGTGTTTTTATTCATCAAAGATCATCAGATTGCATAAGCCAGATATTTAGATCCTTGGCAGAAACTCTTAAAGTGGAGAGAACCCTTTACAGTTTTTCTTACCAACCAATTAGGAGACACTGACTCCCATAGAAGCTATGTGAGCAGATTGAAATTGCAGAGAAACTAAATGTCTTTATGATTAGCAACCCACATAGACCATTGACATGTCTCTAACATGGTGATGGAGCACACATGTCTGCAGTCTGACTTTCATCTTCAATAAGTGTGTCCTGAGAAGTCACTCCACTGCTTCTCAGTGTTCTTGTCATTACAGGAGGAGAATGGACTGGAGGATCTGTCCCGATGAATTTAACATCTTGCTGGATGCTTTCAGACGACCAGGGGAGGTAGTTTTGCAGCAAAGAGATGTTTTGTGGAAACTTGCTTGGGTCTAATAATGTAGACTGATGTATCTTGGGTTCATATTTGCAGGTTCTTTTGTGACATTTATCCCAACTGGGGGAATTCATGCTTTTACAACACTTCCAGCTTTGGGGTTCTTTAAACATTCTCGATTGCTATCCTTTGTCTTTTACACATAATTAATATGGGAAGCATGAAGATGTGTGTATGGGTATAGCACGAAATGTTTTCACTAGCAAGAGAATCCTTAGGGAGAGAGCAGCAGTTTGTTAAGAATATATAGCACTCATCTTGCTTGGACTGGGTGACAGATACTAAAACCTCAGGGTGAGTAAAACTGTTCTACTTGAAATGACAGATGAACTATTGGCTTTTAATACAAGCTGAAAACACAAACAGGACAGAGAGGGGGAGGGGGAGGAGAGAGGGGGGAGGAAGGGAAGGAGGGAGGGAG
>NC_034592.1:64162270-64171663 GCF_900095145.1 Mus pahari | reverse complement strand
ATAGGGAACTTTTGGGATATCATTTGAAATGTAAATAAAGAAAATAATAAGAAAGAAAGAAAGAAAGAAAGAAAGAAAGAAAGAAAGAAAGAAAGAAAGAAAGAAAGAAAAGAAAGAAATCAGCAAGTTTAAAAGAATGAACAGCAACAACAACAAAAATATTTTCAATGGACCAAAACACAAATTGAGAAGCTAGAGCATCTTTGGTTCTATTTTAAGTATGATGTCAGCACCCAGTAAGTCGCACACAGAAAACAACATCCATAATGTTTTGGAGAGCAGAAGGAGTGCTTTGAATGTAGTGATCTGTAAAACCTGGACAGAATGGAACCGGTAGTCCGTTGGTTTTGAAGCATGAACTTCAACACGGAGGCAAAGAGGTGAGGGTGTGCTTTGGCCTGTGGGAGGAATGTAGAGATGATTAAAGGAGAAATAAGAAAATATCAGAAGTCTGCTGTGCCTGATCTACCTGTGAGACAGGACAGATTGCCTCACACCTAAGTGTCTATTTTTAGATTATAGACTGAAAATTAATAATATCTACCCTACTTTCTTCACAGGTGTGTTAGAGAAAGTAATATCATGTATCTAGAAGTAATAAAATCACTTTAAAATTTCGCACAAATATAACTTGATTTTTCTACTGTTATTTTGGGCTACTAACCTCCATTTTTAAGATGGATAATCTTTTGATGTACCAAGACAGATTTTGTTGCAGTTTATTTTAGATGCCATAAAACTAAGCTCTAAATATGTCTTTAAACATTAACTTGCATTTCACAGAATTAACTTCGACCTTGGAGCTTGCTTTCATCTGCATCCTGTTAGAGCCATTTTCAGTGGTACTTGCACCTGCTGATGCCTGACCTCCACGCTGCCTTCAAGCTAAAGTGGGTAAAGAGAGCCAGAGGAGACTCAAATGATTTAGTCGATGAAATCCTAAAAAAGTGTTAGCATTGATGTGGACACAGCCATGTTAAGAACTAAAGTGCTTCAAATGCATGTGAAAACTCAAAGCCTTCCATGTATGGGTCAGGCTTAGGATGTCCAAGTTTTCTGGTCTAAGTGCCAGTGCTTTCTCAATGATTGAATAATGCAAAAAGCAGAAACCACAGCTTCCTATTCCCTGATGGTTCCAGCCTAAGACTGCTGTCCAGGTATTTCTTACAGAGGCTAGCTAACCCATGCTCCTGTGCTGTAGATAACAAATGTGCAGATTCCTGGCTGATGCTGTAGTATTTGCTGCCACTCCATCGGAATGCACACCACCCACCTGCCCCCAGTCTTTCCTTTGGTCCATGTGTCTGTTCTTCCCTTGGTGACACTCTCCTTTATTTCCTCATGGTTTGTCACTAGTCAGGTTTCTAGACCCAAGCTGCATAGGACCCAATAAGAGTTGCTCATTTGTGCTTACTTGATACAACTTGGCAAAAACTTGGGCACAAAACAAGCAAGTTCATTCATATCTGATTCAAACTCTCCTACTTTGAGTGTCTGAATTTAGTTTCCATTTAGAAGTACCCAAGGGATTTTATTGTTGCTTGGTAGTGCCATGGATCAGACACTGGACCTTGCACACACTAGATAACCACTGTGCCTAAAGAACACCCACAACCCCAACCCAACAGGTCTTAAGCATTTGCCTAAGTAAAAATAGGGAGTGAAATGTATCAGATGCTTGATTGATTGCTGAGGAGTATTGGTCTCTCATTGTGAGACTAGAAGCGATTTTTGGTATTTGTCAATATACATATGACTTCCTGGAGTGTCAAGATAATCTCAATAGGTATTACCTAATTTTTGATATGACTTATCTTCATTTGGCGGGGACGGAGGTTGAGACAGGGTTTCTCTGTGTAGGGTATGCTTAATCTTAAGATTGACTGAAAGTAAGCTGGGCAGTGGTGGCCCACGCCTTTAATCCCAGCACTTGGCAGGCAGAGGCAGGTGAATTTCTGAGTTCGAGGCCAGCCTGGTCTACAGAATGAGTTCCAGGACAACCAGAACTAAAAAAAAAAAGATTGACTGAAAGTGTAAGTTTAAACTAAACAAAAAGGAGAAAGAGAAATAGTTGTAAATGGAAAGCGCAAAGGCAGGAAAGCTAGAGCAAACAAAAACAAACAAACAAAAAACACCACCACTAAATGAAATTGATGTCAGAAAACCATGTTTTGCAGTTCTACATCTCTGTTAACAAGTAGCCAGAATTTCATCTGTGCATATTTTATAGTATCCTACAGAAATAAGGAAATGCAATCTGTTCTACAAATTACAACCTTAAAAATAGTAATTCTCATTTATTCAACAAATATTTGTTGAGTATGTGAAAGGTGAAAGTGTAATTTTAAGACCTACCCATGAAGTGATGACCAAGACAGACAAGATTCCTGTCATGTGTGAGAGGAGAAAGATAATGCACAAACATATACTCCCTCACCAGGAAAAAAGATGATAGACGGTAGTTGGTACGACACACAGAAACTGAAGTTGACAGAGCGATTATGTGCAATCAGCAGACTGAGGCATGTCTTTAGAAGGCGACTTTCGAACAAAGACATGAATGAGGTGGGTTTCATTCTCAGTTTGAGAGGCAGATTCTGAAGAGTTGAGTCTGAGCCAAATACTGAAAATATCTTTTAAGCTTACATGTAGGGAACAGATGATGGGCAGGCAAAAGGAAAGGGAAAACGAGACAGAGATTACTCTAAAAGAATGTTTCTTGTGTAAGTGTTTACCTCTAGACTAAAACTAGGAACGCTAGTGATGATATGGAAGAAGAGGGAGAGAGGGAGGAAGAGGGGAAGGAGGAAGAAAAGGGAGGAAGGAAGAGAGAAGAGAGGAGAGGAGAGGAGAGGAGAGGAGAGGAGAGGAGAGGAGAGGAGAAGAGAAGAGAAGAGAAGAGAAGAGAAGAGAAGAGAAGAGAAGAGAAGAGAAGAGAAGAGAGAGAGAAGAGAGAGGAGAGGAGAGGAGAGGAGAGGAGAAGAGAAGAGAAGAGAAGAGAAGAGAAGAGAAGAGAAGAGAAGAGAAAGGAGGGGAGAGAAGGAGGTGGAAGAAGGAGGAGGAGAAAAAGCCAATAGCACTCTCACCAGTCCTCTCCCCATGACTGTACAAGCAGTAAACAAGTGTCAGGGGGAAGAAAACTCTAGCACTTCCTAGAAGATGAACAAGCTTCCTGGATGCTTTTCTGAGTCTTGAATTATTACCCATGTTGAGGTGTGACTTCCTCATGGTCAGGTGGCTGAGACCTATCCATGCCTCTGTAAATAGCCCCATAAGCAACCCTGAGGATCTCATTCATTCCCCCAAGAGAGACCTGGGTAGAATTGCCTCTTTGGTCTGTTGCTGCCCCATCTAGAGAGAGTAGATGTTTGTTCTTGTCTTCCTTCCTCTTCGAAAAATTACAAAGCATGTTTAAGGATCTGTAACATGATCCCAGACTCTGAAAAAAATAGAGTAACTTGGGAATACCCTTCAATTTTTTTATAACCCATGAAGTCCAATTAGTGCTGCCCCTATATGCATAGGAAGCTTGAATTTTTATTTTGGGTAAATGAGTGAGTAGATCATTTTCTGAAAAGAGAGTATATAGGAAAGGGGCTGATTGATCAAGCAAAATCAAATTACTGCTTTTGGGATGCTTATCATTGTCTTAGTCAGGGTTTCTATTCCTGCACAAACATCATGACCAAGAAGCAGGTTGGGGAGGAAAGGGTTTATTCAGCTTATACTTCCATACTGCTGTTCATCACTAAGAAGTCAGGACTGGAACTCAAGCAGGTCAGAAAGCAGGAGCTGATGCAGAGGGCATTGAGGGATGTTCTTTACTGGCTTGCCTCCTCTGGCTTGCTCAGCCTGTTCTCTTAAGAACCCAAGACTACCAGCCCAGAGATGGTCCCACCCACAAGGGGCCTCTCCCCCTTGATCACTAGTTGAGAAAATGCCCCACAGCTGGATCTCATGGAGGCATTTCCCCAACTGAAGCTCCTTTCTCTGTGATAACTCCAGCTGTGTCAAATTGACACAAAACTAGCCAGTGCAATCATATATAATATGAAAATGTCTGAAAAGTACAAGTATCCATAAATTTGAAGAAAGAAGACATCAAAATATAACTCCCAATTTTATATATATAATATTTAAATATCCCATTGGATTTAAAACATAAATGGGTAAGACACCTGTGGCCAAGAGTGAGCTCTAGAGCCACCTTAACATCCAGAGATTTGTGAATAATATGCTCTTGTACCATCTACTCTGAAATGATAAATTGTTCTAATTTTCCCAATACTAGAAAGTTTTTCACAATGTGGGACTCTGTGTGATAAAATTTAGTTGTCTTAGGCACGCTGCAATGAATCAGCTACTCTCATCCACATCTCTTCTGGTTATGGATCATCATCATTGCCAACCTGACTGTGCTTATAATCACCAGGCAGTTCGCGAGGCACACCTACAGATGTGTCTGTGAGGGAGCTTCCAAACAGGATGATCCTGGGAGGGAGAAAACAGTCTGAATGTGGACAGCCCCATCCTCATGGCCTGGGATCCTGGAAGGACTAAATCAGGAAACAAAGATCTCTCCAAGTAGATGGGGGTGGGGGAGCAGGGGGATGGGGAGTGGATGATGGGAGGTAGAAGTAGGAGAGTGGGTGGATGGGGAGGGTCGGGGGACAAGTGGCCATGACTATACCCTTTGAAAAGCCAAAATAAATCCTTCCACTTTTAAGCTGTATGTGTTGGTGTTTCTAATCACAGCAACACAAGAGTAGCTAGTAATTCTCTGTTCTCTTACCTGCTCTGGACGACAGACCTCTAGCACCTAAAACTTCCATATTTTCCAGGAAAATTATCAATTATTAAAGAGTTTTCCCTTCTTGATCTTGAAATGCTGGGCCAAACATAATTGGGGGGAAAAACAGAAAAAAAAAAAAAAACCAGCTCTTCAATGAGTTTAAGCACATTATACTTTTACTCTATTTTAATATATATTGTATTTTCTATAAATAAAAGCACCGTGTAATCAAGTCAAAGTTTATGGATTTATTTAGAAACTTACCAAGTGGTTTGTCAGTTCAAAAGTCATGTAACTGACAGCATGGTATTTAATTGCCCATTACAATTTTGAGTGTATAATTTTATATTTATTGTAAGCAGAATACTATTTGCTTATGTTCTCTACTAGAGTGGTACTTAAATAATTTACTCATAAATTAAATTACATATAGATATACATTTTTCTCATGTAATAGGTAATAATATTGATTTTGATATTGTACATGTTGGCATAAATCTATGAAATTCATATAAAGATAGTAAAAGAAACATTCCAATATACTCACTATAGAGAGACAGTGGGTATATGATTCAGTTGAGAATAGTTGATAAATATGTCCACTAAATCAATGAGAATGAGGACAATTTATTGGCAGTGTGAGGTCAAATGTACCAAAAGAAAAAAGTTAGGACAGTAGAGCTTAACATTTTTTGATATACTCACCTGGGACACTGTTATATGATCCAGTGCCCAAAACAGTCACATCAAAATCTCTGGTGGCAAAACCAAGTATTGGTTATTTTTAAGACTATGTTCAGTGACGTTTGAGAAGCACCTACCAGCCAATCTGGACAAAATTACAGTGAGGTATCTGGCGTGTTCAGCTCTCATAGTAGGACAGTGAGGTATCAGGCATGTTCAGTTCTCATAGTAGGTCAGTGAGGTATCAGGCACATTCAGCTCTCATAGTAAGCCATTTAAAGAATCAGTGGTTACCCAGGAATGGGAGAAGTGAAGCAATCTAAAACTGACTATGGCATATGATCTAAAAGACCATACACCACTTCTGAGTCTGAGAAAAATCATGGCTGCCATTGAAAAGACTTGGGAAAACCAGGCAGGACCTTTAAGGATGCAAGTTCTCCATGTAAGAACAATAGTTAACAATAGGAGGTTAGCCAGGGGTAGGTTATAAGGATGAGGCTGCACTTTAAGAGACAGAGAGGCACAATGAACACTCTAGAGTAGTTTGAGGAAATGCATCTGTTTAAGGCAACTAGAAGATGTGCAGAGACTATGTTGTTATAACCTCAGGAAGACAAATGTAACTTACAATAGCATCCATCCATATATCCTTAGGAAAAGAAAGTAGACAATTAGATAGACCGATAGCTCCAGCAGCAGACATTGTCAGTGGAGCACATGGGTATTCTGGGATTTCTTTAGCATTTATGGTTACCCAATCTCCAGCTTCTTTAAACTTTCGCTAATAAGAGTTGTACCTGTACTGTCTTCTAAGCTAATCACTTGAGCTTTGAAGCCTTTCGGCAAGGCTAGGGGAGCCTGAGATTTCACAGCCCCAACAAACAGCCCATGTTGAATGGAGTGGAAGTGTGGAGACCCAGCTGCTTGCATCAGACCAGAAAAAGCTCCTGTCTTAGTTTATACACTAAAGCTTGCCTGTAGAATTAAGCGAAGTGATCTTGCTTTGCCTAAATCTGTGCCCCTTTGCTTGGTTTCTTCCCTTTCCCATCTTGCTTCTATCACATGTTTAACAGACCCTCATTACAGAGATTTAAAAAAAAAATCACTTGCTGCTAAGTCTTTGTCTCCAAAAACCTCAAGACAGCCTCCTTCCTAGACTGGACAGACTTCCCATAGGGTAGCAGAAGCAGAATCTTCATGGGGCTTTCTAAGATGAGGTTTACAAGAGCGGCCATGTACAAATGGGAGGTTAGTGTTTCCAGTTGCAACTGGAATTTCCAAGTGCAGCTGGAGTTCCAGTGATGATGAATGTTGAGACCTGGTAGAGCTAATTTTTCCATAGATCATTGCCAAAGTGACAAAAATTCCCAAAATTATCTGCCAGGAATTCTAGCACTAATTTCAAATGATGTCTTTCCCTTATTATATCATCACTAAATATTATCCAGTGATGTCATTGAGAATCAAAACACTATGAGGATGCCAAAACCATGTGCTCATATGTGTGCTCAGATCTCCCATATACAGACTTGCTTCATTTACAGATGGATTTTATAGTGTCTAAAAAAAAAAACAGGGGCCTGTAGCCATGATAAAGGATATTGCTTAAGTTTAAGTTTCTAGTAAAAATTAAGCATTAGTAAATTTCAAGAGTTTTTAAATGATTATTTACCAGCTAAATAAACAGTAGCATTTGTCAAGTGTGAGTCTGGGTGACATTGTTGACTATGACTGACAGAGATTATAAAGGCAGGCAAAATGATGAAGCAGAGGTAGAAAGAAGTGATGCTTCTATTCGATTTAGAGCCTCTCTGCCCTAATATTCTGGGGCAGCGTTCAGATGATTGTATAAACAAGACTGGCCCTTCTACTTTGATCCCAAATCCCCAAATTATCACAAGTATAGAAAGATTTACAGCCATCGTGATATGCAGGAAAACAGATAGTCTTCACTTTCTCTTTCTAAAAGTAACTTCTTAGTCCCATGGGGAACAAGAAAGGATAAAATTAATAAGATGAATAAGATGAGTTATAGAAATACTGAGTACAAGTAATTTCATGAAGAACTCTCTCTTTAGTAACATCTTCAGAAATTGAGTCTCAGCAGCTGTAATATGGAATTTTTCATCAGGGGATTCCTCCAACCTTAATACCAATCCTTAATCACTAACCTGGTAATGGGGGGGGGGTGCAATCATTATAGTAACTAGAGCCATCAAATTATTTTCCTTCCATTATCTTCTAGCAAGGCATTTTCAATATCCTGAGTAGTAAATTATATGTACAACCCTGCTGTGCGAGGCTGATATGAGGATGTAACCCCCCCCCAGACCTTTCTTCAAGGGGCATTCTATAGAAATTAGTACAGCCCACAGCAACGAAAAGGAAATGGATACTCTCTGCAGAATTAAGATTGTGGGGAGGAAAGCTGCTTCCGTGAAATGGAATGAGGAAAGGCTTCTCAATGAGGCAATTTTTCCAAGTAATTGCACAAAAAGAGGGCCTTTTCAGAACACCCGAAAAACAAACGTTGT
Organism: Mus pahari; assembly: GCF_900095145.1. Lineage (NCBI taxonomy): Eukaryota > Metazoa > Chordata > Mammalia > Rodentia > Muridae > Mus > Mus pahari. The sequence continues at coordinate 64,163,650 of NC_034592.1, read as the reverse complement.
TGTGTGACAAAAGTCAGTATTATAAGCTTTATGTATTTATGTATTTATCTATCTGTTTATTTACCTACTTATGTGTGTGTTTCACATGTGTGATTATATGCCATGTAAGGGGTGCCAGAAGAGGACATAACAAGACACTGGATTGCCTGAAGCTAGAATTAGACATAGACATTAGAGACCTGAACTCAGATCCTCTGTAAGAACATCAAGAGCTCTTAACGACTGAACCACATCTCCAGCCAAAAAAAAAGCTAGTAATGATAAGTCAGTTTCAAAGCCAAACATAGATAAGGGAGCAACAATTCTCAGGGAAGGAACACAAATATAACTTTCTTACATTTACTCCAAATATACCCCTAAAATATACATGCCCATGCATGTGCACACACACACAGTTTCCGTATTTTCCTCCTTCTTTGACTATCTATCTGACAATGGAGGGAGGGAGGGACAGAAGGAGGGAAAGGGGGAGGGAGGAGTATAGGGAGGGAAGGAGGATAAAAGGAATGAAAGCATGGTGGCAGAAGTTTGAGACAACTACTAAAATTTGCATCCATGGTGAGGAAGCAGGCCAGGACCCCAACCTATGAAATGGTACCATCCATGTAGGGTGAATTTTCCAAACTCAACACAATCTAGAAATTTTCTCACACATATGTTCAAAAGGTTGGTTCCAACATGGTTGCAAACCTCATCAAGTTGACAATCAAACTTAAGTGTTACAACACAATAGTCAAAAGTACATGGGACATGAGGAGAAAAGTAGGGGGGAGACAGAAGACATTGACTACATTCCATTCAAGACAAAATGGTTTTAGTCAGTCCTAAAAGCCAACCATGAGCTAGCTGACTGCAGGACATTGGGAGAATTTCCAGTTAACGACTAGAATTGTCTTCCCAAAGTGACCACAAGAAAATAAAGTGTCAATAAAATTTTTTATTAGCTATTTTCTTTATTTACATTTCAAATGCTATCCTGAAAGTTCCTTATACCATCCCCCCACCCCTGCTGCTTTACCCACCCACTCCCAGTTCTTGGCCCTGGCATTCCCCTGTGCTGGGTCATATAAAGTTTGCAAGACCAAGGGGCCTCTCTTCCCAATGATGGCCGATAAGGTCATCTTCTGCTACATATACAGCTAGAGACACCATCTCAGGGGGTACTGGTTAGTTCATATTGTTGTTCCACCTATAGGGTTGCAGCCCCCTTCAGCTCATTGGGTACTTTCTCTAGCTCCTCCATTGGGGGCCCTGTGTCCCATCCAATAGCTGGCTGTGAGCATCCACTTCTGTGTTTGCCAGTCACTGGCATAGCCTCACAAGAGGCCACTATATCAGGGTCCCTTCAGCAGAATCTTACTGGCATGTGCATTAGTATCT
>NC_034592.1:64154053-64162259 GCF_900095145.1 Mus pahari | reverse complement strand
AAAACAGGGTCTGTCCCAGAAGCTAGATTGCTTCTGTCTATCCCAAAGCTGTGTAGCTTCTGCAGTTCACACTCTCACCAGTGCAGACTGGAGCCTAGGTGAACCAGAGCAAAGATGGCTCCCTTTCCAGCTCAGGCAGTGAGAGCCCTTCCGGGCAGACACCTCTCCTCTGGAGGGGAAGGTGCCTGTATGTCTGGAGCCAGAAAGGGGATCTTTCCCAGAAGCTGTGTCACTTCTGCAGGCTACCCTCTCCCCGGCAACTCACTGGAGCAAAGATGGGTCTCTTACCAGCTTAGGCAGTGAGAACCCTCCTAGGTGGACACCTCTCCTCTGGCGGGAAAGGTGCCGGATGTCTGGAGCCAGAAACAGAGTCTGTCTTCTGCAGACCGCCCTTTCCCTGGCAATGCACCGGAGCAAAGATTGCTCTCTTACCAGCTCCACTTCATTAACATTTTATTTTGAAATTATCAGCTCACTGAAGTATGTCAGTGTCTGTTATTCATAACAGCAGAAATAGCTTCTGCTTTTCTGCTTTTGAGCTGAGAGATTACACTTTTGTGAGAAACTCCCTCTTGGTAATCTGAGCTTGAACAGACTACCCTTCAGTCCATCCCAGCATTTGTTAAAGAAGAAACTTGTGTAGTACTGTTCTAGGATACTATTTGTTGAGATCATACTAATTGTTGAGATACATTATTCTAAGTGTCAATCTGGCTATGATTTCAGCCAATTTTATATTCTTTTTGTTTATTCTTCCTTTCTGACATTTCTAAATGCTATCCTTCTAAAATTCAAAGAATATTTAATAACCTTAACATGATGAGTGTTCACACTCAAAAATGCCTGTTTCTACATCATGCATCTCCTCAACCTCTAGACAAAATTTAATGCTGATTAAAAACACATTATATTTTAATCAGCGTGTTTATCTCCTTTAAAATTATGCTAAAAGACGGAACAGATAGTCTCAGTCTAGAATTGTTGCCACTGAACACATGCAAGGCATTTTACTAAGATCCCTGGGTACATGGAAGTTAGAGTTCCAGTGCCCCTTTGTGGGTTAAACCTGTGACTTAGCAGCTTTAGCAGAGCAGGAATCCCAACATGACCGAGTGTATTTCCTCCTTGTCTGCATATTTGCCTTCCTGCACTGTTATTTGAGTTAGTCTTTTTTTAATTTTTCTTTAAGACAACAGTCTGTTTGCCTTTGGCCTACTTCAGCTATAATACATGCTCTCTCTATCCCAAGGCAGGTTTCCTTCGGCTGCCATAGAGGTGTCCTGAAACCTATCAATTTGCTATTCAAATATTTGGCTTTTCTTTCTTCTTCCTCCTCTCTTACATCTTACCTGCCTTGTAGGTTTTGGTGGTGATTGCATCCTGACCCTTGAAGGCTCCAAGCCATACCCCTCTACTAACCAATTTATAGTTAGCCACTCTAATAGTCTCTGACAGTGCCTGGAGTCTTTGAAATAGTTCCCTGTAGCAAATCATATCTATAAACATTTTACAAGAAGGGTAAGTCAACATGTTTAAACAGGCTGCCTCATACAGGACCTGTATAATTTATGGAGTAGAGTAGAAATTCTGCTACCAGAAGCATTTTCTTATCCTTGTAAAACTGTAGCGTGGCTTCAGCGTTCAGTGACTGACTTTGTTCAGGGGAGAGATTTGGGTAGAGGAAATATATTTTCAGATACTCGTCTGGAATCTGTAATATATTGTCTTCCTACTTCTACTTTGGTATAAGCAGCTCTGAATAAGACAGTTGAAAATCCTCTTAGACGTCTCTTGACTTTGCATAGCTTATATTAGTTGGTGATCTCTTGGACTCAGTTTCCTCCCCGACACAAAAAGGATGAAAATAGCAACACCTTTTAAAAGTTTGATGTGAGGATTAAAGAAGTTTATGCATAAAGTGCATAGAACAACCTCTTCCCCTCTGTGGGAAAAACTGAGTGTTGCCATTTGTAATCCTTCTGTCTCATTCTGTAAGCATTCTTAATCTCCTCTACTCCTCCATATAAGGTTGATAGCACAAAGGAAGCCAAGGGAAGAACAGCCCTGTTCTTACCTTGAGGTACCAAGCTGATCTCAAAGTTCCAACAACCATCACCCAGTAAGTATTCCTCTAAATCAAAACCAGGAAGAAAGCTAAGAACCTGACTAAATAGCCAAGAGATGTTCTGGCTTCCTGGATATATTATATTTTAGTCATTAAGAAGCTATCTATTCACAATCTGGCCATTGCTTTGCCATCCTTCATCAGGCCCGCTGAACAAGAGACATCTAGGCCCACTGACAAGGAACGACCAGGTTAGATCTCTTATTCCCCATTCCCCTGCCTATCATCCAGGACACACCCAGCCACCCTGAGCCAGCTGCAGGTTCTCCTGGAAGCACCATTGTCTGACCACTGTAGTGCTGGCCTCCATCAGGCCCAACGAACAAGGACCATCCAGGCTTACTGCACCAAGGGCAACCAGTCAGTCCATGGCTGCCCTCAGGAGGCCTGATACATAGAGGGAACATCCAAATTAGGCCTGCCTTCCTGATACCTGCCACACCAGAAACATCAAAGAACAACCAAAAGTCCAAAGGCCTATGTAAAAACACAAACAATAAGAACCAAGTCAGCATGTTACCTTCAGAGGAAAAATACCCCACTATAGCAAGGCCTGGGTATTCTAACACAACTGAAGCATAAGAAAATTACCTTAAATACAACTTTATAAACATGACAGATGCCTTAAAAGAGGAAATTAATATATTCTACAAAAAATAGAGGAAAATACAATGAAACAAGTAGAGGCCCTTAAAGAGTAAACTGATAAGCCCCTAAAAAGAAATATAGGAAAATACAATTAAACAAGTAAAGGAATTAAGTTCAAAACCTGAGAATGGAAACAGAAGTAACAAAGAAAACACAAACTGATGGAATCCTGGGGATGGAAAACCCAGGGAAGAGAAAAGAAACAATGGACACAAGCATCACCAACAGAATAGAGGAGATGGAAGAGGGAATCTTAGGAGTAGAAGATACGATAGAAGAAATTGATACATCAGTCGAAGAAAATGTTAAGTCTAAAATATTTATGACATAAAACATCCAAGAAGTCTGGGATACTATGAAAAGCCCTAACCTAGGAATAATACAAATACAATCTCCAAGATTTAAGGACCAGAAAATATTTTAACAAAATCATACAAGAAAATTTCCCTAGCCTAAAGAGATGCCTATAAATATATAAGAAACTTACAGGACACCAATTAGATTAGAAAAAAAATCTTCCCACTATGTAATAATTCAAACACAAAATCTACAGAACAAAGAAAATATTAAAAGCTGAAGGTGAAAAAGGCCAAGTGGCATACAAAGACAGACCAATGAGAACTGCACCTATAAGGGCCTGAACAGATGTCTTACAGCCTCTAAGAAACCACAGATGCCAACCTAGACTACTATACCCAGCATAACGATCAATCACCATAGCTAAAGAAAATAAGATATTACAAGATAAAACTAAATCTAAACAATATCTGTCCACTAACCCAGCCCTATAGAAAGTATGTGAAGAAAAACTCCAATCAAGGAGGTTAACTACACACAAGAAAACACATGAAATAATTCCATATCAGTGAAGATGAAATAAGGAAATCACACAGAAATACACCCCCCCACACACACACATACATTAACACCATCAACATTAAAATAACAGGAACTGTTATAATTATATAATTAGATATTATAATTAGATATTAGTCACTAATGTCTAATATCTCTCAACATCAATGGTCTCAAAGCAAGCCTTAACAGATACAAGAAGGTTGAAATAACACCATACATCTTATCAGATCACCACGGATTAAAACTGAACTTCAACAATAGAAACAATAGAAAGCCTACACACTTACAGAAACTGAACAAGTCTCTACTCAATGACCACTGGATCAAAGAAGAAATAAAGAAAGAAATTAAATACTTTCTAGAATTCAAAGAAAATTGAGGGACAACATACCGAATTCATGAGGCACAATGAAAGTAGTGCTATGTGCCTCCATAAAGAAATTAGAAAATTCTCATACCATCAATTTAAAAGTACATCTGAAAAGCTCTAGGGGGAAAAAGAAGAAGCAAACACACTAAAGAGGACTAGAAAGCAGGAGATAACCAAACTCAGGGCTGAAATCAATTAATTATAAACAAAGAAAACAATACGAAGAATCAAGGAAACCAAGAAGTGGTTCTTTGACAAAATCAACAAGATAGACAAACACTTAACCAAACTAACTAAAAGACAGAAAGACAATATCCAAATTAATAAAGTCAGAAATGAAAAGGGGGACATAATAACAGACACCGAGGAAATTCAAAGAATCATTGGGTATTACTTCAAAAATCTATATTCCTCAAAATTGGAAAATCTAAAAGAAATGGATGGGTTTTATAAATAGATAACCACTTACCAAGGTTGAATCAAGATGTGGTAAACTATTTAAAGAGTCCTATAAGCCCTAAGGAAATAGAAGCAGTTATTAAAAGTATTCTAATCAAAAAACAAAACAAAAAACAAAACCAACCAAACAAGGCAAAAACAGGCCCATAGGGGCTTAGTGCAGAATTCTAATAGATTCTAATAAGAAGAGCTAATATGAATACTCAGTAAAATCATTGTCTGAGTCCACAGGTGTCACCCTGATACCTAAATCACACAAAGATTCAACACAATTTTTCACAGACCTTGAGAGAACAATTCTCAACTTAGTATTGTAAAACAAAAAATCCAGGATAGCTAAAATAACCTTGTACAATGAAAGAACTTCTAGATGTATCACCATTCCTGATTTCAAGTTAGTTTACAGAGCAATATTAATAACAAAAATCACATGATATTGGCATAAAAACCAAACAAATTTATAAATGAAATGCAACCAAAAACCTACAAATAAACCTACAGTGTGGCAAAGAAGCCAAAACCATACGATGGAAAAATGAAAGCATCTTCAACAAATGGTGCTGGTCTAACTGGATGTCTGCATGTAGAGAAAATGCAAATAGACCCGTACATGTCACCCTGAAAAAAGCTCAAGTCCAAGTGGGTCAAAGACCTCAACCATAAAACCAGAAACACTAAATCTAATAGCAGAGAAAGTGGGGAACTATCTTGAACTCATTGGCACCTGAGACAAATTCTTGAACAGAACACCAATAGCTCAGGTTCTAAGATCAACAATTAATAAATGGAACCCCATGAAACTGAAAGGCTTTTATAAGACTAAGGACACCATAAATAGGACAATGGGAAAAGATCTTTACCAACCCTACATCCAACAGAGGACTAATATCCAAAATATATGAAGAAATCAAGAAATTAGACATCAACAAACCAAGCAACAGTTTTCAAATGGGGTACACAGCTAAACAGAAGTCTCAACAGATGAATCTTCTAATAACTGAGAAGCACTAAAGAAGTTTTAAATGACCTTAGTCATCATAGAAATGTAAATTAAAATGACTCTGAGATTTCATGTTGCACCTATCAGAATGGCTAAGATCAAAACCTCAAGTGGTAGCACATGCTGTACAACCACATTGGAAATCAGTTTGGCAGTTTCTCAGAAAATTGGGAGTAGTTCTACTCCAGGACCCAGTCATACCACTCAAGTCATATACCCAAAAGGTACTTTACTATGCACTCGCTCAACTATGTTCCTAGCAGATTTATTTGTAATAACCAGAAACTGGAAACAACCCAGATGTCCCTCAAACAAAGAATGGATAAGAAAATATGGTGCATCTACACAGTAGAGTACTATTCAGCTATTAAAAACATAAAACATCATGATATTTATAGGCAAATGGACAGAACTTGAAAATATCATCCTGAGGGAGGTAATGTAGACCCAAAAAGACATGTGTGTTATGTAGTCACTTATAATTGGACATTAGTCAGGATTGTATCAGAATAACCATGCTATATTCCATAGACCCAAATAACCTAGGTAATAAGGAGATCCCAAGTGAGGATATGTGAATCTCACTCAGAAGGGAAAACAAAATCGTCATCAGTGGTGGATGAAGGGAGAGAACTGGGTGTGATGGGGGTTAGGAGGGGTATAGGGGTGGCAATCAGGTGCGGAAAGAGGAAGGGTAGGAGAGGGCTGAGAGTGAGAAAGGAAATATGTGTGTGGCATCTCTGGGACCAGCTGGAGACCTTGGATAGGGGAGGCTACAGGGAATGTGTGGGAGTGACCCTAGCTGAGATTCCTACTAGTTGATGGTATAGAGACTGAAGTGGCCACCTCCTGTAGCCAGTCAGGACTTCCAGTGGAAAGAGGAGGACATCAGCCCACCAGCAAAACCTTCAATCATAAGCTTGTCCTGCCTACAAGATGCACGATGATAAAAGATGGAGCAGAGATTGAGGGAAAGGCCAACAAATGACTTGCCCAACTTGAGACCCATCCAATAGGAGAGAGTCAACCCCTGACACTATTAATGGTACTTTGCAATTCTTATGCATAGGAGCCTAACATAACTGTCACTTGAGAGGCTTCATCCAAGAGAGGATGGAAACATGGAAAGACCCATAGCCGAACATCAGGCAGAGCTCAGGCAGTCTTGTCAGGAAGACTGGTGAATAGCATTGAGCAAGCTGGAAGAGTCAGGGACACCACAAGATTTACACAATCACCTGATCTTAGCCCATGGGAGTTTACAGAGAGTGAATCACCAACCAAAGAGCTTGCAGGACCTGGACCTACCCACCACCCCATTTGTAGCAAGTGTATAGTTTAGTCTTCATATGGGTCCCCTAACAATTGGAGTGGGGGCTATATCTGACTCTGTTGCCAGTCACTGGATTCCTATCCCTTACCTGGAATGCCTGGTTGAGTCTCAATGGGAGAGGAGGTACTTAGTCCTACTGGGACTTGATGTCCCTGGGTGGAGTGGTACCCAAGGCTAGGCTTCCTCTTCTCTGAGGAGAAGCGAAAGGGTAATGAGGGGGGATTTGCAAGAGTGGAAGTGGAAGGAGAGAGGGGGTCTGTGATTGGAATGCAATGTGAAAAAATAATAAATTATGGGGAAAGAAAGAAAGCTACTCACCATTAAGCACTCCAACATATATACATTGGAAACCTGTTTCTCTAGATCTGTTACTCAATGGTTATTTATTGAATGCTCACTATGTGCACAGAGGTATAAGATGAGAGCTCAAATAAATAAAATATGGTAATTTACTATTAAGTAGCTAATAAAAATGGAGGAGGTCAAGTATTGATGACAAGTAAATACAGTTTTCTCATGCAAATGCTGAAAAAGTCAGTTCCTCTGAATTCACCATGAAGTTCGCTTATTTACAATAGGATCTTTATTAAAATAACTATTTTGCATTCAACTAAAACTTGGATAAGTGCCTGTTGTGATAAAAACCCTGTACTTGATTCTCTGTTAGATTCAAAGATGAAGAGTAAGATCTATGATATGAAAACACATGTGACACAGATAGACAATCACAGCTAAAAGCTGGTTCTTAAAAGGAGTCTGGGCTCTAAGAGCAGAGAGTGATTAGAGGCAACAGACCCCTTCAGTCCATGTCCACCACAGGAACCCAACTTGTTAAGTGTCAGAATGCGATCAAAAAATGAGTTCTGTGAAGACAATTTTGAGTGCTTGTAAGAAACCAAGACAAGAGTCTTGTGGCCTCAGTTTCTTCACAACACAGAATTGTTTCTTCTTAGAATGTGCTTTTTGTGCTCCTCATAAATACACAGAGAAGTGTATTTATGTCAGATTATTCATTACAACTGGTCATTTTTGTCTGTGGTTGAACAAGTACAGCTTGCATTTGCTATTGTACCCTGTACTCACGAGACTCCTCTTAACCCTCAGAATAGAAATTATCTGATGCTCCGACTAACACTGGCTATTGCATGAGACTTTAANCTACCTGATGCTCCGACTAACACTGGCTATTGCATGAGACTTTAACCTACCTGATGCTCGGACTAACACTGGCTATTGCATGAGACTTTAACCTACCTGATGCTCCGACTAACCCTGGCTATTGCATGAGACTTTAATCTACCTGATGCTCCGACTAACACTGGCTATTGCATGAGACTTTAACCTACCTGATGCTCCGACTAACCCTGGCTATTGCATGAGACTTTAACCTACCTGATGCTCCGACTAACCCTG
>NC_034592.1:64151767-64153893 GCF_900095145.1 Mus pahari | reverse complement strand
GACTAACCCTGGCTATTGCATGAGACTTTAACCTACCTCATTTGTCAGCTCCGTTCTCCCAGGTTGCACCACCTCTAGAATGTAGACGGTTCAGTGCTGTCACCTTGGAATGACCTTTTGCTTCTGTCCCTTCCCCTGATAGCTAACTCACCCTTACCAGAAAAGTTCTATATGTAAATCAGATAATGATTCTTGCTTCTCTGTGTTCTTCCAAGACCTTCTATTGTCCATGGAATCAAGTGAAAACACATTGCCTTGATCTTCCACGCCTTCTGTAGCTCAAGCTGATTGCTCCCCTCGCTGATGCACACTGATTTCCTGCTATCTCTTAGCTTCATTAAGCACACCCTCTTTTCAGGATCTCTGTACTCTCTTCCCTACATGCCAACCATAGTGCCTAGATTTTCTTCTTGCTTCATGAGAATTCATTCACTCTCCTCTTTCTCTTGGGTTAACTGGCTACCAATGTTATTTCCTGGGCTTTGATACTCTGCCTGATACTCTTCGACTACTTTGATATTCTTCCTGCTTTTGGATGCTGTGGGATTGAAATCTCCCTGTGATCTTTCAAGGATGCATCTCAGAGTGAGTTTCTTAAGACTTTTACTGAGGACAAAAGAGTGCCGTGTGACACACCTGGGCTCATGAATTAGATCATGTCTTGGTCAAAGTATAGTGGTGTAATATTAGACATGAAACTACTGCTCCACTTTGAAGGCCCCAACTCATTCTCTGTGATATTTCTTTAAAGATTTTTTTCTTTTTACTTTATGAGTATGAGTATCTTGCTTCCATGTATATTTGTGCAATCGTTGTGTGCCTGAAGCCTGAGGAGGTCAAAAGAAGACATTAGATTCCCTGAAACGAGATTTACACACAGTTGTGAGCCACAACCTGGGTGTTAAGAATTGAACCCAGGTCCTCTGGAAGATCGACCAGTGCTCCTAGCCACTGATCCATCTTTCCAACTCCTGTGTGATCTTGATCAATGTAACCTCTCTTGAGTTTGTATTCACAGTTGATAGTATCTCTTATGTCCCTTCAAGGTCTAACCATTTTTATTTATCCACTTTTTCATCTTATACATACTTAATAAGAAATTAGTGTATTCATGGTACTGTGCCAGCCTCAAGGGCTAAACTGTGAATAAGATGTGAGCAGATGCCATTTTTGCCTTTAGGGAGGTTAAATTTTGCTACAAGAGACACATACTAAGCAGTTTCATCCTACATTCAAATGAAACAGGAATCTCCCTCCCATGCTCCTGAATGTTAGATAGGGGACAAAATGTTTACATTCTCACAAATACTATTGCAGAGATATGAATGAGAAGACACTCATCCCAGGAATTGAAATTCATACAAAGTCACTTTAATACATCCCAGAGTTGTTTGCTTTTCCTAAGTAGTAGATGCTAGTGTAGACCCAACTTATATTGATAAGCCCCTGAGCTTCACCTAAGACCAGAAGAATAAACAAAAGATAAAAAAGCCATCTACTTACATGCATGTTCATTTTTACTGAGATGCTAGCTGGCACAATTAGGCTGGATTAACACTAAGTTTATATTCTTTACTATGGATTTCTACTATATCTATAACAATTGTTTTCCTCTAAATAGGGTGTATATGTTGGTAAACATTTGAACAATTTCTACCTAGAGATATTAAAATATCAGACAAACAATTTCTACCTAGAGATATTAAAATATCAGACAATAGGTGCACATGAGCATAACTCATTGTTTATATTATGAAATTATCAAAAAATAAATGAATATATGTTATCAACAAAATATGAAATATGTCTTGAAACCACAAACAATGGAAAATCTACCAAGGCTAACTACCTTTAAGTTCTTCCTAATATGTCACATGGAATGCTTGGGTGGATATATTTTAGATAGAATTCAGAGTTTAAGAAATTGGTTTTCTCAGATTCAATGCAATCCCCATAAAAATTCTAACTCAATTCTTCACAGAGTTAGAAAGAGCAATTTGCAAATTCATCTGGAATAACAAAAAACCTAGGATAGCAAAAACTATTCTCAACAATAAAAGAACCTCTGGGGGAATCACCATGCCTGGCCTCAAGCTGTACTACAGAGCAATTGTGATAAAAACTGC
>NC_034592.1:64134745-64150322 GCF_900095145.1 Mus pahari | reverse complement strand
GGATGCTCACATTCATCTATTGGATAGAACATAGGGCCCCTAAAGAAGGAGCTAGAGAAAGTAACCAAGGAGCTAAAGGGGTCTGCAACCCTATAGGAAGATCAACAATATGAACTAACGATCACCTCACAGAACTGTGTCTCTAGTTGCATATGTAGCAGAGGATGGCCTAGTTGGCCATCAATGGGAGGAAAGGCCCTTAGTCTTGCGAAGATCATATGCCCCAATACAGGAGAATGCCAGGGCCAGGAAGCGGGAGCAGGTGGGTTGGGGAGCAGGGTGGGGGTAGGGTATAGGGGACTTTGGGGATAACATTTGAAATGTAAATGAAGAAAACATCTAATAAAAATGTATTTAAAAAAGAAATTAGTTTTCTGTTTGGCTGTTGTTTGAGAGAGAGAAAGAGAGGGGGGCACAGAGTTTAGTGGGTAGAGAGGCGAGAAGAATCTGGACAGATCTAGGGAGAGGGAAATCCCTGATCAAAATATATTATACAAATAAATAATTTTCAAGTAAAAAACATATAAAATTTATGAGGTATGTTATCCTGTGATCAGTTTTATTGCTTGGCTAAACCTTACAGACAGATGCAGAATTATATCCTAGTTTGGTTTCTGTTGCTGTGATAAAACACTGACCAAAGAAACTTGGGAGGACAGGGTTTATTTGGCCTACCCTGCCCAACCAAAGTCCATCCCTGAGAGAAGCCATAACAGAAACTCAAGGAGAAGCAGAGACAGGGGCCATGAAAAAACAAAAGCAAAAACAAAACAAAACAAAATGTTCAGTAACTTGCTCTTGGTGGATTCAGTTCACTCTTTTATACATCCCTGGAGCACTGGCTCATGGGTAGAACCATCTACATTACACTAGGCATTTCCAGATTAATCCTTAATATAAAAAAATAATTGCCCTTACAGACATGATCACAGACGAATCTATCGAAGGCTGAGACTCCATCTTCACAATTGACTTTAATCTGTCAAATTGAGACAATAACTAACCAGCATGAACCATTAGGAGAAACAATCACTTCTGAATTAGGAATTGAGTCGAACCAGGAATTGAATTTACTCCAAATACACTAAAGAAAATACTTCATTATTCAAGGTCTAAAAGAGGGCAGCTATGATACAGGGAAACAGGTTAGGAATTAAATGAGAACCCCAGGTAGAGTCCTTTGAACTCTAGCGGTCAGACGTGTCTCTCTTGGAATATAATATCTTTGATAATCTTTAACCATAGAATATGTCACACATGGCCAGCCTATTGTTTCTAGGAAGATGGATAATGAAGTTAAAGGTAGGCAAAGGAAATTGTGGCCTCCCTCATATCACCTTGTTGAGGCCCAATAGCAACAAAGAAGACAGATCCAAATGGGGAGCAAAGTAAGGCATCCCCAAGTCATTGTCAAGAATAGAAAAGAGAAGTTGTGCTGTGGGCAAGCTGTTGGAACCTGAGTGAATTCAAAATTACAGGAGCCAAGTGCTCCTTTCCCAAATAAACTAGAGGAAGAAAGGAGATCTTAAGAAGAACAAAACTGACATTTAAGATATAGGAAAATATTTAAAAACCATAAAATTACAGATGTGTTAATTACTACCAGAGAAAGTTCAAAATGTGAAGAGAGTAAAGAATGAAGGATTCAACTCCATTTGGGGAACTTAAAGACCAAGTGAGACTTAGGAATTTAGGGAATATGCTAAGTGCACCCTGGCAAGAAGTTCCCATCCAAAGAGCAGGGAAAGGCTTTAGTATCCAAGCCACACCAAAATTTAGGCAAAGGTTGGGAGTTGGTAGCAGCATGATCCGGTCAGGTGATTAATGTCAAGTTCCATCCTGAACCAAGGAGCTTGAATATTCCTTTAAATACCTAAATGTCAGGGCTTATAAGAATCAGGAAATTGTGCAGTCCCTTGAATAACCTATAGAACTTCCTGGAACGTGTTAATCTTAAAGATGATCATGGAAGATAGATAATATGAGAGAGAGAGAGAGAGAGAGAGAGAGAGTAGAGAGTGTAGGAAGATCAGAGAGCTTGCCCATAACACGGAAGCCACTTTCACGATAAAGATGGGAACTGAATCCTTATGAAGAGAGCAACCCTCAGTCTTTTTTTGTTCATGGAAATAGTTGTTATTGTTTACAAAAGATCTTAGTTTTAGTTTTTTTTCTTGTCTACAGTATATGAAATTAAATACAAATACACATACAAAGAAATAAATCTTAATACATAGAGGAACTTCCTTAAGAGAGCTCAAAGTCAAAAAGTAAGAGAAATAGCCACTATGGAAAATATGGCAGGAGACAGAAGAGGGTGTCCAAGAGGGAGGTAAAGGGAGAATGCCTAAGACCAGGGCAGAGAGACAAGAGACAAGAGTCAGAGGCAGAAATCCCCAACTCCTAAAAAAACCACAGATTTCCCGGAGCAGGTGGGGAGTCTGGCCAAAGCTCCAAGTCAGTTTGTGGGGAGGAGGAGAAGTCATCTGAGTTGCTCCTTCCAAGAGCATCAGAAATAAGGAAACATCTATTTACAAATTCCTGCTACCTAGAGAGCAGTAAAACAAAAACTGCTGTGGAGACCTATGTTAACTTCTGGGAGGGGTGGTGCAGAAGATGTACCTAGGGGGTCTGTGTCCCATGAGGTTTCAACCTCATATCCTAACTATATGCTTGAATTTTTTCCCAGACTTTTTTTTTTTAACAAAACCCTCCAGTATTTTTAAAATTAAAAATTTTGCACACACACTACTTTAGTGACTTTTATCCTTGCGATGATAAAACACTTGACCAAGAAAATTAAAGAAAATGAACAGTTCGGTTCATTATTCAAGAAGATAGAGCGCAGTCTATCATGACCATGGCAGGAAGTCTGGCAGCAGATGGACACATCCAGAGTTGGGAAGTCACACAGCATCCACAGTCAGGAAACAGGATAGTTCTTGCTGATGCTTAGTTTGTTTTCTCTTTTTTTTTTTTTTTTCATTCAGTGATAAATCACACGGATTTGTGCTGCCCACTTTTAGGCTGGGTTTTTCTACCTCAGTTAACCTAATCTAGAAATGCTCTCATAGAACGTCAAGACAGTTGTCTTCTAGCTAATTACAGATCCTGTCAAGTCTACAAACAATTTTACCCATCACAGCATCCAATCCCTTTAGCAACTAAAATTGTTGCACTACAAAGAAATGCAAAGGAAAAACAGTGCAAACTTGAAGACATCAAACCTCAGGAACTCAGCCTTCTATGTCCATTTGATTTCCTTCTGCCTTTTGATGCTGTGATAATAGGAAAAGAGACAAGAGACAAGCCACAACCCAAGGTGTGTCACCTACGGGACATGGTGTCCATGAACTTTCCTTCTGTCTTGCTCCTGGATGAATTGCTAGCATGGATTCAGTATGTTTTTCTCACTAAGGTGCATGGACCATGCTTAATCAATTGACTGCCTGTTTTTAAACATGATGGTTTCAAGCGAAAGACACGGAGAATGAATGAAATAGTTATGTAGGTCCCATTATACGTTACTAATTGATTTTTAGTACCTCTTCTAAGTCAAAGGAATTTAAATGGGTTAATTTGAGGTAGCTGTTAGCAGCATTTAATCTTTTCAAGCTTGAAATTCATACTTTATCTGTAGCTAAAATTAAGTAATCTCTTTGAAACGTTTGATATTAAATAGAATGAGAAATATAAGCCAGACTATGTTTTAAATAGCTAAGTCTCTAATGGTGATTTGAATCTTTTTGGTAATAAAAAGGGAAGATAATTAGCCCACCGGTGTAAGATCCGTGAGAACTGGCATCAATTTCCAATATGTTTATGCCTATATTCTTAGTGCTGAAATGGTGCCTAGCTCAAAATAGCCACTCAGTTAATGCCTGTTGAATGAGTGAATATTTAACATGTTCAAACACCCAAACTATGGTTGATTTATTCTGATGGTTAATGATTAATCAGTACACATAGTCATACCAGGAGTAAAAATAGCATTGTTATCCTTTTTAACATCTACCCTTTGCCAACCCCAGGTGTATGTGTTCTTCATAACATCTCATTTGACCCTTGCAAAGGGTCCAATTCCACTATAACCAGAATAATACAAATCCTGTTCTACGGAGGAACATGGAGATTTAGCAGCTCTAATCTGATGGATTCTGGGATCTGCATCCTCATCTGTCCCCATAGACCACAATCTTTAGCAGAAAGCTTCCCCACCACTCTGTTACCAGGAGTAACGTCTCATCTGGAATCCAACACTTAGCTTAGATCCGAAACCTTCCCATGGGTTGGGTCCAGCCAACTTAGCTTTTCTGTCCAGTAATCTATTCTCCTCTGAGTGATAGTATTTAATGGTAATAGTAAGTTATGGTTTGTGTTCATTAGCTGAACCTAATCAGGAGTTTTTTCAAACTTTATAGACCAAACTTGGGTAGCTTATCCAGTGCTTATTTATGGTGATCTGCAACTCAGCCCACAGAAGTACAATGAAGTTTTGAGTCAAGTCATCATATAGGGAAATAAATTGTATAGGACTGTGATTCAACTCTCTCAGCACTGAAAAAAAAAAAAAAAAAAAAAACTTCACACCACTCTATTTTTTTTTTTCATTTTTCTTGAGTGGGATAGAAGAGGAAACATTTCACTCCAGTATTCTAGCACAAACTCTTTGTGTCATGTTGGCAATACAGAACACTATGTCCATAAAACCTTCAAGATGACACTGAGGGCATATTTACTATTGATGTCTGATCAAAGAGGCTTGAGAAGTCAGCTAGACATTAAAATAAAATCACCCTTCTTTCATTTATTTATAGCTTCATTTTCAGGGCCCAAAGAGAGCATAGAAAAGTGAAAAGAACATTGCCTGCTAATTACTTTTTACTACTCCTAATTGCAAGCTTTATTTGTTTATTAGACTTTCTGATTTCTTCATAACATCACAGACATTTTCGTTTATTGTTTAATTTCTCCAAATTACAGTAGGTGAACAAGAGGCCTCCTCTGAGTGGTCCTTCCTGCTCTGCTTCCATGGAAGGGCATTTTTAATTACTTAAGCCTTCAATTTTTCTAAGAATCATGACCTACCAGAATAGAACATCATTTTGAAATGGATATAATAAGAGAGCTGGTGTTTATCTGAGTTTCTCATCTCTTCAAGGTATTTCCCTAAATGGAGGCAAGCTACAGTGGGCAGGAACAATAACAAGCTAAGAAAAATAAAAATAAAAACATCAGAAGGGACAAAAACTGGACACTTCTATGAACATCTGTCCGCAGAGACCATTAGCCAAAGGAGTCAGGGAAGAGACCACAGTGTGAGGTTTTTAATAATGTTGATAAATACAGAAAGAAAAAATGTTCTATCTGTCCCTCAAGTCTAAACAACAAAGCTTACAGAAAGATGTCTTCTGCTTGGACTAGGAAGAGGGAAGGCAATCTGAACTGGTCCAGCATGATGAAACTCAAAGCTACGAGAAGCCCTTGCCACTAGGAAGGTTCCTGTGAACTAAGCCTGTAGAAACTTTGTATTCAGGCAACCAAGGGTCTGCCTTCTGTATCCTTTTGCCAACCTTTGGTAGTATCAGAAAAGCAAAACTTCACCTTCTAAGGCAGAGGGCAAACAGGGAGGCAAAATTTGTGGTATGAAGCCTGGTGCTAAAGATAAGATGATGAAACTCACCAAGTAGAATCTAAAAGTTCATACCCCAAGGCCAGTGCTGACAGATGGAGCCTCTAGACCTGCCCTAGTTCTAGACTATGATGAAACTAGCCACTGATGAAACTGGGATAGTGATTTTTACCTGTGGATTAAAAGAGACATCACTTGGAAGCTTTGGGCATCCTGTTGCTCAGGCTGCCACCTCCCCTGAACCATCAAAATCAGAATCTCTAAGTGTGAGCTTTGGCATTTGCATTGCTTCAGCTTCCAGTGTCGCAGTGAGTAGCCAAAGCCAGAAAACACTAGACCAAGCAGTTAAATTTAGTGACCAATTCTTCTACGTTACTTTGAATTGTACAGAAATCTCATTAAATAGAGTCATTACATTCAAGGGAAGAGTAATAAACTAAATAAAGCTCACTGCCTGAGTTTTCCAGTATTCACTACACACTATCAGTTAGGAAGATGACAAGGGTATGGTAATTGAATCGGGACTCTCATGAGATCTCTTAGGTGGCAGATGCAATAGCAAGGGGCTGTCACAGCTCTGCACTCCTGTCCAGCTGTGGAAAATTTAGAAAATCTCTGAAGCAGCTGCAGGTAGAACCTGGCCTTTGTCCACAGCCAAAGAAACACTTGCCACCACCCCAAGCAGCTGTCCCAGAGCATGAATGAAATGACTCTCTGCCAGTAACCATGAGCAGCTGCTGAGGCCAGCTGCTGGCATGGGGCTGGGGAGGTCAGGACTATGAAGTCATTCTATAGCTATTGCCAGCACCTGGGGGAGCCCGGATCCTTCCCAGAGCAGCTTGAGCAGCAGAGACGAAGCAGGGGATGACACTGCAAATAAACTGCTTCAAATCAAAGGAGTAATTAAGGCACATGCTTTGACAAGAAGCTGTAGATAACTTCCCATTTGCTTTGAAACATGTCTGGAAATGCTCAAATATATCTTAAATCTACGAGCTAGTACATTGTTTTCTTAGCCACTGTTGTTTTGTTGTTTGTTTGTTTGTTTGTTTGAATCTTCTTTATATTTGCCAGGGTTTGTAAATACGAGCTAAGAAGTTTTGAGCCACTTTAAATGAATAAATTCTTCCTTTATTCCACATGACAGGTGATAATATATTTTAAAAGTGTTACTTTTTAGTGAATTGGAAAGTGCATTTAACGATGCAAACAAACCAGGTACCATTAAATTCCTCTCTCCATCTCTCTGACATCTAATGAATGTTACTAAGCAATGGGAACACATCACAGTCTATAAGGCACAGAGGTCCTGGGTCCTTTTTAATGCTTTCTTGTTAACATACTCCCAAAATAATGCTCTAACTCTATTCCCTTACTCTATTGGTTTCTATACCTCAAACATCTTGTGACATGATTTAGTTTAACATCTTTTTAATCCTAGACACAGTAAGTTAGACAATAGAGCTATGGCAAGAATATAAGAGATGACAGTCTTGAAGCAATTCCACAAATACATGTCATTTTATGATTGAACCTTTGTAAATCTAAAATGGCATTAGTCCTGGCACAATCCCTTAAGTGATGAGCAAGGTCACAGGGAGCCCCATGCTTTTGCGGCACCGGCATCGCACTTACAGGGAAAAGGCAGCCCCTTGTTCAAGTAAGTGTGGTCTGGGAGCTGAGTAGCACTGAACAAAATTAGTTCAAAAACCAAAAATTCTCCGATCTGGACTGTTGTTAGAGAGGATCATCCCAATAATGCCAAGTCACTTTGTGACCCATTCTAGGATCTGGAAAAGGACAGACACTCCTTCCTAAGTCACAGTGCTTGAAAACAAAAATAAAGGAAGGATTGTGAATCAGAGGAATCTGTGAGGTAAGAAACACACACGTACACACACACCTTATATCACTAAGTATCACGGAAGGCACCCTCAAGAAATGGTCATTCAAAGTCATGGTGCAAAATGTTTTATCTGTTAAGGGTGTGGTCAAGGAAGACAAACAATATGCACACAAGTAGAAATACAACAGCTACCAGAATCTGGAACATCAGAATCTTCCTTGCCTTTTCAAGGGCCAGGGTCAGGCCAAGATAACCAGAGAGGAAGCAGCCCCTAGCTCATAGTGGGTCTCCACTGACCAAATACAACAGTAAGTCAAATGACAAAAGAGAGCTCAGGGTAAGATACAAATGAAAAGAGCAGGTTTGTTAGGTCAAACAGGAGGCATCCCGCACACAACTGTTACACTCTACAATCTGTGGGAGCTTTGAGTTGTGCATGTTTAACAAGACTGTTACAATCCATCCACACTTCCATCACCGCCAAGTTGGTCCAAAGTAGCCTCAGTTGTACCGTAGTGTCCATTCATGCCACAATGGTGCACTGTTTTCCCCCTAGGCACTCTACAGTACTATGTCCAGCACATTCCCAGGAGCAATCTTACCATGAAACTTAGGAGAAATCCAAAGGCCAATCGTCTGTGATAAAAGCTATTCAAGCTTTTATCTGTGGTACACCAAAGCTCTACAAGTGCTCAAAAGTGAAATGATCAAGAGGACCTCTGCCACTCTAGACTCTAAGCAGCTTCTCCATCTGTATTTCTTACCCTTTGTTTTGACCTTTGTCCTTTGTATTGTCACCATTTAGGGAGGAAGAAACAACTTGCCATCTCCTGCATCTATTGTAAATCTTAAAACAAAACAAATACACAAACAAAATATTCTGTCATTCTCTTGGACATTTTTGGATCTACACCTCTGTCATCAAATCCGAACCTCGCAGATCCTGGTAAACTTCTAACTGGAAATAGAAAGGGGGAGATGAAGTAAAGGCCATTGTTCCCGTGAGCATTCACCTACATGATTTATGAATTTTATACTTATTTATTATTGTTGGCTTACAAGCCTCACTGAATGCTTTACACTATAGAAGTATGGGGCAGTGAGATTCATAGCTTGCCAGCTATTGCTCCTGCTGCTGAAGAATGCAATATAATTCAAAAGGTACAATAAGAAGAAACCCATCTGGGATTCAAGTCTAAGCCATATCTTCCAATCTATTTTTATCAAAAAATATTACTGACATTTCAATCTTTTTTCTGACTTCTAAGTGTAACTTTCAATTTAGGATTCATGAAGTTAACGGCCAGGAGTGTGCTTACATCTCATAAATCCCTAACACAGGAACAGTGGCTAGACATGTCTTCAAATAAATCAGGGACTTTACAGTTTTAAATCAAAATATAATTGAGCTTTAATATAGCTGATATTAACAGAACTAACAGTTGTGACTTCTTGAATATTGGTGTCCTCAGAAACTCATATGTGTTAGATTCTCCAGAAGTGCGGCTACTGCAGCCATACCTGGGGTAGGAGTCTTTAAATTTCAGAGCCAATGGACAAGTAGCTAATTAGAGCTTTAAATAAAATGTCGACTTTCATGCTTACAATCCGATCTAGTTGGGTTTGAATTGATGTGCTTCCTGTGAGCAGGCATTTCTGGAATTATCCAATAGAATTAACAGAAATCTGGTCATTAATCTAAATAGTATCTTCTGTCAGGAATTACTTTGTCCCACACAGAATGTCCCAATCAGATGGAATGGGTATTCATGAGTGACACTTAGGGGAATCTTGACTTAAAATAAGAAATGAAGGTTGGAGCACTCCTCAGCTGAAGACTTGAGACTTCTCAAGTCATGAACACTGGTTAAAATGTATACTTTAAAACATAAATATATGTATTTATTTATTATATTATTTATACAGTATTATATATCATTTATATGTATATTTATATATCTATATGTAATTATATTATAATTATTTTATATTGTATATTGTAATGGAGAAACAGAATATATATATTGTATATATATAATTATTTATATTGTATAATTATTTTATATTGTATATTGCAATATAATTATATATTATATGGTATAAAATATGTCTATATATTATATGTGGTCTATTTATATATTACAAAACTAATGTGTAATATAAAATATAATATACATAACATAAATTATATTTTAATATAAAAACATGAATATATAATATGCACATTACATATGTAAGTATATAAACATATACATATCATTCTTTCCTACTTAGCTACTACTCACTGAAAAAAGTCAATTCCTGAAAAAAAAGAAAAAGAAAGAAGAGAAGAGAAAGAGAAGAGAAGAGAAGAGAAGAGAAGAGAAGAGAAGAGAAGAGAAGAGAAGAGAAGAGAAGAGAAGAGAAGAGAAGAGAGGAGGGAGAGATTAAGTAGTAGAGACAGTACCATTGAGACCATAAGCATTAACCAGCAGCAAAAGAATTAAAAATGGAAGAAGTGAGAATTTGCTTTTAAGAAGCATGTCTTGCAACCATAATTATTAAGGTCAGAACCTGGGCCCTGTTAGGCCTACCAAGCTAAGTGTGGACACCCATCCTTATAGGAAAACCACAGGAAGGGGATTTATTCAAAGTGGCCATGTTGGGAATAGGAACATACCTGAGGAGGCCCGGTGACACCCCTCCTCAAGTCTATCTTCAGGGTCTTGGTATGAGGTTCACATTTAAACAGAGGGCATATGACACACATGACTAAGTAGTCCTGGTCCAGGTTCTTCTTTCCCATCATGGACCTACATTATCTCTGCTCAATCTTTAGTGCGAGTCTGTCAGAGTTGCATGAAATCTCTCCCTGGAGGCAAGTTTCTTCACCAGCTGACACCAGAGCTTCATCCTTTTCCTTTTCCTTTTCCTTTTCCTTTTCCTTTTCCTTTTCCTTTTCCTTTTCCTTTTCCTTTTCCTTTTCCTTTTCCTCTTCCTTGGTGTCCACTTCAATAGTCTGAGAACCGAAGGAAGAGGCACACATCTCTACAATAGCCTCGCTTCTTCCACCGTGGTTACCCTTTCACGTTTCACCAGATTTCGCTTTTCCCTCAGCTTCTGCTCTTGCCATACTGCAGGCCACAGATTTCCAGAGATGAAAGCAACTGGTAGGCAGCTGACACTTGTAATGGAGAAACGGAAGCTACAATGTCACACTTATTTTCTCTGTCTACCCTTCAGATACCACAAAGCTTTGTCAGATCCTATTTGGTGTCTAGATCATGTCATAAACAGTGTCCTGTGAACTTGCTGTCATCCAGACTTGGAGATCCACAGATCTGTGTGCTTCCTCAGTCGCATGAGTCGCAGGGTGTCCTGTGGGTTCTCAGGCCCCTCCAACATAATAAGGAACTTGTGGAAGAAGTTGCAGGTTGGAACTGCTAAAGGAAACCTCACTTAAAACCCCTCCCCAGTTGAAGTTTGTCAAAATAAAACACAAAGGAGAGAAATTTTTAGTCTGAAACTGGGCGTGGGGATTTAATTTGGAAGCTCATTTATTGTATGTATTAATTTTCTCCTTAGCAATTTAATAGAGGGTGTGTGAATATTTAAATCTGAATCATGTATCCATTGCTGGCATTATGCTCTCTGGAACAATTTCATCCTGTAATTTGACTGAATATGTAAATCTCTGTGAATTATGCAAATGCCTATAATGTGAGATACAGACTAGAATTCAGTAAAATTGTAATTCAGGGTATCCTCCTTTTCAACCATTTCAGAGCAATCTGGGACAAATTCTGAGAGCCATTGTGGCTAAATAAATAAATAAAGTAAAGTAAAATAAAGATAAAAACGGATGGATCCTGGCAGTAATTTGATGAAGATGAAAACAAGATTGGCTCTACACAGTACAGCTCTCCCCTCCTGTACTCACCATACACTCAAAGGCAAATGTGGCAGCAAGGCTTGAAGAGCTAGCCTAAGATGTTCTTTCCCTGCCATCCAGCTTCCGTGGCTCCTATACAGCCTGCTGCCTTCTCCCATTGAATTGCAGATCCCTTGGAGGGAAGATGGAAAGCACTCAGTTAACCCTGAGGAGAGATAATGTGATGGAAGTGTCTTTGTGAGCTCCCTCCTTGGAAATGTTTCATCTTTCTAGGGCTAACAGACCTCCACAAGCTTTTCAAATATTTCTCTTATTCCAGTATTCTTTACCTGCTACTTCTATACATTCCTTCAGTGGTATGTTCTCCATGGCAACATCCTCAGTCCTTTGAAAGGGTTTTTCTAAAACAGAAACAGAGATGTGTCACTTTTTAACTTAAGGTCATTCTAGAGATTTTGTCAGTTTTCAGGGGGATAAAAGATATCCTTAGCTTACCATGCAAAGCTCTTCCTGACCTGATTCATGGTGGCCTATTCTAAAAAAAAAAAAAAAAAAAAAAAAATGAAGGAGAATATTTCCAAACTGTCACTATGATAGCAATGTGGTCAAAGATGATATGTCCTGGGAAATAATCTTTGAATGAATGAGGAAAGAATATTATAGAAAGTCAGGGTGGGGAGGGGAGTGGGTGAAGAAATAAGAAGGGAGTCAAATCTGTAAACAAGAGTGGTCAGGTAAATGAGACTGATGCTTGGAGGACAGAAGATGGTATCTGGGTTGTTTGTTCTGTTTTGCTTTTATGTCTAGTTATTTTTTTCAATAAAGAAAATCACAAGGTAAAACTATTGCAATGTGTGATGTCTGTTTGCAACACTGAGATTGTGTCTAATATGTGCTCTTCCACTACAGAGCATAGCATTTCATCATAGCATCTCATGCTTTGTACAAACTCTCCTATCCACTGTTGCTATCTTGAGTGCGTTTCCTGCCTTCTGCTTGTGACTATTCCATGTTTATAAAATTCACTTTCATTTTTATTGTCTAGGAGGAGAACCATGATAGTTCTCATACTCTACAGTCAAATCAGGTCATACAGTCATGCCCACAGTCATCATTTAATCTACTCAAAGTGTATTTTGTAAGCCCCTCCATGATGTGCCATGCCCTGTACCTGCCATGTACTCCCCTCTCTAACATAACACTTGGCACACAAAGCTGCAGCGACTGATTTGTATCACCTTCATACATAATAATCTCTTTGCTAGAAGATAGTTGTGAATTAATGCAAAAAGAAAAAAAACTATTGACAGGTAGATAAGCTAAACTCTGGGCAATAATCCCTTTGAGACCCTGATCCTTAAACACCCTACTGTCTAATATGATGAGAAAATAGACGTAAAGTCCTGCCAAATATCATAAGCCAAACTGTGCACCGGAGTGAAGTAAGGAGGCATTACAGAATGTAATAAGCTAATAAACCCTGCGAAATGCAGGGGAAGAATTACAACAGGGCATGACTAAGGTCAGCTTCCTAAATGCTAAGCAATTACCTAGAGTACCTTTTATGTGTCATTAACAGAAAGCTTCTTTGAGTTAGGACTGGAATCACAAAGGAGTAGAACTCAATGAAATAACCCTAATATCTTTAGTCTTTAATGTACAAATGAAATTTCCATTATTTTATACTCTGTCACAATTTTATTAAACTTGCAATTACATTTCATTTTTTTGGCTACTAAATATTATGCTGTCATAAAAATTTTTCAGCATTACTATTCCAAAAATCAAGATATAATTCTTATATTTTCCAGATACACACAAGTTATACACAAATATTATTTGATTATTTCTACAAATAGTAGTTTGTCCAAAGTTACTTATCAAAGAACACCAAGATATTTTCTCCAATTAATGCTTTCTAAATGTGTGTAAGGTAACTGTAAATTTCACTTAATAGAAAACTATAGACTCATTGGTGAACTTCTTTATAACAGTTTGATAACTTCTTTATCAAAATCTGGATTGTCCAAATATTTAGAAAGAAAAACTTAAAAAAAAAAAAAAAACGTAGGCATGCACAATATTCTACTATAAAATGCAAATTTAAGTAAAAGGCAAATTCAACGTAGATTTGTTAATCAAATAAAAGTTTATCAACATGTTAAAAGGCCATAAGACTTTCAATTGGTCTTCTGGATTACAGTAACTTGAAAGGCCGAAGAAAAAAATGTAATGAATCTGTTGAATGTTTATGAGAGAAGAATGAAGGATGCCAGCATGGTTGACCACATCAGTACAATAAGTACTGATAAACAGGGAAATAAAAGCCAAAAATTGCACAAGTTCATTTTAAAGAAGAAAATGAGCTGAGCTATAGGGATTTAGAAATGGATGTCTCGTAGAACAATAAATTGACACTATGTAGCTATGAAAGTGCCGAGATTTATGAGAGGAATTTAGGAAGGAAGTAGTACTTAAGATGAAAAGCTCATGTGTAGGTATTTAATATAGAATGAGGGGGGAGGATCAGAACTCATAAGCCAGTGAATGAGAATCCATTCCAGAGAGATGAAGTGTAGTTTGCTTTTGTTTGAGCAATTTTGTTTTGTCTTGGGGAGGAGGCAGATCAAGACAGAGTTCATTTAGTTTACACAGTGAATCAGCCCATGAAAGGAATCCAACATAGGAACTCAAATAGGGTAGGAACTTGGAGACCAGAGCTGATGCAGAGGCCATAGAGGAATGCTACTTACTGGCTGTTATCAACATTCTTATATCCCAAGCTCCTATAGAACACCACTAAACTCTCAACACTAAATGGCTTTTCTATTGAAAATGTACAATTTCCTCCCACAATATTCCCCAAACCACATGGTCAGGTCTGCCACAGCAATACCCTACTGTCCTCGGACTAATTTCTGAAACTACACATGTCTGGATTCTGTAGTCTGCATTGTTCTTGATAGTTATCCCATGGTATTAACATCTTCAGCAGCTGCAACTGGACTGCACTATCACCAAAACCTTCTCCTCAGCTCTCTCCGGGAATTCTATCCCTGCCACACAATGCCAAGCCTCAGCTGCTCCCCATGACCGGTTCATGCCTCCAAAACCAGTAGCACCTCTTACACTACCAAGTTCAGCTGTCAGAACAAGATACAACCTAAGCCATGTCTGGAACACAGCTTTCATTTGCTAACTCTCAGGAAACACTTCCTACAGAACATCAACTCGGTGATGCTGATCTCTTCTTAATCACCTCTAATCTCTCAGCTCTCAATGACTAGCATCAGTTGTCCCAGCAAAGCAAGTGTTTCACTTTAGTGGTTTTGATGTCACCTAATCACACCCAATTTTTCAGCATAAGCTGACCAAAACCACAGATTCTAGTAGTAGTAGTAGTAGTAGTAGTAGTAGTAGTAGTAATAGTAGTAGTAAAAACATTTTAAAATTTAACTGCATTTTGATCATATTCTTTCCCGCCTCCAAGTAGAAATATAGTTTAAAGGACATATCTAGCATGAAGTTCACTCACCAGGGTCCACTGAAGGTTTGGATGACACTGAAGATGGCCAGCTCAGTTTTGAGGGATGTTTATTAAACAAGACACCATTTTCCTCTCTGGTGTTAAAAACAAAATCAAGTAGATGATCCTATATGCTCCTTATGTTGCTTTACCTGTGAACATCTCTACGTGCTTACATGGAGCAATGTTCACTGTGACATTATAACCCAAATAAGCACAAAGGCTGCAAGGTCAAGACTTTTTTTTTTTTTTTCTAGAGAGGCCTTTGGTAAATATCCTCCTCTAAAAGCATGAGCTGTTTTCCTGGCCAAAGGGCATCTTCCATCTTCCATCAACCTCCAAAACAGAACCATCATGTTCAATCAACTGCTTCCCTAGTGTTAAGAAAAGAGAAATTATCCGGTGTCTTTCCCTGCCCGAGGAGGGGTGTTCGCTCAGGAGCAGTCTCCAGGCCTGAACCAGAAGGTGAGCCATCTTTGCTCCAGTGCACTGCCAGGGAGAGTACAGATTGGAGAAGCCTCACAGCTTCTGGGAAGGATCCTGTGTCTGGTTCCGGTCATCCAGTGCCTTTCCCGCCCGAGGAGGGGTGTCTGCCCGGGAGCAGTCTCCGGGCCTTAGCCAGAAGGAGAAACATCTTTACTCCAGTCCACTGCCAGTTAGAGGGCAGCCTGGAGAAGGGACGCAGCTTCTGGGCTCCAGTCT
>NC_034592.1:64130689-64134734 GCF_900095145.1 Mus pahari | reverse complement strand
AGAGGCCCCTTGGTCTTGCAAACTTTATATGACCCAGCACAAGGGAAGGCCTGGGCCAAGTAATGGGAGTGGGTGGGTAGGGGAGCAGGGGCGGGGGCGGGGTGTATAGGGAACTTCCGGGATAGCATTTGAAATGTAAATAAAGAAAGTAATAATTTAAAAAAAAGAAAAGAGAAATTGTGTATTAATAAAATTGAGCCAAGATGCTGTAACAAAACCTAAATGAATCAAGAAAATATAAATGTTTGTCTTTCTCTCACTGAGCTTTTGTTTGGGACGATGACCAAAAGGAGAAGTGTCCTTTGCAGTCACTTAGCATCTAAGTGGTTTTAATCTTCTGACACCCCTCTCCCACCATGTGCTCTATATTTAATGCCAAAGGAATCTAACAGTGCCATCTGGTCTACCACCCTACACTCTGGCAACAGCTTCCTATAGACTCCTCTAGCAGTTTTTTCTTCCCAGTCACTAACAAGAAGGCACATAGTCTTTTACAATACTCTCTGATGAACACCAGTTTGTTCACCTGTGCCTCCACGTCTGAAGTGTTGCCCTGTGACTTCCCACTATGCCTCAGAACTCTCTTGTATGCTCCTTCCCCTTCATCTTTAGGGAAACTACTTTTAAAAAAAAAAAAATCCTTGTTCCAAAATATTCCTAGCAATTCTATTTTTCCTATTGATACTAATGACTACAATTATTGGGACCAAGTGCTGTTCCAGGACAGCACATTTTAAAATGAGAACAAATAATTAGTTCTCTAATTAAGTGGTAATAAAGGCAAAAATGGCTTTCTCCCTAGAAGTAGAGAAAACTGTAGAACTCTATGACAGTAAGTAGCAAATAGTCACTTAAAAATTGTATGTACCCAGGGGCATTGATTGGTAAAGTATTTGCTATCGTCACATAAATGAATGAATGAATGAATGAATGGATGGATGGATGGATAAATAATTAAATTTTTAGTTAAATGAAAGTCAGTGGGTCAGTTATTTTGTTGGAAACGTAGTGAACACTTGGAGAAAAGCATGGTGGGCTTGACAGGTTAACGAAATCTCTGTCTCTAGGACTGGTAAGCAAACAGAAAGCCACTCTGTCTTCAAAGTAGCCTTAACCACTTAGCTAGAGATTGAGATTCCAGGAATCAAAACTCGAATTCACATCCCATGTGTGGCTCCATTACAATTTCACCCAAGCTTCCAAATTCAGGGTAAAGGGGAGGATGAACTCCAACTTAAGTATACAGCACTGGCTCCCTATATTGTGATCACCCTTTTCCTGGCATTTGCCCTGTAAGTACACAACTCCTGTCCCTGTCCCTGGGAGAAATGTGTAAATGAATCCACTGACCCATTTACCTTCCTTCATAAGATTAACCTCCCACTAATTGCATTTACTTATAGACTACATGCTACATGTTACAATGGTGTAATTACTGAGCATTCTAACAGGCTCCAGATTTTAAAGCTCCATCAACAAAATCATGTGCAAAAAAAAATCCATCTGTTTATATAATTGGTTCTGCCTCTTAGACCATATAATCTAGCACAGTTGTGGGTTTGTAAGCAATCATTTTCTCTACAATAGACTCAGTATAAAACCAATAAAGTAGAAGTTTGAAGACCGTTAACAGTAAAGAGTTCTATTATATTATCCTCTATGTATATCCCCTCTTCTTTTAGAAAAGTAGCCCCTAGATTATACAGAAACCTAGTATAGGTGAGGTGCTTACCAAAATAACCACCAAATTATTTTTACTTAAATGAATGGCAAGAACTGAATGTTATTGTTCCCTTGAAGCTATAAAAATGGATAAACTTGTAGCTGTCTCTTGTGAGGCTATGCCAGTGCCTGGCAAATACAGAAGTGGATGCTCCCAATCATCTATTGGATGGAACAAAGGGCCCCCAATGGAGGAGCTACAGAAAATAGCCAAGGAGCTGTAGGGGTCTGTAACCCTATATGAGGAACAAAAATATGAACTAACCAGTACCCCCAGAGCTCATGTCTCTAGCTGCATATGTTGCAGAAGATGGCCTAGCCGGCCATCATTGGGAGTAGAGGCCCTTGGTCTTGCAAAGATTATATGCCCCAGTACAGAGGAATGCCAGAACCAGGAAGCAGGAGTGGGTGGGTTGGGGAGACTGTGGATGGAGGGTATAGGGGAGTTTTGGGGTAGCACTTGAAATGTAAATGAAGAAAATATCTAATAAAAATTATTTTTAAAAAATGGAAAAACTTGTTCCTAGCACCAATTCTTTCAAAGCTCTCAGCTAAGTAAGCTATTGGCATCTATAGGAATCCAGCAACCTCCTGGCAATCTGTTTACAGTGTATAGTTACCTTCATAGAATAAGTAATATTTTTACACTTCAGAAGATATTTTTCTTCAGTTGTCAGCCTGACATGTTAGCCCAAAGAACTTCAGGCAAATGCACAGAACTGACAGTATGCTTAACATACTGTCAGGGCATTAACCCTAACCAAGAAACTTAATCTACAGTTTAGTAGTGAGCACCAGTGGTCTTTTCTTCCTTAAATTCATTAATCTTATCACATCATTTCTAGGAGTCAATGGAGTAACCTTTTAACAACTCAAATACACAGCTTAGTGGACAGTCCTATTTGTAAGATGGAACAATGCCCTGCAGTACTACAATTTGTGAGTTAAGGGTCACACTATATGATGCTGGTTTTCCTTCTCTAGCTAAAATTCATTAGTGGGATAAATAGAAATGTAAAATAAGCTATCATCTATCCTCACCTTTCCCACCAGCTGTAAGATCAAGAATTGACAAATGGGACCTCATAAAATTGCAAAGCTTCTGTAAGGCAAAAGACACTGTCAACAAGACACAAAGGCCACCAACAGACTGGGAAAGGATTTTTACCAATCCTAAATCTGATAGAGGACTAATATCCAATATATACAAAGAGCTCAGGAAGCTGGACTCCAGAAACTCAAATAACCCCATTTAAAAATGGGGTACAGAGCTAAACAAAGAATTCTCAACTGAGGAATACCGAATGACTGAGAAACACCTGAAAAAATGTTCAACATCTTTAATCATCAGGTGCTGCAGACTACCTCCTTTGTGGGGTCTCCTATCTGTGTGGAACGGGTGTCTTGGTTGCAGGCAAGCGAGGATTTGGTGAATAACAAACAAACCAACAGGAGAGAGCATGTAAAAAATCTGGATGTATTCTCATAAAGTGAACACCAGTGTTATACAGTACAGAGAAAGAAGGGGTAGGATGTCACAGCAGGCAAAGTACATTGAAGTTACTTGACACAAAACAGAGGAATGACTTCAAAGGGACTTACAGGAGCCAGGTAATGCTTACAGTTAAGATAAAGCAGCTCTGCCTAGGGTCAGCTAAAGACAGGTAAGGATTTCACACCTGAGTCACAATTCGTGCTACTCTTTTGAGCATTGTGAGAGCTAGCACCAGGGGGTTCTGCTCTAGCAGGCCTTCTCATGAATAATGCAATACCACAACCCCCTATTTCCTAGGCCTTGGTAAATACTTGCATATGAAAGTAACTTTGATGAAATGAAGATTCTAAAGGTATGCTTTGCTAAGCTTGCCCTGAGATTTCTAACTCTTATCCAGTAAAATACTGTAAGAAAGTATGCAGGACCCTCAAAGATATTGCAGAGACAAATCTGGGGCATTCCTAGCTATGGGGATGCAAGGTTCCAGGAGGCTGAGTTTCTTTTGAAACTCATTTGCCTCAGGACTGCCATCTAGGTTTTCAGGCCTGTTGGTGAGTCACTACTGGAGTAGTTGTGGCAATCAGGGAAATGCAAATAAAAACAACCTTGAGATTCCATCTCACTCCAGTCAGAATGGCTAAGATTAAAAATTCAGGTGACAGCAGATGCTGGCTAGGATGTNGAGAAAGAGGAACACTCCTCCATTGCTAGTGGGATTGCAAGCTTGTACAACCACTTTGGAAATCAGTCTGGCAGTTCCTCAGAAAATTGGATATAGTACTACCGGAGGATCAAGCAATACCTCTCCTGTACATATACCCAGAAGAT
>NC_034592.1:64115471-64129961 GCF_900095145.1 Mus pahari | reverse complement strand
CCTAGTCAGCCATCATTGGGAAGAGTTGCCCCTTGGTCTTGCAAACTTTATATGCCCCATACAGGGGAACACCAGGGCCAAGTAGTGGAAGTGAGTGTGCAGGGGAGCAGGGTCGGGGGGAGTGTATAGGGGACATTCAGGATAGCATGTGAAATGTAAATGAAGAAAATATCTAATAAAAAAAGAGAGACAGAGAAAGAGAGAACCATAATTTACACAATTTTCAAATTTCATATTGCATGAAAATTGCGCTAGAAAGTGGCTGGTATACAGGAACATAGAGGAAAGAGGATGTCCCAGTTAGGTTTACTTTTGCTGTGATAAAACACCATGACCAAAGCAACTTGGAAGGAAAGGGTTTATTTAATCTTACACTTCCAGGTATCAGTCCATCACTGAGAGAAGTCAGGGCAGGAACTCAAAGAGAACAGGCAGGAACTGTTACAGAGGTCATGGAGAGGTGCTGCTTACCGGCTTGGTCTCTGTGGTTTGCCAGCTTGTTTTCTTATAGAACCCAGGACCACCAATCAGAGTGACTCCACCTACAATAGACTGGACCCTCCCACATGAACCATTAGTGAAGAAAATGCCCTAGTGCCCGCAGCCCAATCGTATGGAGGCATTTTCTCAGTTGAGGCTCTCTTCTCTCAGATAACTCTAGTTTGTGTCAAGCTGACTTAAACTAGCTAGCATAGAGGGGAGAATAGTTCATAAATGTTGCAGTCTCTTAATATTGTAGAAATATAATTTAAATAAAGCATTACTCTAACTTGGTTTAATTAGAACAATCAAATTATGATTTTTTAAAGGGGGCATAATTAAAGAAAAGCATTAAATGCCATGTAATCTTTAATGGTCGCTTTCAAAGCTCTTAGCTAAGCAGTCTATTGCCAAGCCTCTGAGTACATGAAAATTGCCTGTCATCCCAAGCCCCAATGTTGTAAGTATGATGTCATACCATGTACCAATTTAACTCTTGCTCTCTAAGAACCTCTAAGATCAATAACTACTATATACTCATTCCTAATAATAATAAAATTGGCTTTTATTAGCAATAACTTACCCTGTATCACTTGTAGAGTGTTAGAAGTTTAATGGAGAATAATACTTACCTTACCTAATTCTCATAATTCCAGAAGAGAAGTGTTATTATCTATATTTCAGAGGAAACCTGCGATGTACTTTGCTCAGTGTCACACTATGAGAAAGGAAACTCAAAACTCATAGCCTTCTAACTTGTAATTCTGTGCTTTCAGCCACAAGTTGGTGCCAATCTCTTACACTTATCCACCTAGGAAAACATCTATCCAACTCAACAAACACCCGTCAACACTAGCATCGAAATATATTTCCCCCCCAAAAAAGTCTCCCCCCTGTAGATTTTGCAAATTTCTCATGAATGTAAATCATCTTTGATTTTCTACATAAAAATGAAATTTTTGATTATTTTCTGACCCCTATACTTTCTTTTTTGAAAAAAAGACACTGTGACGTCTACATTTAATTTCAATTCAACCTAAGTTGAAAAAAGGTTTGCTGCTCTCTTGAGTACCACAATTCCTTGTATGGAATTGCTGACCTAGTTTTAAAGAGAGATAAACTCACATCCCTCAAATGTAGTCTTCAGGGAGTGAACAGAGTTATTGTTCGTGTCCCATTTATATGGAATGCTGACCTTTCAGAAAAATCCATTGCTTATTGTAAATGTTTAATGAATAAAATTAATTGAGCTCATACACTGCAACAATGACTCATGTTGCTTTTTCTGTTTTTAATACCACATTGAATACCTAACCTAGATTCAATCTTAAGAACTTGGCTCCATGATTTGGAAGACAAAATAATATACTCTTAAGCCTATATATCTTTAATCCCCAAAATAATGTTTGTGGATAAAAAAAGAACTGTATTAACACTAACTGAGGCAGGGGAAAGCCCATTCATTATGTAAGTGTATTATGCTAAGCAAGTGTACACTACTGACCAGTGTGTGGATGACTCATAGATGGTGACTTTTTGCTCATATGATATGTCAGTACTAACACTAAAAAACATTTACTGATTAAAACTACTAGGATTATAGCATGTGCTACTTTCCTGGGTAATCTTATATGCATTTCACTGATTTGAAAGGTGTCTAGAAAGCTACTAAAGAATGCCTTTGAACGAATCCATGTAAGCACTGTCAGAGATAATTGGCATGTACATCGGGGAACACAGAGAGAAAGATGCCTCTGAATGTGCATAGCACCATCCAAGAGGTTATATATAGGTGGAGCAAAAGCAGAAGGGAGGGAGAAGCTAGATCACTCTAAAGCTTGATTTTTCTGGACTGTGTTTTCTGTCTCCACCACTTTAGACATCAAATGCTACTAAATCCAGAATGAACATCAATGGATCTTTAAGGAACCCCCAGGCTTTCAACCTTAGACTTGAGGAGCATCATTGATTCTGAGGTTGGCAGCTTATTGGACTAAGCAGGTACCACCCGCAAACTACCATTGTAGGACAATCCTGTCTGTGCATGCACATGAATACATACCTATGAGATTCACACACACACACATGAAGATAGATAGATAGATAGATAGATAGATAGATAGATAGATAGATAGATATAGGTATAGATATATATTCTTTTGGGTCTGATCTTCTGTCCTTCAACAGTGCCCTAAAATAGTTACTTACAAGATTCAGAATCAAAAATTGTTCATTGTTTTTTTTTTAATTGGATATTTTATTTATTTACATTTCAAATGTTATCCCCTTTACTGGTTTCCCCTCCACAAACCCTCTGTCCCAGCCCCTCTCTCTCTGCTTCTATTAGGGTGCTCCCCCACCCACTCATTCACTCACACCTCACCGCCCTGGCATTCCCCCACACTGGGGCATCAAGCCCTCCCACGACAAAGGGCCTCTCCCTCCATTGATGCCAGATGGATTGTGAATTTAGAAACTGTTTACAATATACCATAAAGCTTAAATGGCAAATGCTAAATAGTATATATGGTTGGAATTTCTCCCTCTTTTTTATTAGTTATTTGAAATTTTTTATGATGCATTTTGCTCATATGAACCCTCCACTACCTACCAGGGGCTGCACTCTTAAAGAAAACCAATTCTCCCTCTCCTAGTAGCCATCAAATGCCAGTAACTCCTGAGCTAAGGGTGGGATTTTATCTCTACTCCCCTCTTCATGCTGGAATTCTGTCTGGCCTGAGACTTTATGGGTCATGTGCATGCTGTCTCAGCCACTGTGAATTTATATATGCAACTGCCTTGCTATGTCTAGAAAACAATCTTTCCTCGTAGTCATGTGCTGCTGTGACTCCTACTGTCCTCCCACCCCTGCTTCTACCATTGTCCTTAAGTCTTAGGTGGAAGAGCATCATGCAGGTGTCACAGTCAAGGATCAGCAATCCCCAATATCCCGTCCTTTGCCCCTTGATCAGGTGTTGGTCTGAGTTAACCGCCATGTGCTGTAAAAAGAAGCCTCTCTTATATGGGCAACTAAGTGAAAACTTCAAGACACTGGGGGTGGAGGGAGAAATTGAAGAAGATACCAAACTACAGAGAGAACTCCCATGCTCATGGGTTGATGTAATTATTATATTGCAAAGATGGCCATCATACCAAAAGAAATTTATAAGTTCAATACAATCCCCATGAAAATCCCAATGCAATTCAACACAGAAACTAGAAATAATAATAATCTTAAGTTCCACATGGAAACATATAATACTTGGGATAGAAAAAAATCCTGAACAATAGATGAACAGCTGGAGAACAGCTAGAGTTAGCTCCATCTCAAATTTCAAGTTATACTACAAAAATCGGATAGTGAAGCAAGCATGGCCCTGGCATAAAAACAGCCTCGTGACCGATGAAATAGAATTGAGGACTCACACATACGTCAGTGAATCTATAGGCACCTACCTGACGTTTGACAAAGAGGCAAAAAATTCACACTGGAGAAAAGACACCAACTTCAACAGATGGTGTCATCTGTCTGAATAGTTGCATGTAAAAGAATAAAACACTATCTTTATCTCACACCCAGCACAAAACTGAACTCTAAATTGATCAAGAGCATTAACATAAGACCTGATTGATACCCTGATTCTAATAGTGTCGACACATCCATTTAGTGGAAATCAACATAAAACAGTGATTCCCATGGGTTAAATAAGAGCTTTAGGTCAAATAAAATAAATAAAAATGGCTCAGCAAGTGGGAGTATTGGTGGCACAAGCCTCATGAGCAGAGTCTAATTCCTGGAACCCACCTAAAGAGCCTAAGACCCTGGCTTGTATCTGTAATCCCAGAAACCTTGCAGCCAGATGAGAGGGAGAGACCAGAGAACTGCAGAAGCTAGATTGGAGCATGGACAGCAGTTAAGATGATAAGAAGAACCCTTACTCCACAAGGTAGGAGGAGAAACCTAAAACCTAGAAGTTATACTCCCCACATGCATGCTGCATACAACACACACACACACACACACACACACACACACACACACACACATGCAAACTGATGGCGATGATGATGATGATGATGATGATGATGATGATGATAAAAAAGAAGAAAAATATGTTCAAAATGTGAAAATACATTTTTAAAAGTATATATTTAATTGCAAGGAATGAAAATTTATAACCAAGCTTAATGAAAATGGAATTTAACACAAACATGAGCATGAAAGTTACAAAATTCTATACTTTTGAAGTTGAAAAAATGTAAAAATAAAAATTCAAGATGTTATATGAACTCTTCCCAAATAATAAAAACTGAATTTCCAAAAGTATTTAACTTGACAAGCACATTTGTTAATGTAGATAAGACATTCATTTTTTAACACACTACAAGTTAAACAACAATGTTTAATAACGCTTCTGATTTGGGCTTTCAAACACAATGACCACTGTTTGAATGACCCAACTAAGTCAAATAGCTTCAGCATACATATTCTTAGACTGTTTTCCAAATAACAGGTAAAAATATGAATATAGAATTTAATCTGCCCATTTCTAAAGTCTTTAGTGATACCCTAATGGATCATTTCTATTGTGGTTCAAAAAATTCATTTAACAGAATGTATATTAAATTGGATTTTGTTAGATAGGCTCATAAAATATTAATTTAAAATTATTATAATAACTTTTAAGTATGTTGCCAGTACATTTCTAATGTATAACCATCCAATTATATGTGTATAGTATTCATATATACTACCTCATAAAGTCATATTATTTTATTTTATTTTAGATATTTTATTTTTTGCTTTTGTACATTTCTTAGTTTATTTATTCTTTTTCTTGGAAGGTAAAACTCCTTTTGTTTTCCATGGACCTCTGACTGTCATGCCTCCGACAAAGGATCATTTTAAATTCACTGATTCCAATCTTTGGTTTTCTCTCTTTTCTACAATTCCATGTTTTGTTTAAGTGTCTACTTCGTATAAAATCCCATACTTGGTGATATAATTAGTTTTCGGATGACTTTAATCAGCGATTGAAAGTCTTTTTTACCCCTTTCTACAGTCCTCCAATAGTTAAAGAAACACATACACAAACTAAAAAGTCTTTATTACCAAAGACTGGTTGTATTTCCAGGTCATGCCCTGCTCTCGGTGGCTGTCTTAGTCTCCAGCTGCCTTATCAGACTCCATAAGGCATCCCGAAGCCTTATGCAGAATCCTCCAGATATCAATAGCCCTTCTGTGTGTTTCTGGACATGTCAGGTTAATATGGGGGCTGGAGAAAAGTAATATTTGTGTATCTTAACTGATCACTAGACTTATTTTGAATTGATCTTCTGTCTTGGAATAGGAATATTATAGAAATTTGGGAGTTTTTAGATTTCAATGTTTGTGGAGTTTTTAGACTTCCACTCCATGCTATTTCTATTAAGATTGTTTCTATGAATAGAAATGCCACCAACTAAAATGTTGCCAACCAAAGAGAGCATCTAGTACCTTTCAGATTGCCCTCATGGGTGCTCTAAGGGAAGGAAGAAATGTTCTCCAGGTCTCATCCTCTGAAGTTTATGTTCTAGCTTTCTGCGCAGAGCTGATGGTGTGAGCCCCACTTTCAGCTTTACTTGTGCAATAGTGTAAAGTATTAATTGCTCAGCTTTAAGCACACTTTGAAATCATCACAAAACTAAATCTAAAAGTTAAGCGCAGTTGTAGAATGCCTAAAAAAGCATCATTGCTCAAAATTTCTGATGGAGAGGTGTGAGGACAGTATTATGAGGAGAAGTGCGTTGATGATAGAGATCAAAACAAGACAACTACAGATGAAACT
Source organism: Mus pahari (assembly GCF_900095145.1). Lineage (NCBI taxonomy): Eukaryota > Metazoa > Chordata > Mammalia > Rodentia > Muridae > Mus > Mus pahari. The sequence goes on along the minus strand of NC_034592.1, from coordinate 64,123,653 downwards.
TCTGGGGAATCCTGACTTGAGTCAGGAGGAAAGGAACTATCTAAGTGCAAGGGACAGATCAGGAGCTACGCGCGTCCCAGGCTAAGTGTCAGCAGACTGAGATCACTGTGAACTAAGAAATACAAAAGCTTCAGAGGTGGCAAAGATCCCTTCATTAGCAAGAGCTAAGAACAATTATTCAGAACAAAGATTCGCAGTAGAACAGATGCAAAGAGATAGAGAAAGAAGACGAACTGTCCTTGGGGTCAATAGGAAAGCAATATGATAGGAACTATTACATCTTAGCAAAGCAGAAAGCCTTCAGGGTAAGAAAGATTAAGGAGTGACAAGGTACTGAAGTTCTGAATTCCTGCAGTAGTTAATCTTTGATCATTATAGGGGTCTGTTCACCTGAGGGCTTAAAACATGACTCAGGAAACTGCGAAGCTGAATTTAATTTTGTATTTTAAAGAACTTTTACTTGAAATAATTATTCACACCTAGTCTATGGGACATGACAAGTTTATGGAGATGCAAATGACATGGTCTGACTGATGAAAATGGGCTGTGTTTCTCAGCCATCTGACCTCCTGCCCAGGCACACTGCAGGACGCCCTCAGAATGCAGCTGTTTTCATTTTCTCTTTATTTCTGTTGGCAGCTACATCCACTAGGATATAAGATGTAAGTGCCACAGGAATGTGTAAGATTTAGAATACAGTATTGGTATTGGTGAACATACGGTTCCTGGGCTCTCCAGAAGGTCTTTTTCACACCTCCCACCTTACATTACCCAATTAACACCTTGACAGAAGATAGGACTTTCACTGCCTATCACATGCACACCTGAAGGTAGGCATGGACATAGTCCTTGTGCATGCCTGGAATCCTGGAAAAGAGGACTATGTGGAGAACTGGAAGGTATTTAAGAATGGCAGGAAACAGAAAGCAGTAGATAGGAAATGGATCTATGACACACCATCTACAGAGCACGCTACACATCCTCACAGCAGTAAAACAGTGTTCCTTACATGTGCAAGTATTCTAGCATTTCTGCTGCACATAACAGAAGGCATCCTCAAGATGAACCTGGACTCTTTGGTCTTAGTAAACTGGATTTTGGCAAGTATCTCTTGCTTTTTGCTCCAATGTGACATCCAGGCCTGAAATTATTCTTTGCAGATCTCAGAAGGCTTGGATTTCTAACTCAGAGTAAGAACAGAGAGCTGAACTCTATGAATAAAAGAGATGGTACATTTAAAAAGACTAAATTGGCTATGAGGAGATGCACATGCAGTCATTTCTCTTTATAGGCTCACTTTGAATGAAAGGCTAATTCCAGATAACTTGGGGAAAAGTAGAAGTAGAATGTGGTTTGCAGTTCTGTAATACTATAGCCCCAAACATTGAACCTGACCCGTAACTCACATGAATAAACATGAGTGGAAGGCCAAACCATGGCTTCCTCAGCCAGAACTGGACATTGTTCTAAAACAGTATTGTCAGGTTGAACGAAGCTGTAACCATGCATGTGGTCCATCTGTCATGGATTTCTCTAAGCACAGATGAAGATTAGGTAATGCAACATGCTTTTGCTGTTGAAAGTAGAGCACAGATTTCTGCCAAGAACACAAAGTACACAGTTTTCCATCTTCCCTCTCACTAAGTATGACTGAACACCATGGGGAAATTTTACATCTATCTATCTATCTATCTATCTATATATATATATATATATATATATTTAGCCTTAACAAGACTCTGAAAGTTCGAAGGAAGACTACCTAGCCAATGACCTCAAGTCTCAAACAATGGCATAGTAATGAGTTCATTGGACCCTTCTTACCTCTTTAACACCAGTCGGGGCTAAAGAAACTAGCCAACTAGGAAAGATCAACAAATGCCTTTTCTATCTAGCCAAACAAGAAACAAGACAAAGGTTTTAGGTAATATTTCTTTTTTATTTAATTTATTTTGTATACGGAAATGATAATATATTTATGAAATGGAGTTACTTAATTCCAGAGATATTTAATTAAACATGTTTCCTGGGATTTTTTTACATTAAGACATAACTACACCATCCCTTCCCTTTCTTCCCTCCCACCTGTCTCATAACCAACAGCAATACCCCTACTGCCTCTCCAATTTGTGCCCCCTATTTCTTGGTGATTATTTCATATGTGTAAATGCATAAATACATAAATAAGTCTGCTCAATCCATTGCAGATTGATTAAGTATCAAATTCATCCATCAAAAGTTCTATAATTAGTAAGTTCAGGAAACAGGAAGGATAGAAGATAAACATACAACAATTAATTGCATTTTTATATACTAACAACAAACCTTTGAGCACACAATTTACAAACTCTGTGTGTGTGTATATGTGTGTATGTATGTGTGTGTGTGTGTGTGTGTAAATCTAGTAAACATACAGAATGTTTAAATGCTATTGATAATGGGAAAGGAGAACAAAGAAGATCTAAATAAATAAAAAGACATATCTCGATCACCTATTAGAGCATGTGACAGACAATGCAATGCCTGTCAAAATCTCGTGTTTTTTTCTGGCTATTAGCAATACTGCTCTAACTTTATGTTAAAAGACAAAAGGATCAAATTGGTTTAATGACTTTATAAAAGAATTGACTGAGAGAGACATCGGTCTCTCTAGTTTCAGGAATCACCTACTGCCGAAACCAGGATCATGTGGTATCTGTGGAAGGCTAAACACCACATCAGCAGAACAGAGGAGAAATCAGAAAGATCCCCACAGAAATGCGCTGAATGATTCCGCAAAGATGTCAAAGAAGTTCAAGAGAATAAAACCAACTTTTTCAAAAAGTGATATTGGAGTAGATGGAGATCCATGGGCAAAAGAAGAACCCTATCATAAGTCTCACACTCGGTGTGAAAACTAACTCAGAACAGACCATGGTATACATACAACATGCAAAGCTACCGTGGTTTAGAAACATCTCAAGGATCAGGAGCTAAGTGGATACTCACCTGTCACATTGGAAGCACGATCACGGAAAGGAAAACCAGTGGATTAAAAACTTTCAAATTTTAAAGCTTCTTTTTGTAAATGGTCCCTATCCGTAGATAACAAGCTACAAAGTCAGAGAAAGTGTGTACAAGATAACAGCTGACAAAAAAGCAGCATTTAAAACCTATGATAAGCCTCAATACACAGCCATAGCACACAGGTGATCTAGTTAGGAAACATGCAACACACATGAGACACTTCACCAGATACAAAGATTGAAATAAACAAAGAAGTTCACCATCCTAGCTATTAGAGGTTAGAAATTAATTACAATAGGAGGATTATTGGGAGGGGAAAGAGAAGAGGAACATTTTAATTTTAAAAATATTTACAAACAAAAAATTAAAAGATACTACTACTGTCCCATACAAAAAAAAAAAAAAAAAAAAAAGACAAAAATTTAAAACATAAAATGACCGAGAAGCTGGGTCTGGTAAATTTATGACCAGTNAAACAAAAAATTAAAAGATACTACTACTGTCCCACCTTCCTAAAAAAAAAAAAAAAAAAAAAAGCCTAAAATTTAAAACATGAAGATACCGAGAAGCTGGGTCTGGTAAATTTATGACCAGTCTTGAATACACAATGAGTTCCAGGTGAGCCTGGGTTCAAGCGAGACCCTGCCAAAAACAAAAACCAAAAGCCTCTGGCACTTGGTCCTATGAAGGCTCTATGCCCCAGTGTAGGGGAATGCCACGGCAGGGAGGCGGGAGTGGTGGGTAGGGGAACACCCTCATGGAAGCAGGGGTGGGGGGGTGGAGGGTGGAGGTGGGTTGGGGGTGTCCAGGTGAAACTGGGAAAGGGGATAACATATGAAATGTTAATTTAAAAAAATATCCAATAAAAAAAGCCTCGGCCATTCCAAATGCTAATGATGGCATAGAAATCTGAGTTACACATTTATAGAGGTAATATAAAATGCTACAGCTCCTCTTCCAAAGAATATTACACGCCATTACTTACAGACATGATCCCGGAAAAATATAAAGAAGTATATTTACCAGCAAAGCTGTACACAAGGTTGGTGTCAACTTTATTCATATAGGCAAAATGTACAAACAGCCCACATGAGCACTGTGGTAACCACTCAAACACACTTATTGATCAGTGTCATGTCATACTACCCAGCTATAAAAAGGAAGGGTCTTTTGGCACACCCAACAGCAAATCACCAGATGCTCATGTTGAATGGTGAGGGATATTCATGAACTCAGAAGTAGAAAACATGCTTGAGATTGGCATGGGGGGGTCAGGATTGGGGGGTCTGTGTGATTCAAAAGGATTCCCTGTGTTGATAGAAAGATTCTGTATCCTAAGACTTGGCACCATTTTCCTAGTTTTGATATCATTCTCTAGAGTTTCAACGATTTTTCCTACTGATTAAATTGAATAAGGAAAACACAAGGCCGGTCTGTAGTATTTATTACAACTGAATATGAATTTGCAATTGACTCCAAATGAAGAGTTTAATTTAATAAATCTAGAGAACTGAAGAAGAAAAAATGCAGCCGAGCTCAAGGGACGCTCAGGGTCAAACAGAGAACTCCTCTGTCTTCAGACTGCTTTTACCACTGTCTGACAGGTGCATTCGAAGACGCAGCACACAAAGAGGAAGAGAAGGCCTTTGACTTTAAAAGACAGATGTCGGGGAGATTCAGAGTGTTAAGAAATAGACTGAGGATCAGCGTAAGAAAGAGCTTGGCGGCAGGAATCTAAAGAGTGTCCAGCTCTAGCACGGGTCACCTAAAGAGCAGAGCTGCCTTGTAAATGTGTTCAAGCGGAAAGCATCCTGCAAAAGGCCTGACTGTGTTGAGAAAGGATTGGACCTCATCTGGCATCACAATTTCAAATGTCAACAGAAGCCTGTGAGTGAGTGTGAACCAGGAACATAAGCTGGGAGAGAGAAGAAAGGTGTCGGACCAGGGCCGTGGAAGACTGCAGAGGCCATCTGCCACTGAGCCCTGGGTGAATGTAGCCATGCAAGAATGCTGACCTGGTGAAGCTGAGCCTGCAGATGTTTCCAGGGCAAGGGGGAAACGCAGCGTTTGTGGGAAATGCTATGAGATCCAAAGCCATGCAGTTTTAATCTAGTAACAACAAATGGTTTTCATTATGCAGTTTTTGCCTTACTAATTTCAAACAAATTTTATAGTGAGATGCCATTACAGGTAGATGACTGTTCCCATGAAAACATCTTGAGAATACATATTATTAAGTGCTTTATATAAGGTCTATGTAGGCCGGGTTGGCCTAGAACTCACAATGTAGATAGATCAGGCTAGCCTCTAACTCACAAAGATACACATCACCCCACAGTCACACCCATTGCCTCTGACTCCCAACAGCTAGAATGAAAGATGTACAAGAGTTTATGTTTTATTTGCTGCAATTTGTGCTTGGTAATAAATGTTACAATTAGAACAGTCTTTCTGGTCAGGTAAAGTGGCACACACTTTTAGTTCCAGTTCTCACAGGGGCAGAGGCAGATGGATCTCTTGTGAGTTCGAGGCCAACCTGGGCCTACATAGTAGGACCCCTGTCCCAAAACATAAAACAAAAACAAACAACAACAAATCCAGCATCTTTCTGTTCAGTCTTGAAGACGATGTCTCCCCATTTGGAAGGTGCTTTATGAACATTTCCATTTTCTTGAAACATATATCATCTTTACCACACAGCCAGACAGAGAGATGCCTCTTTGTTCAAGTCTACTTCATAAGAGTGTTTCTCTTCTCTAACGTGATTGGAACGTTCTGAGGAAACCTGCCAAGGCCTGTCTTTTGCTCCTCTGTCCTGGGTGTTGCTTATCACTGTTAGTGCCACACACGAACCCAAACACAGGTAAATAAAGATTACTTAGCTTTGCTTCCCACCAGACCCTGTGTCAGATAAGGGGATGTAAGATACCCCTAGACCAAAAGGGAAGTGCCGGAAGGCTCGGGTTCTACCATGTCTGGACTTTTCCAAGGACTTCAGAATCTTCTTGCCCCTCAGCCAGTCTTCCCGCTTGAGGTGCCAGCACCAACCCTAGTCCCCAGAAGCTTTCTAGAAGGTCTGGTTGACTTGCCAAAAGTAATAAATGTGTCAGTCAAACTCTGTTCAACATGCATTTCAGGTTAACAGTTGCCTCTGCAGTACAAGGCAACCTAGATAATATGGCCAAGACGGCCGGGGAAGCACTTTCCTTGGACATCTTTCTTTCAACTTCAAGCAGATGTTACTTCATCTATTGTTTCTCTGGTACCTTGGGAGCCCTATGTGTGGCAGGCAGAGTTCTCCAGCGCCAGTGGAGTAAGATATGGTAAGGCAGGTATCTCTGACGCAGAGAGATGCAGTCATACTGAGGTACTAAGACCATCATGGTTTCCTCTTAGCCAGCACACACTGAGATTTGAGTTGGAAATCCAGTTTAGTGTTTGAGAAAAACATAAAGTTACCAGAATTCAGATCATTTTGTGCTGGGGAAGAAAACACACACACACACACACACACACACACATACACATACACATACACACATACACACATACACACATACACACACAGGTATACATGTACACATTTACATATACAAACATACATAAGAGGTCCATCTTTAAGAGCTCTGACAGCCAAGCAGCACCATCTCTTAGACAGGTAGTAAAGACAACGGGCAGGCAGCATGGCTGAAGCCTGGCCAAGTTTTCATTGGAGTCTCTCAAGGTAGGAAGCTTTGAATGCACCCACCATTCAGACATGATAGAAGATTAAGATGAGAGATTCACTAAGTATTCTGAGTTTGGTCACAACCCATAGTGTGTGTGTGTGTGTGTGTGTGTGTGTGTGTGTGTGTGTGTGTGTAGGTAGGTATATATGAGTGGGTGTGGGTATGTATATATGAGTTGATATAGCACCTTATGCCTCATAAATGTGTGAAAACTACAAACCAACAATTGTTTTTAAATTTTGAAACCTGCTTTGGGGAATTTGAAGTTCCACAAGAAGTCAGAATCAAATCTGCCTTCACAGCTGTCCACATGCCCAGAATGGCAAGGTGTTCTGTTGACCTCTGGGTGTCCTCCGTGTTCATACCTGGACTCTGAAATCTTAAAAGATGGCATTTTCCCATTCCCACTGGAGCCATTGTGTTCTGTTCTCCCTGCCAGGAAACTTCATCTCATCTCCTTTGCTTTCCCTTTGATTCCATCAGATTTCCCACCTTGCACTTCCTTCACCCAAACTATTACTCTTTTTGTTCCTCTTCATTGATGTAGACTTATTTGGTCCTATTGAATGTGTTGTTCTGTAGAATTTTTTAAGTGACAGAGAAGAGAGAAAGAGTCCAAAAGGCTTCTGTCCTACCGAGTATTTCAGCTTCCGAGCTCAGTTCTAAGGACACACACTGCCCTGGGAATGGCTGGCCGGAGTCCTGCAGTGACCACATGTAAACCGCAACACTAGAACAATCTTCTCAGATGCCGAAAGGCTGCAGAGCAGCACAAAGAAAAGAGGCATGCTCTCTAGTGCCACATGTCACCTTTAGACCTGAAAGAACAAAGGTTACCAACCGATAGACAATTTCTATCAAAGTGTAGTTCCTGGGCTAAATTTCATTGTGTTGGATGTGAGTCCAATGAAAGCCACAGCAAAAGCATCAAATGGTTTCCTTAATACTTTTCTTCAGTCTAAGACAAGCTTTTACTACTAGACTAGTCCCTTACCTTATCATTTCCATCTACCCCTTTTAAACCCTGCAGTGTATTTTCCAAGAACAAGCAATGAATAGGGAGAGGGTCTTTAAACATATCACGAAGAGACACTCCTCTTCAACACTGCTAGAGTCTGCCTGTTCTTCAATTAAGAGTAGAACCTACATTTACGAACTCTTAACCCATTCACTTTTACAACTCTGACCTTGTCTGCCACTCCCTTCCCTGTCCCTCTATCCAACAGTAACAGTCTCCAATAACAGCAAGGTCTTACAGATGCTGCCCTAGGAAGTGGTGAGACCCAGTTTTGGTTTTAAGACAGAAACTCAAATGTAGTCCTGGCTAGCCTGGAACTTGTTATGCAGGTCCCATTGGCCTCAAACTCAACAGAAATTTGCTTGCTTCTGCTGCCTCTGCCTCTGCCCCTACCCCTGCCTCTGCCTCTGCCCCTACCCCTGCCTCTGCC
>NC_034592.1:64111203-64115392 GCF_900095145.1 Mus pahari | reverse complement strand
CCCTGCCCCTGCCCCTGCCCCTGCCCCTGCCCCTGACCCTGCCCCTGCCCCTGCCCCTGCCTCCTGTGTTGTGGGGAATAAAGGTGAGCACCACCATGCCAGGCTTAAAATACATTTTTCACAAAATAATCGCAATTCACAGTCACAAAAACATCAACTACTGTATATTTCCTACAGCTGTATTCATGGGGACGTTAACATTCCATAGAGGATGCTCAGTATTAACAGAATGAAGGCAAACTGTAAATTCTCCGAGTGTGTTTGAGTTAGAGAGTGGATGCGACATCTGGGTAGTCTTTCTTAATTGCCTTTCACTTTAGTAAGTGAGACCCAACTTTGTCCTGAGACCACAACTGCTCATCCTCACTTGTAACACTATAAAATATTGTCCTAGTTCTTTGACTTGGTGTCAACCTTCCATCCGATTGATGTCAGTCAGTCGGACCCTCTCCTGGATCCGGAGGTGGGGTTGAGAAGATGCCTCTGTTTAGGTTCTGGGTCATGCTTGCTGGTCTCCTAACACTCATTTTCAAATCTTTATCTCTGAAGACCTAGCAGCTAGACCCTCACCTGTAGTTTGCCCCATGAGACTCGGCCGAATTTCTTATTCTTCGCCTAACAAATCATTTCAGAGATGCACCACCTAGATTCCCTCAGAAATACTTGTTAGCCAGCTGTGGCAAGTGCAGCCATCAGACAGTTTCCACTATCAGCCTCTTCAAGGACTACCATGGATATGGGGCAACAGGCTTCTGGCAATGGCCCAATGATGAACCCTCAAAGAAATAGTACTTGATCTAGAATGTTCTACCAGTTGACCAACATACACCAGCTGCATATGACAATCTGGCTTTTTTTTTTTTTTAACCTGATACTGCCTCCAGCCTCTATTATTAAAATTACAAGGGTTGATTCTTAATTTATACCAAATAAATAGCTAAATATCATGTCATCACCTGGTCTGAAGACTCTACCTGTAAACTCCTAATGTTCCTAACAGCAATGTCACAACTGAGAAACTAAAGAGCTGGGGAATAAGGCAGAAGGGGTGTGGGGGAGCAAGACTGGCTTGCCTGCCACTGAAGCAAGGCTAAGAACAGTAATGGGCCCTCAGCAGATCATGTGCTTGCTGTATCAGGTAATAACATTTTAAAAGCTAATTTGCCTTTTTAGGACTTTCAGCTAAAATATCTTCCAATTCTCACTCTCAAAGCAAAAAATTCTTTCTTCATTTTAACCTAATTCTTTTACCAAAAAAAAGAAAAATAAAGACATCAATTCTTTAACCAATGATCAGAGAATAATTCAGGCCCTGAATGAGTACCTGAGAGACCGGTCTCACTGCGTCATATATTTTTTAAATATGTCACCTTGCAGATTATATATTTGCAGCATCCATTTGTTAAACATTTCCTTTCCGCTATATGCACTTAAGGTTTAAAATAAGTTAATAAGAGGTAGTCAGCCCTCTGTTTCAAGAGATGATAAATTTATTCTTAGCACTTCCATTTCTGGTTGTTACTACCACTTAGAGGCAGAAATGATCCAGCCCTACTTTATTATTTTATTTTCTTATTCAGAGAGAACTGCCTTTGATCCCTGTGCTTCTAATATCTAGAAAACACCTTGGCCGCATCCACGGACACACAAGCACCTCCTGCCTTTGCCTGAGGGTGAGAATGGCTTGTGCTTGGCAAATCCCCTCCCCCCTTATTCCAGAGTGGCTTATGTCTGCACTAAGCCCATTCCACTTGGCCCCTTATGAGCAGTTCTGAATTCCAAAGGCTGCTTGTTTGAAAATTCATGAGCGTCTCAATGATGCAATTCCTTTTTTGGCTGCCCGACTGCTCAGTTAGTTCAGACAACAAGATGCTTAGGGAATGGATAATTTTTCCCTTTAGCTGCCAAAACCTAACAGAGGGGTTGGTATTTTATAGCTATTGTGGAATTTTCAGAAGTTTGGAAAACAGAGGATTTTTATTTTTTGTTTTGTTTTGATATAGGACATTTTGACAATGGCTTTGGCAGCAATACAGAAACCTCCATGCTTGTGAAGCAGGATAACATTTGCAGCCATCTGGCTTCCATGGAGCACCCTCCAAGTGGGATAGATACAAAAACAGTGACAATTAGGGAGGTTAAAATGACTTTCCCACTGGTTTCTGAATGGAACTATCCAGTGACCAGGATCCAGGGCTGTGGAGAAGCTGATGGTTCTTAGCACACTTCCAGCAGCAAGAATTGACACCTCCATTATTCCTTAGTTTTCCATCCCCACCCACTCTCATCACCACACTTCATCCAGATTTCTGAACTCAAATTTTTGCTTGGTAGAACGTCTACAATCACTGCAAATTGCAAAATCCATGAAAAGATTCACGGTATATGAATAGCCCAGTTAATTTCTTCTCTAACTATGACTTAAGCTTGCTTTCAAGAAATTTAGAAAATATTTAAAACAGCATCATAAGAGTCACTTACCTTTACATTTCAAAGCTTTGTCAATACATGGTAAACATTAGGTATGGTTGGGATGTCTTTTTTAAGCAATATAATACAGGTGATTCTCTTTTTTTATTTCAAATGTTTTCCCCTTTCCCTGTCTCCCCTTAGGAAACCTCTTATCCCATCCCCCCCCCTGTCTCTATGAGGGTGCTCCCCCACCCAACCACCCACTCCCATCTTCCTGTCCTGACATTTCTCTACACTGGGGCATCAAATACCCTCAGGCCCAAGGGTCTCTCCTCCCACTAATGTCCAACAAGGCCATCCTCTGCCACATATATGAACAGCGTCATGGATCACTCCATGTGTATTCTTTGGTTGTTGGTCCAGTCCCTGGGAGCTCCGGAGGGTCTGGCCTGTTGACACTGCAGCTTTCTCCATGGGGCTACAGACCCCCTCAGGTCCTTCAGTCTCTTCTCCAACTCCTCCATCATGGACCCCCCATGCTCAGTCCAATGGTTGGCTTCGAGCATCTGCCTCTGTATGTGTCAGGCACTGGCAAATCCTCTCAGGAGACAGCCATACAGATGATTCTTAATCCTTGAAAGTAAAAAGAAAAACTTCATTTAAATTAGCAACTGAGACTTTTGCTCTCTTAAAATTCTTTACTATTTATCACAGTAATCAGGACATATAAAGGTATATAAGAAATAGTACATCATAAGAGGCCAAAATTGCTCACTACTCAAGAAAGAAATTAGCTCAAGTTGTGCAAATACATGGTACCCAGTTGCTAGGAAGGAGGAAATGAAAAAAAGCAAGTCAGGTTGACATACCTTGGAGGTATGTGACAACACAGAGGGAGAGGGAAGGATAAAGGATAAGTTAAGGATGCTTTAAAAAGCCAATGCAGGGACCTTAGATGAGATGCCCTATAGTGAGGAGAGAGAACTTGTGGAGACCACCTCTAGTAGAAAGAAAGGGCATCAAGTGGAGAGATGAGATTTGCTGTCCCACAGTCAAAAACTCTGACCCAGAAATGTTCCTGTCTAGGGAAACTGCAGGGACAAGGGCGAGGAGACTGAGGGAAAGGAGGACCAGGAACAGGCCTAAATTGGAGTCCAGCTCAAGGGGAGGCTCTAAGGCCTGACACTATTACTGATGCTTACAGACAGGACAGCCTAACATGGCTCCCCTCTGAGAGGCCCAACAAGTAGCTGAAAGAGTCAGATGCAGATACACCAATCAATAGACAAAAGCCAGGGACCCCTGTGGTTGAATTACAGAAAAGGTTGGAAGAAGCTGAGGAGGAGGGCAGCTACATAGGAAGACCTGCAGTCTCAACTACCCTGAACCCCCAAAACCTCTCATACACTGAGCCACCAACCCGGCAGCATACATGTGCGGATCTGAGGCACCCAACACATATACAGCAGAGATCTGCCTGGCCTGGCCTCAGTGAGAGAAGAGGCACCTAATCCTTGAGGCCACAGGGAATGGGAAGTTATTTTGGGGTAGGGAATGGAGCTATTCTCTTGGAGGGGCAGGGGAGGAATCAGATGAGGAATGGTAAGAGGGCAGACTGGGAGGGGGGAATAACGACTGGACTGTTAGAAAGAAAGAGAAAGGAAGGAAGGAAGGAAGGAAAGAAGGAAGGAAGGAAGGAAGGAAGGAAGGAAGGAAGGAAGGAAGGAAGGAAGAAAGAAAGAAAGAAAGAAAGAAAGAAAGAAAGAAAGAAAGAAAG
>NC_034592.1:64092926-64111193 GCF_900095145.1 Mus pahari | reverse complement strand
GAAGGAAGGAAGGAAGGAAGGAAGAAAGAAAGAAAGAAAGAAAGAAAGAAAGAAAGAAAGAAAGAAAGAAAGAAAGAAAGAAAGAAAGAAAGAGAGAGTAAGTCATAGGGAATTATATTGTTTTTCAGATACTTAAAATTAAATATTATATATGTATATATATAAATATATGTGTATGTATAAGTTAGTATGTGTGCATAGAGTTTAATTAAAGTGACATTAACTGAGATAACAGTGTTCTCCTTACAAACCGTAGATTATTTAACAAAAATTCCAGTGGCACTGTGATGGTTTGTATATGCTTGGCCCAGGGAGTGGCACTATTAGGTATGGCCTTGTTGGAGTAGGTGTGTCTCTGTGGGTGTGAGCTTAAGACCCTCACCCTAACTGCCTGGAAATCAGTCTTCCACTGGGAGCCTTCAGATGAAGATGTAGAACTCTCAGCTCCTCCTGTACTATGACTATCCGGATGCTTCCATGTTTCTGCCTTGATGATACTAGACTGAACCTCTGAACCTGTGAGCCAGTCTCAATTAAATGTTGTCCTTTATAATACTTGCCTCAGTCATAGTGTCTGTTCACAGCAGTAAAACCCTAACTAAGACAGCTAGGTCCAGGAAACCTCCTTCTAAATTGTTGTTGGTCTAAAACAGTCCCCTAATCAAAATAGGCTAGAGCAGAGCTGTCTGGAAGTTGCCTTCCAGAAAAAGAAGGTAAGACACCATTACTTAAGACATCGCACACTTTGGACACAGGATTTAGAGAAATCTATCTGGATCTGACCTGGAATTATTCTCACTATCAACTAGCTCTCTTAGTTTAGGAAGTACCATGTAAAATGCTACTGGAGAAAAACAAACAGCAGTCCTATCCAGATATAATGCCAATGAACCACAGCAATGCCCATTATAATAAGATACTCTGAAAGATGAAATAGAGTCACTTGTGCCCTGGGTGCAACTTTCAGTCATTAGTCATTTAATTGAACTTAAGGCTTACTCAGTAGAGGGAAATTCGTGCCTGGTGCTGGAAATTTAATGAATTATTTGTAGCTGCTGAAGTCGTGGAACCTAGAGGAAAACCCACCACTGCCACCTTCTAAACCAGTATCATTTCTAACTAACTAAATGCTTACCCTGGTATCTACAGATAAATGTAGCTTTCAGTCATCATCAAAGAAGTTTCTTTTTGCAATAGATAGAGATCATTACAGAAAAACACAACAGGTAAATATGTTGAGATCAAGTGAGCATGACCGTGGGGTCCTTGATCAATTAATATATTTACAAATTAATACATTTATAACACAACACTAACACTTAATGTTCAACAAACATGACAGAGCAGGTGTCGGAAATATTGTAAGAATCAGAGGATGAGACTTCTGCTGTGAGATAATCTCTTCTACAGAACGAAACAGGGACACAAAGTTAGGGGTTAGATTTAGGAGAAGTTGGGAAAGAGAGTGGGATGAATACGACTGAGATACATTGTATGAAATACTCTAAGAAATACGAAAATACTTTTTATTAAAAGAATGTAAGTGAGGTAGTTCAGGAAGAGGACTCTACTCTCCTTCATCTCACTGGCCTCCTACAGTCTTTTAATGTTGGTCCCAAAACATGACTGAATAGTACTCTGTAATAGATATTTTATGCCCTCGCTTATTTTCTATAGAGTATCATACTTTTATCCAAAACTCTCATAGATTCCTCCTTTAGGCTGTCAAGTTGAGGAAAATTACAGCTAGGAGTGATCCAGCTGGAATTTCCCCTAAAGAGCTTAGCATTTTGAAGGAAGATAATTGTGGTAGTTTGAATATGCTTGGCTCAGGGAGTGGCATTATTAGGAGGTGTGGCCTTGTAGGAATAGATGTGGCCTTGTTAGAGGAAAGGTGTCACTGTGGGGATGGCCTTTGAAACCCTCCTCTTAGCTGCCCATGAACCAGATATTTCCTGTTTACTTTTGGAACAAGATGTAGAACTCTCCGCAACTCCAGCACCATGCCTGCCTAGATACTGTTTTGCTTCCCACCTTGATGATAATGGACTAAACCTCTGAACCTGTAAGACAGTCCTAATTAAATGTCCTTTATCAGAGTTGCCTTGGTCATGGTATCTGTTCACAGCTTTGGAAACCCAAACTATGAAAATGATGCAAAAAGTAGAGTTTCTAGAACCCATCTACAGAGCCTCAACATACCAGTTCTAAATCTATTTGATCCACACACTCCCAGACATATCTCCGGCCACTCAGTTCCTTCACCAGCTCAGTCTGAGGTACGCTAGAATCTCATATCAGAAATACAAGCAATGAAACAGTCTGTATGTCCAGGTCAAATAGCAAAACACAAATACAAAAAATAAAAGTCAAGACAATGTACCGGACCAAAAGAAATCCCACCAATCTTATAGACATATTCTTTGGTGACAATTTACCTTTTTGAATGTCAAGATACCTGTTTGAATGCCAAGACACAGGATTTAAAAGAACAATTATAAAAGTAATAAAAGAATTCAAAAAGTTTAGTAGGATTCTACAGGAGTAGCTTTTTGTGTGTGTGGTTTTTTTTTTTTTTTTTTTTTTTTTTGAAATCTTTAGTGTTATTTACTTTCCCTAGTTTCCCTTTTCTACCCTTCCTTCCTGATATTTAACCCCTCTTGATTCATAATACGTCTTTAGTCCTTTATAACTGTGCATTACATCACCCCAAAATATATCTGTACACACATATTAAAAGAATTAAAATGAAAATTTGCAAGATAAAACATATACCTTGCAAAATTATTAAACCAAGGTCCTATGACTACATAGACCACAGAGTAGGAAAGTACCAACTCCTATTATTCTGCCAAATGAACATATATTTATCCTAGTTCTAATAACGTATTATACCTATAGGGAAATGCATCTCCCAACCCTCATAATAGAAGCTTCTAGTCACAGTAGGTAGTCTCAAACACAAAGACCAACACCTGGCCAAGACGCAGGGCAGAAAAGACTGCAGAATATTCATCCCTAAAGGAAATATATATACCACAACCCCTCCTCCAAGTCCTCAGTATCATTGTGGACTAGAGGCCAGAAAGAAAGTAAGAGCCACAGGTGATAGATAACCACAATGGAATGTATCTTCTAAGCATGGGGTGGCAACTCCACATATGCACTCAAGCTGTGTCAACATACACAAAGTGTATGCAAGCTCAAGCCAGGCCAAATCCCAGAATGGAATGGGAGTTGAGAAGAAACCCCAGCCCCAGCCAAGAAGCTATTAGCGATGTTTAAGAGGGTCAATTTTTTCTACTCAGAATATAGACTCAGATCAATTGACCATGCACCAGTGGAAGCTCATACATCTAAAAATATTTTGGCAGCATAAATTGGTATTAATGAAGGGAAAAAAATGTAGTAGTAGCCAATTAACTCCATTCAAATCAATCAAGCAATGGTGACTTTGTTTTCCTCACTACTCACCCCAATGAAAGATACACACACAAGCACACACACATACACACACACACACACACACACACACACACACCAACCTTATATTTTAATATGTCTTAAACAGCTCAATGGCTGGGCCACTTCTTAACATCTATGCAGCTAGCACATTATGACCTCTGATAGCCCTGATTCATCACTTAATAAAACGTATATTCCATATTAGCTGCCCTGGACTCAGACCTGTTACTCTCCTGGGCCAAGATCCCCAACTCTTACATGTTAGCTGCATTCTCTCTTTTGCACCTCTCAAACCTGGTCTTTACTATTTTTCAGGCTTGATGGCTCTCTCCTTTCTCCTTTCTCCTCTCTCCATCCCTTACCGGAGAATCGTAAAATTCCTACCTCTGTCTCCTTGCCTAACCTTGGGCAACTTTATTTACCAATCAAAATAAACTGGGGACAGGGACCCTCAGCATCTTATGTGAAGATGTAGAGACTCCCACATAATTTGGGGGGGCTGAATTAACATAATACAAACATTAGACCAAATCTATACCAAAAAAGACACAAAGTTGGGTAGGAAGGTAGGGGAGCTTGATATAAAAATATTTGGGGTAGGAAAGGTGAATCTGATCAGAATATATTGTACAAAATTCTCAATGCACTCATAAAAATATATTTTGAAAAAAAAGAGTCCACACCTTTTAATAATCACTTTAAATATGGATGGTCTCAAGTCGCCAATCAAAAGACACAAGTTGGTTGGATAGATTGAGAAACAAAATCCATCATTTTTTGTCTATATAAAACTCATCTTCAAGGATAAAGTTCTCTTTTGAGGGAAAATTTAGGGAAAAAAGTGTCTCAAGTAAATGAGACCAGAAAACAATATGTATTACTATTCTAATATCTGACAAAAATAGACTTTAATCTAAAGGTAATCAGAAAAGGTAAAGAAGGACACTTCACTCTGATCAATATAACAGTTAACTAAATAGACATTATTATTATAGATATTTATGCATCAAACTCTGGTCAACCAATTTCACATAAAACCAACTGCTGGACTCTGGGACTGAAAATTATTCCAACTCAGTATTCAATACCTCATGCATATATATATATATATATATATATATATATATATATATCATCTGGATGAAAAATAAACAGAAAAAAATCAAAATAATATGCCATCACAGGTCAAATGGACCATATATATACCTACATAATATTCCACCCAAACACCAAAAATGAATACTCTGTTAAAGAGCCCATAGATGTTTTTCTAAAATATATCGAATATTAAGACAGGAAAGAAATTGTAATGAATTCAGAAAAATTGAAATAATTCTGTGCATGCTATCTCACCATATGCTATAAAGCTTAAAAATTAATAGGAAAAGAATCTCCAGTAATCACACCAACTAGAGATTAAGGAATACATTTCTGAATGAATGGATAAAAGAAGAAATCAAGAAATGAATAAATAAAAACTCCAAATGAATGCAAATGAAAGCACAGTAAAACAGCGCTTAGATACAACCCGACAGGCCTGAGAGGGAAACTCAGATCTCTCAGCTCACACATTTTAAAATATAAAGGAGTGCCAATATATGATTTATTGATAGGACATAAAAATTTGAAAAGAACCAATGAAAAACAAAACAAAGTCCAAAAGACAATAATAGAAATCAGGGCATAATTTAGTGGTACAGAAATAAAGTAAATTATACAAAGACTCAAGGCATTTAAAAGCTAGTTATTCAAAAATATCAACAAACAAAGACTGATAAAACCTTGGCCCATCTAAGTAAAAGAAAGAAAAAATAGGAAGGGAGGGAGGGAAGAAGGAAGAAAGGATGAATGGATAAAAGGATAGGTGGAAGGAAGGCATCTAAATTAAGAGAATGATAAACTCGTGGGGATATATAACAATAGACAGGAAGGAAATTCAGAACCTTATAAGGTGATGCTTTTAAATCTATAGTCTATTAAGTTAGAAAATATTAAAGAACTTTTCAATTTCTAGATTCACCCAAACTACAAAAATTAAACTAAAAAGAGGTCATCAATTTAAATAGACCCCCCCAAAAAATAAGGAGATGAAAACAGTAATAAAAAGCCTTCTGACTAAAAAAAGCCTAAATCCAGATGGACTCACAGCAGAACTCTACCAGACTTTCAAAGAAGATACACAACCAACACATCTTAATTTTTAAAAAAATAGGAAAAGCAGGAGCGCTTCCAAATTTATTCTATGAAGCCTGCATTTCTCTGATACCTGAGCCAGGGAAAGGAATACTGCAGACCAATATCAATCATGAATATCAATCCAAACTTCTTCAATAAATACCTCGAAACTGAATGCACACATAATCTTTGAGGTGCAGGTACAGTTAAAAACATGTAAGTCAAAAAATGCAGAAAATCGTATGTAAGTAGACTTAGAGACAAGGGTCACATAATCATCTCAATACATATAGAATTGGCCTTTGATAAAAAGGAAAGATATTTGTGATAATAGATCTAGAGAGGGCAGCACTGGAGGTGACATGCCTCAAAAGAATAAGGACTAAACATTATAAACCCACAGCCAATATCACCCTAAATGAAGGACAAGTTTAAAAAAATCCCAAGAAAGCTAAGAATGAGACAGTTTCCCACTAACCCCGCTCTTTTAATATAAGGCTTTAAGTGCTAGCTGGAGCAACAAAACAGGAGAAGGAATTTAAGTAGATATAAATAGGACAGGAGAAAGCCAAGTTATCCTCCCTGCCAGGAGATATTTATATATAAGAAATCCCAAAAGTTTCATGAAAAAAAAAAAATGTTTAGAAATGATTAACAGCTTGCAATCCCACCAACAATGGAGGAGTGTTCCTCTTTCTCCACATCCTCACCAGAGTCTGCTGTCACCTGAGTTTTTGATCTCAGCCATTCTGACTGATGTGAGGTGAAATCTCAGGGTTGTTTTGATTTGCATTTCCCTGATGACTAAGGATGCTGAACACTTCTTTGAGTGCTTCTTAGCCATTTGATATCCCTCAGTTGAGAATTCTTTGTTTAGCTCTGCACCCCAATTTTAATAGGGTTATTTGGTTCTCTGAAGTCTAACTTCTTGAGTTCTTTTTATGTATTGGATATTAGCCCTCTATCAGATGTAGGATTGGTAAAAATCTTTTCCCAATCTCCTGGTTGTTGTTTTGTCCTTTTGACAATGTCCTTTGCCTTACAGAAGCTTTTCAATTTTATGAGGTTCCATTTGTCAATTGTTGATCTTGTAATCAGTCTGGCAGTTCCTCAGAAAGTTGGACATAGCTCTACCTGAAGATCCAGAAATACTGCTCCTGGGCATATACCCAGAAGATCTTCCAACTGGTAATAAGGACACTTGCTCCACTGTGTTCATAGCAGCCTTATTTATCATAGCTAGATGTTGGAAAGATCCCAGATCTCCCTAAACAAAGGAATGGATACAGAAAATGTGGTACATTTATACAGTGGAGTACTACTCAGCTCTTAAAAACAATGACTTCATGAAATTCACTGGCAAATGGATGGAACTAGAAAATATCATCCTGAGTGAGGTAACCCAGTCACAAAAGAACACACATGGTATGTACTCACTAATAAGTGGATATTAGCCTAAAGGCTCAGAATACCCATGATACAACTCACAGACCATATGAAGCTCAAGAAGAAGGAAAACCAAAGTGTAAATTCTTCAGTCTGTCTTAGAAGGGGGAACAAAATACTCACAAGAGGTAGAGGGTGGGGGGGACTTAGGAGGAAGAGAGGAGGGGAAGGGGGAAAAGTCAGGGTCAGGTATAAGAGGAGATGGAGATGATATATAAAAGGTCAGGAAATTGAGCAGAGGTGTGTAGTAATGAGGGATGGGGAACTGGACGTAGCCACCAAAAGTCCCGGATGCCAAGAAAGCAAAAGGCTCCAAGGACTCAAAGAAGATGAGATTAGCTGAAATGTCCAACAAAGGGAAGGGAGAATCTGTAGAGACCACATCAAGAGGTTAGACAAGGCCCCCAGTTGAGGGTTGGGGCCACCCACTCATCCCCAGTTTTTTCACCTAGAATGGCTCCTGTCTAAAAGAAATACAGGGACAAAGAGTGGAGCAGAGACTGAAGGAAAGGCCACCCAGAGACTGCCCCACCTGGGAATCCATCCCATATACAGCCACCAAACCCAGACACTATTGTGGATGTCAAGAAGTGCTTGCTGACAGGAGCCTGATATAGCTGTGACCTGATAGGCTCTGCCAAAGCCTGACAAATACAGATGGACTGAGTATGGGAACCTCAGTGGAAGAGTTAGGGAATGGACTGAAGGTGCTGAAGGTGTTTGCAACCCCATAGGACGAACAACAGTATCAACTAATCAGACCCCTGAGAGCTCCCAGGGACTAAACCACCAACAAAAGAATACACATGGAGGGACCCATGCTCCAGCCACATATGTAGCAGAGGATGGCCTTATCTGGCATCAGTGGGAGGAGAGGTTAGTTCTGTGAAGTCCCCATGCCCCAGTGTAGGGGAATGCCAGGGCAGTGAGGTCGGAGTGGGTGGGTAGGGGAGCACCCTCATAGAAGCAGGGGAAGGGGGATGGAATGGGGTGTTTGGAGGGGAAACTTGGAAAGGGGATAACATTTGAAAGATAAGTAAATAAAATATTCAATAATGAAAGGGGAAAAAAAGAAATGATTAAGAGCTTGAGCGAAGTGTCAGGACACAAAATCCACTGTCTACCATTGACACACTGAGAGAGAGATTGTGGGAACGCTCTTATTCACAATAGCCTTCAAAAATATCAAGAAGTAAACCTAATCAAGAAAGGAAATGAAAATGAAAACTATATCTCTGAATAGCTTGAGCAGGACTTTAGAAGATATAAAGACCTCCCAAGCTCATGTATTCTTAGAATAAATTGTGAAAATGAGTGTACTGCCAACAGCAATTTATAAATCCAATGCAATTGCAATCAAAATTCCCATTCCATTCCTCACAGAAATAGAGTGAAAATCCTAAAATTCATATTAAAGCACAAAGACCCCTGATAACCAAAGTGACCCTAAATAAGAAGAACAGTGAAGAGGAATTACCACAACAGGTTTCCAGCTACAGTGCAGTCCTGTGGTAATACAAACAGTAAAAAACAGACATGTAGACCAGTGGAACAAAATAGATCACCCAAACATGAGTTTGCATAATTATAAGTATGTCATAAGTACCTTCAACAAATGATGCTGGAAGACTGAATGAATTACTACATGTAAACAAATTAAAATAGATACATACACACACACACACACACACACATATACATATATATATATATATATATATATATATATATATATATATAGAGAGAGAGAGAGAGAGAGAGAGAGAGAGAGAGAGAGAGAGACTGAATTGGCCTAAATGAAATTATGTCACATAGGGTAAAAATGCTCCCCCTAAAATTCATAGACAATCTAATAAAAAAACCCACTGCCAGGCATGAGAAATCTTTGTTCAAGTTGTTGATTAGAGGGATACAAGAGACTCCCAGAACAATAAAGGTTATCATCATTGCTTTTGATTGCTACCCAGAACTTGGACATATGACCCTGTTGCTAAAGACACCCCAAACTTTAGACACAAAACTCAAAAGAATAGAGTTTTCAGTTCTCATAGCATCTCAAGCTGCTACGCAGTTGCCATGGTAAAAATCACAAAGATGATTGGCCCAATAAGCTATATCCAATGATGCAATCATAGCACTTACACCTTTGAGTTAACCAACAGTTGTCTAATTGGGTCTAAGGCCTTCTCAGTGCAAAGAAATTCATGCCAGGTACTGTAAACCTATAGTAGAATAGGCGTGGCAGCAAGCAGCATGCATGGTGGCAGAAGCAGGAAGCAGAGAAATCACATCTTCAGTCTGAAGCAGAGAGATTGAACTAGAAGTGAGGTGAGACTATATACTCTCAAAGCAAGCTCCCAATGACAGACGCACTTCCTCTAAAAAAGCTGTACTTCCCTATAGGTTCCCTAAGGAACAGCATCATGAACTGGGAACCAAGTATTTAAATACCTAAGCCTGTAGAGAGCAATTTTCAGTTAAACCACCAAAGGTGTTCACCCCAAATGATACATCTCCAAAACAAACAAACAAAAAACTGTATACTTAATGCTTGGGAAATATTGAGTAAGGAGGGGTTGGAAAAAGCCAGAGGACCAATAGCATGTTCTAGATATGACACAGAAGCTGTACCTACGACATTTCAACAATATGGTTGCCTAAACAAGACCTGCAATTGTAGATGGGAGAAATTTCACTAGGGTTCACCATTAGATAAGATACAGACAATAAATATCTGCTAAGATAGGAAAAATAGGTTTGCTTGAGGGATGAGCTCCCTAACAAATGAACATCACTAAATGGGCTCAGAAGGGGTGTGTGTGTGTGTGTGTGTGTGTGTGTGTGTGTGTGTGTGTGTGTAGCTATGGATTACATGTAAGTAACAATAGTAAAAAGAAAGATGTCAGTAGTTTAAGAGGGAACATGGCAGATGGGAGAAGTTGGAGGGAAAAGCATAGGGAAAGGATAGGTGAAACACAGCACTTGTGTGTAAATAATTTTAGTCCAACAACCAGGCTGCTCTGGCAAGGTATCACATCCAAAGCTATGATCTGGCGAGAAAGCAAGCATTCCCTGGATTGCAGTATGATCAAACTGGAATATAGACACACTCTTAGTACACACCTTTAATCTCTAACAATAAAGGTAAGGTTAGTTTTTAGGAGGAAGATTTGAAAGTGATATCTAATTGCAGGGCAGAAAAGTGATGAAACAGAAAGATTTGACAGAATGAGTCGGAGATAGGATATGCCCAACTCACAGGAAAATAGCACAGGGAAGAGGGGCTACTTAAGATTAGAGAAAGAAAAAGCGTGGTGAATGGTGTGAGTGTGTATGTATATGTGTCTATATGTGTGTGTGTGTGTGTGTGTGTGTGTGTACCTATGTGTATGTGTTCCTGTGTATATGTATATGAATATGTGCATTGTGTGAGTGTGTGTGTGTGTGTGTGTGTGTGTATGTGTGTGTGAGTATGGTGTGTGTATGTGTTCATGCATGTGTGTGTGGTGTGTGTGTATATCAGTTTTACTGGGACAGAGTTTAAAGAGACAGGTTGTAAACAGAACAAGCTAGACACAGGTGAAGACAGAATGAGCCAGAAGATAATGTATTGCCAAAGTTAGTATGAGGCCAGACAGAGAAATCCAGTCAGAAGCCAAAAGAAGCCAATTGAGTTACTCAGCTTGGAAGATTAAATTGTGTGGAAGCTCGAAGCTTCCAGTCCTAGGCCTAAAGATAGTTAGAACAGAGAAGGAAACGCTCTGGGCTCAGCCCAAACAACATATTTCCACATGTTGGGTGCAGCTCTCATCTCACTATTTCATCTAAGGAAATAAAAATGACATTTACACTTGCCTCTGAAAGTCTCAAGAAACATAAAAACTCTACATTTAAAAACAGATCAAATTACTTTTCAAGCAAAGATATTGCCTAAATAAATATTTGTATGCTTACTTAGTGGAATATTTCACAGTCCTAAAATAATGTTATCAGAGTAAAAGGTTCTCATGATAAAACATATACTGAGACAAGGAGAAGTTATAAAACAATATGTAGGAAATTCACTTTGTAATGTGTGTATGTAGAAAAACATTGTTAATGAGTATAAACAAACTCATTTGCTTACTAAGTGAAAGAAGAGAGGAGGAGGAAGAGAAGATGCAGAAAAGGGTAGTATCTTTGGCAACAGGAAAGTCTGCTTGTGTTTGAGCAGGTGTTAGAGTCCATCTAGGATATTAACATGAGATGGTCTCCTGCACTTGAGCTAGTGATTTACAGAGTCACATCCCGATTTAATAGAGCACGAGAAAGGATTGTTGTTATACCAACTAAAAAGAATCATAAAATGGTAATGAACGTTATGAAACATCATGCATATTTCATTTGAAGACAAGCTATCAGATTTATCTTAAGGATAAAGAGCATATAGGCAATAAATCAAGGCCCAAGATGTAAGGTAGAAGCTTATAGCTGGTGACAACCATTTAGATCTAGGCCACGGCTATTTCTGAGTGTTTGCAATTTCAAGCAAGTAACAATCCAGCTAAGACAAAGGAGAAAAATTGAATTTAAAACACACTTCAGAAAGAGCAACCAAAGATTTCTAAGGTAGATTAGAAAGATGTTTTTTGAAGCTAAATTGACATTATTGAAATTTTTGGATTTTTCTCTCTGGTGACTGTCGAAGGAGGGACCAGCCAGGAACACACAGGCCACAGGAACAGTAGAAGAGATGGGGCAGGGTCATTCCAGCTTCCATCTGCACCCAAGAGCTGGGGCTGTACCACAGTCCTCTGTGCATGGGTCCTGCCAGGTGAGAGCTGGTCTCCCAGGAGTGCTATCAGAGGCTTACAGTTCCACACGAGGGACAAGCTCAAGCCAGAGACAGCAAGACCAAATAACACCAACTAATGGCGAAAAACAAGCACAAGAACCTTATCAACAGAAACTAAGGATACATGGTATCATTAAAACCCAGTTCTCCCACAACAGCAAGTCCTGGATGCCCCAACACACGAGAAAAGCAAGATTTGGATTTAAAATCAGATCTCACAATGCTGATAGAGGACTTTAAGAAGGACATAGATATCTCCCTTAAAGAAATACAGGAAAGCATAGGTAAACAGCTAGAAGCCCTTAAAAAGAAAACATAAAAAAATCCCTTAGAGAATTACAGGAAAACACAATCAAACAGGCAAAGGAAACGAACAAAACCATCCAAGATCTAAAAGTGGAAGTAGACACAACAAAGAAATCACAAAGGGAGATAACTCTGTAGATAGAAATCCTAGGAAAGATATCAGGAGTCATAAATGCAGATACCACCAATAGAATACAAGAGATAGAACAGAGACTCTCGGTGCAGAAGATATCATAGAAAACGTTGACACAACAGTCAAAGAAAATGCAAAAGTGCAAAAACTCCTAAGCCAAAACATCCAGGAAATCCAGGACACAATGAGAAGACCAAACCTAAGGATAATAGGTATAGATGAGAATGAAGACTTTCAAGTTAAAGGGCCAGTAAATATCTTCAACAAAATTATAGAAGAAAACTTCCCTAATCTAAAGAGAGAGATGCCCATAAACACACAAGAAGCCTATAGAACTCCAAATAGATTGGACCAGAAAAGAAATTCCTCCCAAAACACCAAATGCACAAAACAAATAAAGAATATCAAAAGCAGCAAGGGAAAAAGGTCAAGTAACATATAAAGGCAGGCCTATTAGAATTACAACAGACTTCTCACCAGAGACTATGAAAGCCAGAAGATCCTGAACAGATGTAATAAAGACACTAAAAGAACACAAATGCCAGCCCAGGCTACTATACCCAGCAAAACTCTCAATTACCATAGATGGAGAAACCAAAGTATTCCATGACAAAACCAAATTCACACAATATCTTTCCATAAATCTAGCCCTTCAAAGGATAATAAAGGGAAAACTCCAACACAAGGAGGGAAACTATACCCTAGAAAAAGCAAGAACATAATCTTAACAAACCAAAAAGAAGATAGCCACATAGACATAATTCCACCTCTAACAACAAAAATAACAGGAAGCAACAATCACTTTTCCTTAATACCTCTTAATATCAATTGACTCAATTCCCTAATAAAAAGACTAACAGACTGGTTACATAAACAGGACCCAACATTTTGCTGCATACAGGAAATCCACCTCAGTGACAAAGACAGACACTACCTCAGAGTAAAAGGCTGGAAAACAATTCTCCAGGCAAATGGTCCAAAGAAACAAGCTGGAGTAGCCATTCTAATATCGAATAAAATGGACTTTCAACCTAAAGGTATCAAAGAAGATCAGGAGGGACACTTCATACTCATTAAAGGTAAAAAATCTATTAGGATGAACTCTCAATTCTGAATATCTATGCTCCAAATGCAAGGGCACCCATGTTCAAAAAGGAAACTTTGATAAAGCTCAAAGTACACATTGCACCTCACAAAATAATAGTGGGGTACTTCATTACCCTACTCTCAGTAATGAACAGATAGATCATGGAAACAGAAACTAAACAGAGACACAGAGAAACTAACAGAAGTTATGAATCAAATGGATTTAACAGAAATCTATAGAACATTTTATCCTAAAACAAAAGAATATACTTTCTTCTCAACACCTCACATTAATTTCTCCAAAATAGACCATATAATTGGTCACAAAACAGGCCTCGACAGATATAAGAAGACTAAAATAATCCCATTATCCTATTAGATCATCATGGACTAAGGCTGGTCTTCAATAACAACAAAAATAATAGCCCACATACACATGGAAGCTGAAAAACACTCTACTCATTGATAACTTTGTCAAGGAAGAAATAAAGAAAGAAATTAAAGACTTTTAGAATTTAATGAAAATGAAGCCACAACATACCAAAACTTGTGGGAATGAAAGCAGCACTAAGAGGAAAATTCATAGCTCTGAGTGCCTCCAAAAAGAAACTGGAGAGAGCATACACTAGCTATGAAATTCTACATAACATGCAGTTCACACAATTATCAGAGTCACAGTAAATGGGAATACTTTTTAAAATGAAAAAAAAAAACATTTATTTTTAATTATTGTTTTATGTCTGTTTTATAGGAAGCTCCTGTTCAGAGGTGGAAGAAAATCCTAGTTTGGTGTTCTGCAAGACTGGCAAACTTTTAAAGATTTTACACTCAGAGCAATATACATTATGCATTGGCTACTGATGAATGGAGTTTACATTCTTATTTTAGTCTCCCAATAAGTTACAATGCTGCTGTATAGTATAAATTACTTTTCTAAAATTCCTCCAGTGTGCTCCAGAGGAAAATGCCTGACTTGTTTTAGGACTGCGTACACAGAATGATATCTAGCCTTTCTAGTAAAATGGGTCATCTGTTCCATTTTCATACCTGTTCCAGCCTAAAGAGCAAAGGGAACACCAGATGACAGAATGGATTCCAGCAGAACTGGATTTACAGTGAGAGAATCTATTCCTCTGTTTCATTCATTGTGAATTGAATACAGAGAATGATCTTTCTACTATTACAAATGCAGCAAGCCCCGCCATTAAATTGACAGTGTGATCTATCCCACTTCACTTTGCTTTATAAGCAAAATGTATCATTCTTGTGAGCTTTCTTCTAGATAAATAATTGTGAGAAATATATCTCTTGCCATTGCTTTTATTGATAAGACGCAGCATATCGTCTTAACTCACCCTCTCTCTTCTCTATTTTATCATCTGCCAAATGACTGGGACTCTGATCAGTCTGCATTCCTGTGTCAGGTAGCAAGCTTCTGTTTGCTCGTGGGAAGCTCCACTGTACTTTGTTTTTTCCCAGAAATCATAATCAGACTCAGATTCCAGAAAGCAATAACACCAGGGTTCCTTTAGAAACCTCCCAGGGCTTCTGCTATGCTAATTTCTCTTCTGATTTTCACTTGTAACTTGGGGTACAGAATTTGGTGGTGCCATTTAGACATTTTTCTGATGGGTTGTGGGTGATCGCTACTTATAGAAGGTTGGAATCTCCAACTCCGTATCTTAAACTTTATTCTTACTCTTTACCTCCGAGAAGATCCTCTTTGTGTAGGATGTTTTACTCTCAGAGCACAAAGAGCACACTCGCTTTGTCCTACTCAGATATTTTTATGAAAATTTCCATTTCTAATAGCAGGAGATAATTTTTTTTAATTATATTCTGAAGTAGGCATCTGTTTAATTATTTTGTTTGTGTTTCTTGACAGGATTTGCTGAAAATTAATTTATTCACTTAGTTTAAATTACTTGAGAAGATAAACGAATGCAAAGTAGAAGCTGGCTTTGGTCAGAACGCAAGTGAAAGAAATGTATGCAGTCTGGAATGTTTGTAGATGTTACTTATTTTTGGCAATTAGTCACAGCTTATGCTAGAAGTCAAACCAAATACTTCTGAGCTGAAGAGTTATGTGTGCTCTAACTGATAAACATGTAAACATACACAGGTTGAGTTTAACAATTCAAAATGCTTGGGATGTGTTTTGGATCTTAGAATTATTTGTTTTCTATTTAGAAAGGTTTGACTATTTACTAATACACACTGAGATATCTTGGGAATGGAACTGAAGTCTAAGAATAACATATTTGTCTACCTTAGATGTATAGTCTGAAGGTAATTTAATATAATATCTTCAAGTGCTAAGATGAAAGGATGGACTATTCAGAGACTACCCCATCCAGGGATCCATCCCATCATCAGCCACCAAACCCAGATACTAATGCACATGCCAGCAAGATTCTACTGAAGGGACCCTGATATAGTGGCCTCTTGTGAGGTTTCTGCTTGTGGACGTTGTACATCGTGGTGCGAGTGCTAAGATGAAAGGATGGACTATTCAGAGACTACCCCATCCAGGGATCCATCCCATCATCAGCCACCAAACCCAGATACTAATGCACATGCCAGCAAGATTCTACTGAAGGGACCCTGATATAGTGGCCTCTTGTGAGGTTATGCCAGTGCCTGGCAAACACAGAAGTAGATGCTCACAGTCAGCTATTGGNTGGAANNCAGGGCCCCCAATGGAGGAGCTAGAGAAAGTACCCAAGGAGCTGAAGGGGGATGCAACCCTGTAGGTGGAGCAACAATATGAACTAACCAGTACCCCCTGAGCTCGTGTCTCTAGCTGCATATGAGCAGAAGATGGCCTGATCGGCCATCATTGGGAATAGAGACCCCTTGGTCTTGTAAACTTTATATGACCCAGCACAGGGGAAGTCCAGGGCCAAGTAGTGGGAGTGGGTGGGTAGGGGAGCAGGGACGGGGAGGGTATAGGGAACTTTCGGGATAGCATTTGAAATGTAAATAAAGAAAATAATAATAATAATTTTTTAAAAGATGGGAAAAATGTAATATCTTCAGTTCATCTCCACTAATGGTTCACTTGGTTGCTTCAATATTTTGGCACAGTGTCATATTATGTTACCCAGGCTGGCCTCACACAGGCAATCATCTTGCCTCAGCCTCCAGTGTGCCCGAATCATAGATGAATAACACTATAACTAGCTGTACCTGTATACTCTGTACAGCCCTTTACATAAGGTCAGACATGGAATTTTCCATTTGAGCACAACATTGACATACCAAAAGTTTCAGATTTGGGGGAACTTCAAATATTGGATTTGGGAATTAGGAATACTCATCTCATATACACAGAATATGCACAGGTCTATATACCATATTGAAATAATTTTAAAGTCAGGGTCACTGAAATAGCTCAGCCAATAAAGGATCTAGTTATCAAGTTCAATGACCCAAATTAAATCCCTGGAGCTCTCCACTTACACAATGTGACACAAATGAAGCCCCCCCCACACACACACACACAAATAAATGTCATTTTTAAAACTATGGCCATTCGATTCAACTGAAGCAATAAGATACCTAGAGCTTCTTTATTGAGGCACTGAACGAATTATGATTCACGACTGCTTCACATGCCTAGCCTCACCTGTCTTCTAGCAAGGTGAACTCAGGATGCTCAGACTGTAACACAACACCCAGATTGAAAGAAAGAGTAAGAGAGCAACACCTCAAAGGCTTGGTCTGGAATTAGCAGGACAACACTTGAGCTCTCTCAGGCAAAGGAAGTCAGGTGACAAGCTCCTGTTCAGAATGAAGGGAAATTAACTTTGCCTTGTGAAATTAGAGAAAAGCAGTTGATAGCCACCTTTAGAGAGTATCCACTCTATCTACCTGAGTTTAGATTTCAGAAGTAAGTTCCTATATCAGAACAGGATGCTTGAAGCTTGTTACCATACGTGACAACAGCAATCAGTTTTCAAAAGCATTATCCAGTTTAAATGCATGTGGTTGGCATATTTAAAAATGGGTAAATTGCCTTCCAGTCAGCGACAGCTATGGGCCACCTTGGGCGTGAACTCTGCGGATGGTCCCATAGTCCCCAGAGGACTCTCCATGCTGCAGGTGCCCTAGCACGCCCAGGATCTTAGGATCACTGGTGAGTGGAACACAACATCTGTTCCAAACCAATCATGAAAGGCCCGTGACAGCAGGAGCAAGGACACAGGAGCTCTGCCTGACCAGCAGCTCGGGTTCCTCCTGATAAGTGATGGTATAACTTGGTTTAGAACACATCAGGCAGCCCTATGGTCTCCAGAGGAGATACCACTTCCAGGTGCTGTAACAGGCCCACGATCTTAAGATTTCAGGGCTCCATGATACCAGGAGCTTGGTAACACCAGGATCTCAGGATCTCAGAAGAAGTTTGACTGCCAAGAACTCTGACACACCTGGAATCTCAGGTTCACAGGATCCCAGAATGACAGGATCACAGAGAAAGCTAGACTCTGAGGAGTGCTGAATCAACATGGATTGGCTCCATTCAGATATAGTGACGGCAGCAAGCACCTGAGATAATCAGATGCAGGAGGCAAGCATAAGAACAGAAGCAACAGAAACCAAGATTACTTTGCATCATCAGAACCAAATTCCCCCACCATAGTAAGCCCTGGATACACCATCACACCAGAAAAGCAAAGTATGGTCACTTCTCAAAGTAAAGTCACTTCTCATGATGATGATGGAGGAATTTAAGAAAGAAAGAAATAACTCCATTAAAGAAATACAGGCCAGGCATGGTGGCACATGCCTTAAATCCCAGCACTCGGGAGGCAGAGGCAGG
>NC_034592.1:64077882-64091249 GCF_900095145.1 Mus pahari | reverse complement strand
CAATATCAGGGTCCCTTCAGCAGAATCTTGTTGGCATGAGCATTAGTATCTNGGTTTGGTGGCTGATGATGGGATGGACTCCCGAATGGGGTAGTCTAAAAAATTTTTAAAAGTGAAAAAAAAAATGGGTGAATTAATCTGCTGGTGATGCTACCGCTAATATTTATTAATCTTTTCACTGAAACCTGGGATTTCAGCCTAGTCATATTTCCTTTTGTTGTTCTTCCCATTTTCTCTCTTTTCTTCATTTCTTTACATGTTTGTATCAGATACTATGTGAGACCAATGGAAGAAAACAAAAGGCAACCTTATAGTGTATGATACTGGTTTTTTGTGTCAACTTAACACAAGCTGAAGTTATCACAGAGAAAGGAGCTTTCCTTGAGGAAATGTCTCTATGAGATACAGCTACAAGGCATTTTCTTAATTAGTGATCAAGTGGGGAGGGCCCATTGTGGGTGGTGCCATCCCTGGGCTATCAGTCTTGGGTTCTATAAGAAAGCAAGCTGAGCAAGCCAGGGGAAACAAGCCAGTAAGTAGCATTCCTCCATGGCTTCTGCATCCACTCCTGCCTCAAAGTTCCTAACCTGTGTGAGTTCCTGTCCTGACTTCCTTTGGTGAACATCAATGTGGAAGTGTAAGCTGAATAAACCCTTTCCTCCCCAACTTGCTACTTGGTCATGATGTTTTGTGCAAAAATAGAAACCCTTACTACAAATACATACACACACACACTCACACACATACTCACTATATGTGTGTGAGTGTGTGTGTGTGAGTGTGTGTGTGTGTGTGTGTGTGTGTGTGTGTGTGTGTGTGCAGTTACCCTGCACCACCTTATCAGATGGGACCATGCAAGACCAGGAAGCCAGGAGAGAAATTGTCAGGCAGTTATCATTGTTGATATCTGTCACACAAAATATCTCCTTTCTCCACTACCTTTCCTGGAGCCTCCCACACCATCGAGTAACTGAGAGCTTAGCAAGTGTTTAATAAATGCTAGTCACCGAATACTGTTCAAATACATCAAAGACAGTCATCTCAATTGTTCTGTTTGAAATATTTGTCAAGATCCGAATGTATGCTAGGCACTGAGAAGATAAAGGTAAATTATCTACTTTTCAAGGTTTCAGAGAGCTGAAAATGCATAAAATATTTCCTGAGATGTCTGGTTTTGTTTTTAAGAAATCCTTAATGTCATAACATAAAACTAAATGACCTCTCATCCTAGCCTCTATTCATAACGCATTCAGTGCCATCAAATAATATTAACAAGACTCCTCGGCGAGACATAGGATATTTAACAATAAAGGCTTCTCACACAAAGGAATGACTTCAGCAATAATTCTTTATCTGCAGATCACAGATTGAAGAGGCATAATCATCACAAGGAAGAGTCCTCTGAAGTGAGTGCAAAGTGAGATCAGTTCCCACACAGCAGAAGTGACATGTGGAAGGCTGGGCATACTGATGCAATCCGTGCATATTTTGATCACCTACTATGCACTAGCTAGGAGCTGGGTGGACAATGAAAAGCAGAAAACAGGTGTAATTTCTGTTTTCTCAGAGCCCCTGGCTGCTGGCTGAACAGTCAAGCAGGCAGCTACAATCAAGTGTAGTCTGTCAAGAGAGCAGAGTGTGAAGTCCCAGGAGAGTACACACCCTGACAGAGGAGAGGTCAGGATCTGCCTCCACAGAGGAAGCTGGGGTCCATGGGTCCCCTTCCAGTTCCAACATACTTAGCAAATAAAAGCTTCAATCTGCGTATGAGTAAGAAATTTCAGTGTTCTTCCTTCTCAGCTTGGGTAGTTTACTTGACATAACCTTTTCTAGTTCCACTCCATATTCCTGTAAATTTTATAACTTTACTTTACACCTGAATCAAATCCCTTGTGCATATGTACTACGTATTCATTGTCCATCTATCTGTTGAGGACATCTAAGCTGATTCCATATACTGCATATTATAAATAAATACAACAGCAGTCACCAATGGATGTAAAGATATTTCTTCTGTTGGATACAGACTCCTTTGGGCATTTGCTCAGGACTTAAGGAAGGAGTAGGGTGGGGGATGTAATAATTCCCCTGTGATGTGAATGTTCAAGAAGAAATACCAGGATTGGAAGGGCACAGTAGGGGTGGGTATCAGAGAAATGATGGCTAAAAGCAGGGTCAAGGAGAGAGAATCAATCCAAATTAAATGTTAAGAAAATACCAAAAGGAAACTCTGTTAATTTTTGTTGTTGTTAATAGAATATCTCATTTTGTTTATTGACAACTTCATACGTATCAGCAAGGTATCTCAATCATATCCACTCTCACGTCCCCCTCCTGACATCTTCAATATCATCCTCTCCTTTCTTTATGTTATTTGTTTTATTTTGTAGCTCACTAAATCAAACCAGCTCTGCATTTTGGAAAGCGAACTGATAGTACTGATTTGACTTTATATAGGTCTTATGCAAATAACCATAGCTGCAGTGAGTTCATGAGGACAAGGACCGTGTCATGTCCAGAAACTAGCATCTCACAACACTCCTCCATTCTCTGACTCTTCGGTGGCTTATACCTCCTCTTCCCCAGTGGTCCCTGAGCCTGGAGAAATGGAAAAGATGTTGAGCCGAGTGGTCAGGAGTCACTTATCCTCAGCACCCTGATCAGTTATGAGTCTCTTAACTGCTGACCCATTAAGAGAGAGCCTTCTCAGGGAAATACTGAGGGAAGTGCTAACTTCTGTGTATAAACATAAATATTTAGAAGGCAGTTCGACGACATGTCCATTTATCAAACCAACAGTAGTAGGTTCTCCCAAGGGCTTCTGACTTCCCAAGCCATGGTTGGTTGGTTGTTTGTTCGTTTTACCAGATTTCTGATGCTAGGCTTGATTTTTTTTTTAAACCTCAGAAAAGGATTTAAATCTAATACAAGCACAGTTGGCTTGTAATCTTTGTTCTGCTATTGCACCAGTGGACACAATCTTGCCTCTTGACCTGCAGGTCAGGATTGTACCATGTAGGGTTCACTGCTAGGTGATAGCACTGATGGATTTTTTTTTCCCCCAGCAGCCTCCATAGCATTATCAAGCACTATAAAAGCTATCCAAAAGAGAGGAAGTTTTCAGGTCAATTCAAACTTGAGAAAAATCTGTTATTTTTAAGGCTAATTTTAAAATAAGCTAAAATAGAACAGGGGATGTAGAAATATGTGAAGTGAAAGTTTGGGGTGGGAGAGATCAGCCTAGGAGTCGTTTGTACATGGACCCAATGTTACCAAAATACTCCCTGCTGGGAACCAGTGCCTAATTCAGAGGCCACCCTCCTGTGAGAAGAGACTTTGAGGTAAGAATCCAGATTTAGTAGACATACTGCTGACTCTTGAGATGGGAGAAAGGATTTGGGATAAATCCACTAATGCTCCTTTTCCCAGGACTTCCATTTACAGAGAACATCATGCGTGCTTTCAGCCTTGACATGAGTGGAATATATGCTCTTAAGCATACCATGCATCTTTTAATAGGGAAGAAAAGATGTCAATATATAGGCAGGTGATTTTTCCCCAAATTTGCTACTTTACACATTTTTACTTTTTTGCCTTTTCAGAATGTTACAAAATACTGTGTACAGTTCTATGTAGCAAAGGAAGAAACATCTTCTAAATGTAATAATACCTGGATATAAGTCCAAGTTATATGCTCTTAAGTCTTTTTATAGTTCCTCTATTTCTTAGGAATGCTTTTTATCAAGTATGTTTTTAACAATAAATATTTTGGTTTTGGAATATGTCACCTGACTACAGAAACTAATTTTAGAACTAAATATTTTATAAAAACAAATCATTTTTGAAAAAAAAAAAACAGAGCAGTATACAGTGAGTCCTTGGTATACAGCATCCTGGCTTCACGTTTCCTAAGGATGGCTGTCGGTAGACACTCAAGTCTCTTATATAAGATGCTATAGGTGCCTGTCGGTAGACACTCAAGTCTCTTATATAAGATGCTATAGGTGCCTGTCNCTGTCGGTAGACACTCAAGTCTCTTATATAAGATGCTATAGGTGCCTGTCGGTAGACACTCAAGTCTCTTATATAAGATGCTATAGGTGCCTGTCAGTAGACACTCAAGTCTCTTATATAAGATGCTATAGGTGCCTGTCAGTAGACACTCAAGTCTCTTATATAAGATGCTATAGGTGCCTGTTAGTAGACACTCAAGTCTCTTATATAAGATGCTATAGGTACCTGTCAGTAGACACTCAAGTCTCTTATTTAAGATGCTATGGCATTTTTATAAAACCTCAGTATACTGACATAATTTCTGAAACATATCTATATAACTTATACCAAATACAGTATAATTAATTAGTTGGTTTACTGTATTATTTAGAGAATTATGCCAAAAACATTGTCTATATATATTCAGTATAGTTATAATTTTTGTCTGAATGTCTTTGACCTATAATTTGCTGATCTATAGATGAAGACTCTAAGTACAGAAAGGAAGGGAAAACTGTAGAAATTTTAACTATGCTTAGAACTCACAGAACACATTCCTCAGAATCTGTAGATATATCATGCATGTATAATATACATGAAATATTTAATCATGCACTACACTTGCATTATTCGAATTCAATATACTACAAATTATAATGAGTGTGTAATACCTTGAAAACATAACACACCTCTAAATTTCAATAAGATATAAATAGAAGTTGACAATTTTCTGACACTAACAGGCTTTCTCAATTGTATATTCATTAATCACCCCACACAATATTTTCCCTAAACTCTGTTTATTAAACCCCAACCCATGAGATCATCATATAACTCAGAATTGAAGCTCAGCAGAGACAAGAAAACAAATTCACATTTAATCTTGTATGTATGGGATGTATGGGTGTGGTCACAGAGGATGCACATGGAATAAACACATATGGTGACAGGTACAATTATGACAGCTAAAGACTGATGATGCATTCCGGAAAGTAATAAAAATAAAGGTGCTTTGTGCTCCTGGTAGCATTTCTCACTGCTGAGTTTATGCTGCTTTCTACAGTTCCAGGTATGATCGTCAACACAGAAAATGAATGAACCATTCACAGACTTTCAAGAGCCCCTGGCATACACAGAATATCAAAATGTATAACTTAATTTGTTTACTTAAAGGCAACTCTCACTCAGTTATCAAATAAATGTAAAGTGTCTTAGAGCTAAGACCAAAAAAAAAAAAATCCTAACATGCCTGAATTATTAATTATCAGTTTGCAGTTTAAGTCTTCACTCGACAAAACAATTCACTTTTCAAAGACTGTTATAACAAGTCTTGGGCACAGCTAAAGCAAACATTTGTGTTTGTATTAAATCACATATGCTCAGAGTGGCTTTAGGAATAAAGCCATCCGGGAGAATGTAAAGGCAAGAGTCGTTCACATTGTGCTGATGACTGCAAGGCATGTTGCTAGGCTAGCTGTGTCAAAAAGAACACTAATATTAATATAGTTATAGCATGCCACATGAGTGCAGGTGCTCATAGTTACCAGAGACATCTGGACTTTTAGAGCTAGGACCTCAGGCATTTGTGAGCTGCCTTATGTGAGCACTAATTCTGGGACCCAGAGCCAAGGCCTTTGTAAGAGCAGTCTGTGTTCAACCTGTGAGCCATCTCTCCAGTCCCTTATTCTTGTTTATTCTTTATAGTTCTCCAGGCAAAATGAATGACACCTAAAGATGTGGGGTTTCTCTGGATTATGCCAGTGAGTGGCGCTCCACAAGCCAACCCAGACCTTAGACCTCTAAATCTGTCACTCCTTCAGTTTAATAGCTGTTGTCAGAGTGATGTTACCAGAACAAAAAGGATGTGGAAGGTCTGATGTAGTTGTCACAAGACAATCCTTAAATGTGATTATGTGTTCAACTTGATGCTAGCATAATTTCCTAATACTTACCCATGGCCCCAGCAGGAGTATGTAAATCCTGGGAATACAAATTCAGGATCACAACAGGGAAAACTGGAAAGATGACGAACAAATGTATTGCACATAGCCTTGCATTTAGCTAATGTGACAGTCAGTATCACAAATGTGGCAAAGCTGGACAAGACATTTTTTTTCCTGTTACAAACAGCTAATAAAGTTTTCCATATATCAGAGGATGCATTTGTCCTTACAAGTACATCTGCTTGTACATGAAGAAATCAGAAAAGCCAGTGAGCACATCCTGCCGATTCTGACAGAAAAATTATATAACTCTGACATTTTGCATACAAATTGAAACGCTTAATGCCAAGGCAATTGTATTTGAATTTCATATGTTTGAAGAGATGAATACCTTGTGTTCACAGATTCTTTTTGTGTTTTTTGAGAATAAAATAGCTTACAGTTCTACCCACATATCTTAGTTCTCACAAAAGAGGTTCTCAGTGGAAGTTAAAGCTTTGTCTTTGTCTTAGAAGTTGCATAGCAAAGACTTCTAACTAATTATAAACTATTACCAAATATTACAGGATGCTACCTTTTAAGTATAGGACAGTGAGGGAAAGGAGAAATGTAGATGGATGTACATGGAATTTATACTAAAAGGATTTAGAGCCCACAGATGCAAATCACAAACACACATGCTGGTATGCACACACACACACACACACACACACACATACACATACATATGCATACACACATGCACACACACATACACACACATACATGCACACACATATTATATCATATGGCAGTATAAAAAGATTAGTCTCAACAATATATCAGCAAGTTTTAAAGTCAACCAACATAAGATCTGATTGTCAGTTGTACCAATGTGACTTTGAGCAGCTACTGAATCTCTTTGTTGTATATTTCTTGTTAACCCTTGAGTGACTGTGATAGGACTTATCTTACATGACCTCTGTGGTGACTAATGACCCATGAGAATCACAAAGTGTGTAAGCCAAAAAATCTTCTGCATAATGGGTCCTATAATCATTGTTCCATAAAAAGATCTGGAGTACCATCCTATTTCAGAGTCGAGAAAAATGATTTTATGTAATACACTGAAGGTAAAGTTTATAATGCAAGCTGTCCAGACAGATGAATGGATGCATGGTGGTGCCATAAATAAAACTAAAGATAAGGACAGAAGAGGATGACAGAATTACCCAACAGTGGTGACTGTTTACAGAAAGGACATCATTATTCTTTGGCCATCTTGAATTATCCAAGTCTTTCCAGATGTTTAGAACTATAAAGAACTTGAAAGTCCTTTTCCCAGGAGTCTATTTAAAGCAACTTAAATTATATGTTCAGCAAAAGTGCTTAATGTTCTAAGAGATGTACTTTCCTAAAACTTCACGTGTGCAGTCTCCCTGGACGATGCAGTTGGCTCAGAATTACCTGACCGTGCAAGAAAATTATTTTTGACAGATTTGAAAAATATGGCAGTTGAAGAGCAAACGTGATTGTGTCTTTCTTAGCCATGGATGGCATCCGGACCTAAAAATGAATCTGGACAGTTTTAAAAATTTCTGTTAAGCAAGGGAAGTGGCCCCAGTGCCAACTGATAAAGTAGTTTCACAGAGAGCACATGACTTTCAACTCCCTATCCTTCAGCCCACTGGTGAAAGGAAATGTCTCTTTTGCCTGTGAATAGACCCGAGCCTTTCATCAAAACACTTCATATATTTTGCATTCCTAGAGTAATTTTTCTTCAGGGCTGATTAGCATAATATCTTGGAAATTTATTTAAATGTAAAGCTATTAAAGCACTCCCTTTCACTATGTGAACAGGAAGTACTCAGTTTCTTAACTAACCTGCAAATGACAGCTTGGAAACAAGTGAGCAGACTGAAGTTATACGGATGTTATTTTCCCCACAGGAAGCCAACTAACTCTGCTGATGCTGGCTGGACACAGTAACTAAAAGCAGATCCTACATCAGGCAGTTCAATCTTGAGAAAGAGAGCACCCTTTCAATACAATGCTGAATTTTTTTTCTAGCCTTTGTATTTCATCCTAAAATAAATAATACAGTTTTCTTCTTCCTCAGTATCCATCAAAATAATATGTATAGCTCTTTCTGATTCTAATGTTGCTTGTGATTAAGTTTCTGAAGCTGTCTACAACATGAGTACATTCTCTTCCACAACAAAGAATGAAGTAATGCCTTAGAGCATGCTTGCATAAAACTATAAGGTACCCACCCCCAGCAAGCATCAAATGCTCCTGAGAATGTCTCTGTAGGAATAATCTCTTCTTAGGATTTATTTTGATTTATGTGACTTTGTATGTGAGGGGGGGAGAGGGAGAGGGAGAAGGAGAGAAAGAGAGGTGGGTGTACCCATGTAAGCAAGAAGAGAACATCAGATCCCCTAAAGCTGAATTTACAGGTAGTTGAGAGCCACTTAACATGAGTACTGGGAGCCAAGCTAGAATCCTCCTGAAGACCAACAACTCTCCATCCTTAAAGGAAGATTCTTGCTAACAAAATGTTCTTCTTATCTCAGTCGGTATGATGGGAAGACTTCTCTCACATTGAAACTAGGAAGAAAGTGTACAAATGATGAACATGACTAAAAGCCATATCATTAACAATCTCCTTTTCCATCCTCAGACAAAGCCAGCCAGATTCTTATACATTTTTCAAAGAAGTAAATTATATAACTAGTTCAATTATCTCTCAGTTTTTTTTTTTACCAAAATAATCATGCAAATAACCTCTTCCATGCCTGGCAATCTTTGCCTAATACATTGAATCTATTTTCTTAATGAATAGACATTAAACTTCTTCACTCCTTGGAAAGAGTTAGATAGGCTGGAGATGTATCTCAATCGCAAAGTGGTTGCATCACACCTACAAAGTCCTAAGTCCAAGTTCCAGAAATGAAAATGAACAACCAAACAAACAAACCATAGTGTTTTATGTGTGTGTGTGGGGGGGTCATGGATAGTAAGCCTACATTTCTTCAACTGATATGCAGAGTTATTTTGTTTTTCTCTTACAAATAATTCTGTAATAAACATGTCTCTTGTATATATAACATTAAAAAAAGTTTCCTACACGTGCAATTACCTGAACAAAGGAAATGTCAATTTGAACTTTCATAAACAATTTATGGGAGGTTCATATACATGACTAAATTGCCTTCTAAATGAGATGAGTAATATTCCTAGCATCTGTGAGAAAATCTCTGTTTCCTCAGACCTCAATAAGCGTCACCAAAACAAATATTTAAATGTTGCCAGCTGTCATGGGTTGAAAAGTGTGTTAGTCTACCTTTTTGTCACTGTGACAAATGCCTGAGTAAGTCAATTTAAGGCAATAAAAATGTACTTTGGTTCATTGTTTCAAAGATTTCAGTGAAAGTCAGCCTGTCCATTGTTTTAGTGGCAATCACATGAGAAGCAGTTCTTTACCTTGTGTCACTGAGGAAGCAGAAGGAAAGACAAGACATGTCAAAGCCACACCTCCTTTAATCTAGATACCTGCTTCCTCCAGTCAAGTCCTAAAGTTTCCCCGACATCCCACCAGCTAGAGATCAGGCACTCAGTTTGTGAACTCGTAGAGAACATTTCATGTTCAAACAATAGCAGTGCCCCCTTCCTCAGATGAAGTTTGTGTCTTAACACTCACCATCTGAATCAGATTCTGTCTACTAATAAGATTTCCACAAATTATCAAGTCCTTGTCAGGTCATTTGAATGAGCATATTCTATTATTCATATGAGAATAATGATCAGGTCTTTATAAAAGAAGAGACATTAAAACACTGATACAGACATGTGCATGGAGACAGTACCACATAAAGATGAGGGAATACATGAAAAGAACATATCCAAAAGCTAAGCAAGGCCAAGGAAGGTAAGAAAAATATCATAAAGGGGGAGGGGAGAGAAATGATCCCTCACAGCCCCCAATCCTGCCGACCTCTGTTCTCAGACTTTTAGCTAGCACACTTGAAAGACCTTAAAAGTCTGCTGTTCTGTGATCCTCAGACTGTGGCAGATAAAACAGGATCTGATTCTAGTCCCTGTATCCCTTCTTCCACTCCCACCTGCCCTGAAACGTTTTCATTTATAAACACATGCCTCATTTAGCAAATGCTGATGGTCAAACCTTGCCACCCTTTAAACCTTGCAGGATAAATAATTATAGGTGACAATGCTGTGCTTTGTTTTGACTATTGTTTCTTTGTGACTGGATTGTAGCTTACAATGACACTATAATTAACCTTTGCTCTTTTGCTTTCAAGTTTGTTTGCTAAGCCTAGTCCATGTTTTGTACTGTTTTCTGCTGATATTGATATACATATAGATATACAAAGATATATATTATTGATTTGTAGAAGTACCTTATAAAGCAAAGAAATTATGAGCTCATTGTGTCTACTGCAAGTATATTCCTGCAAGTATAAGATTTATTATTGGTTTAATTTAACATTTTCAATAATTATTTTTATGTTTCCATGATAATTTTATATCATTGAAGAGACAAATTAGTCGAGAATTACTTATGAAACTATTGATGTTTCTGTCCTATTCGTAAAAACAGCTTTGTATCTTTAAATCATCTTCATTTCTATAACATGAGGTTTTTATAACTATGATAATAAATATTTTCACATAGTCTTATGCCAGTATTATTAAAATTGAAATTAAGAATCAACTAGACAGGTTTGTCTTGACTCTTCCAATCTATTTTATTTAGTTTGATTGAGTTTATAATGAACTTGTATTTTACAAAACTGATTTTTCTTACTAAAAGGTGTTCTTTGAAAAATATTGTTATCACTTTCTTCCAAGTTATTTAAACATTTTCTATATATATCTATCCTTATTTATTTCTCGGGCTTTTTCCTGGATACTTTTGCTAGTTTTGATTGGCATTCTGAATGGAATCATTTGCTGACGTGGGCATGTACAAATTGTTACCCTTGCTTTGCCCTGTTACACAGCTTTTGCTTTGTTTACAACTTGAAAGATTGCGCTAATTCTGTGTCAAGTAAGTCTTTATCAACTCTAGTTTTCCAACAACTCATAAGGATGATCTTTCAGATTTTACACAGAAAATGTTCTATGGATTTTTTTAAAATTTATTTTCCTTTGTTTCTGGCACTGGGGATTTAGTACATGCTAAGCACAAACGTTACCAATGTATTCCTGAGCTATACCCATCTAAGAGATTTTTATTGTTTTGTTTTGGTTTTGTTTGTTAACTGAAACAGAGTCTTCTGTATTACACGTTGATCTTGAACTTGCTAGGTAACTGAGGATGAATTTGAACTTCTAATTCTGCTGCCTTTACCTCCTAAGTGTTGGGATTCCAGTCATGTGCCGCATGATTGATCCTCATTACCATACCCAAATATGGTAATGAGGATCAATGCCATGACTTTGTGTATGTTAGGCAAGCACTCTACCAACTGAGCTATATCCTGAGGTCCACATCAAAGTATCTTTAATTCTTTGAGAATGTCATATGTGTATATAGTCAAATATGATCCTGTATAACCTCTACACCCATGCACACATAGGCAGCACTAACTGGAATTAACGTGCATGGATGTAGAATCATCCAGAGGAGCATGGGAAACCTACCAGTGGCTGCATCCTCAAAGATCAATGATATTCCCTCCTCCAGCAACTATCCACTTACTAAGGGATGGGCCATGGGGATCATCTATCCCATATATACCAGAAGTTTGGCTGTCATATTGGGTAGGTAAGCACAGCTGCTATGAATCCATAATTAAGAAACCCCCTGGCCAAAGAAGCTTCTTTTGCAATAGACAGCAATCAGTGGAGAGGTACTGGTCAAAGTCCTGAGAATAACAACCTAGGTTCTTGGACTTAGTGGGACATCCATATTAATCCTACTGCCATGAAGGGTCAGGGAAAATGGAGGAAGATGTCACAGCAAGCATATAAAACTAGCAGAATGGGAAGAAGTGCGGTGAAAAGCTGCCTTCTGTACATGATATGGCTATCTCAAAGTCTTTTTGAATTAGGGTGTTCTATAGGTTGGTGTTCTATAGTGATTGGCACTATACCAGTACTAGACTACAGTACAGTGTAAACACAAACTTACATGCACTGTAAATCTCTTTCTCTGCAGTTTCTGCTTTATTCTCATAGTCTGGCTCCAAAGAAAGCAATGACTTTGACAAGTGCCTTTATTTTTTAGCACTTGTTGACTGAATCTAACAGATCAATTTTTGAAGGACTACGTGGGAAATTTTTCTGACATGTAAGTTTCTCTGTCCATTCTGTCTTATAGCTTAGGCATCAGTTCTATCATCTACAGTTATGTTTTCCTCCTCTGCCAGGGTTTTGTAATTTTATGAAT
Source organism: Mus pahari (assembly GCF_900095145.1). Taxonomy (NCBI): domain Eukaryota; kingdom Metazoa; phylum Chordata; class Mammalia; order Rodentia; family Muridae; genus Mus; species Mus pahari. The sequence goes on along the minus strand of NC_034592.1, from coordinate 64,078,919 downwards.
TTTCATAATATGAATATTGAATATACATATTCTCTTTATTTCCAACATTTTAAGGATTCTTCAAATATTTCTGTTAGATCCTAATTCCAGGCAGGGAAATGAGAACGTCTGAATTATATTTGAGCTGTTATTCTATATTCTTAAAATTAATCATAAAATGCCTGCCTGATGCAACTGTTGTGAGAAAACATAATAAAATACACATCAGACTTCAACCAGGACCAGCACTTGATAAAGGATAGGCAGTTCCTTCTTCTGGAACATTCTAGGTGCTTTTAGCAATTAATTTTTTCTGTCTTTGAAAGAGATATATAGTGTTTAGCTGTATAAAAATATTTAAATCAAAAATATTTAGGCATAATTAAATCATACATTTACTGTGTGGCTAAAAATATGTGTGTGTGTGTGTGTGTGTGTGTGTCTGTGTGTGTGTCTGTGTGTCTTTGTGGTGAATATTGTATCAGGGAGGAATGGAATGTGGGAGTATGGAGTGGGATAAGGGGTGTGTGTATGTGTATGGTATGTATGCATGTGTATGGTATGTATGCATGTATGTGTGTAAGAGGATGTAGTCTGATAGTATGCATGGAGGAGAGAGAGAGAGAGTGTGTGTGGGTGTGTGTGGGTGTGTATGTGTTGTTGGAACATCAACACACAGGTCAATACGCCATCATTAAGCTAGATACCAAGCTCTGTAACCTCTCTTATCCCTTTTCTTTTTTTTTAATTTTTATTTATTTATTTTAATTATTTTCGTTATTTACATTTCAAATGCTATCCCGAAAGTTCCCTATAACCCCCCACTTCAGCTCCTTGGGTACTTTCTCTAGATCCTCCATTGGGGACCCTGGGTTCCATCCAATAGCTGGCTGTGAGCATCCACTTCAGTGTTTGCCAGGCACTGGCATAGGCTCACAAGAGGCCGCAATATCAGGGTCCATTCAGCAGAATCTTGCTGGCATGAGCATTAGTATCTAGGTTTGGTGGCTGATGATGGGATGGATTCCCGAATGGGGTAGTCTCTGGATAGTCCATCC
>NC_034592.1:64065814-64077871 GCF_900095145.1 Mus pahari | reverse complement strand
AGTGGAAACAAAAAGAACTATTCAAAGAATCAACCAAACCAGGAGCTGGTTCTTTGAGAAAATCAACAAGATAGATAAGCCTTTAGCCAGACTCTTATCCCTTTTCTTAATGCACTGCAGTGTCCTAAAGGTAACTCTCAGTACCAAGCTACTTTGCTTTCCTTTTGTTCCTTTTGTTCCCTTACAGTGGTGACTGCAAATGAGTTCCTATGCTGAGTGTTACTCTACAAGTTCAGTCAGTGTTCAGTACATAATCCCTCCACCACAGGACCTTCTCGTCTAGATATTTCTAGCTGAAGGAAATCTTGAAACCTCATGAAGCCTTCTTATAAAAGAATTCTCTGGCCTTCCTTCCCCCCTTCAAAGTCACCCTGCCAATGCCACGAGGCCACGGAAAATAAAGATGCCACGTGTTTCCCCCAATTTAGTATCGCAAGATCATACCTTCCTGCCTTCCAATCACACTTCTGCAAACTATAAAAATGCAGTTTCGTTTGGATGTGTGTGTCTTTAATTTTTAAGGCTCATATCTACTTTTCTCTTGTTAATCTGTATTTTGTTATAGAAGTAGGTTTCAGTTATTAGCTTGCCATTGGTAGGGAAAATATACTATTTATTTTCCCCCTAAACATTTAATTCACTTGTTTTGAACCCACTGTATATGATAAAATTGAGGCCCAGAGTTAAAGAAGCCAGTCTCTACCCTGTTGATGTTGGATAGTTATTTAGACATTTTCAGGATTTGAAGACATTTCAGTTATTCTCCTCCATCATAATCATCAATTCCTAAAACCATGAACTAGGACACTGGAATGCAAATTGCTGGTCAGAAGGATGTAGCCTGGCCTTGTGAGGAAGCGTGATATAGTGAACCTCCTGGAAAGTATTAGTTGTTAACTATCCAAACCAGGTAGTGGGAGCTCTAAACCTTGCAAAATCTCTGTCTAGCAGGAGATTTTCTGACAAGGGATAAGGGCATACCATTGCTAGACTTTGAAGAGTGGATTCTAATGCATCCGTCAATCACCTAGTCTGGAAACCCCCTTCATAAGTTGTCTGCTTTGGAGATGTTGCAAGTTATATAAAGCCTACCTAAAATATACATCAGAACAATTATCCCTTTGACCCCTTGAGAATGCATTTTTCTCTAAACAAGCTAAAATTGCTACCTATCTTCTACACTATAGTCTGTATGTGTCATCTTAATTCTTTCAGATAGAATCCCAAGCTCCAAGAACCAATGGGGGGTGGGGGGGGGATGTCCAGAGTGAGATCCCAGTCACCGCAGTGATCAAGAGGAACCCAAGCAGTCTGACCCAAAACCCACATCATAACAAATACACAAAGCCCTCTGAGCGTGAGCTGCTTCTTTTTACCTATCCCTCCCTCGTTTGAAATTGTCTCCTCATCAAAAACACTCCGTCACCCCTTAGGTTTACATTTCAGGGTCCTAACATTAAGATTAGATTTAAATAGAAGGCAAAATGTATGAATCACTAGACAACCTTGGTCGAGGTGTGTGCCAACTGGTTATCAGTCAGAACTCTGAGTTCTCACAAAAGTAGTCAGGTAGCTTTCCTTTCTGGGTCACAAGCTAAGTGACATCAAGCCTCAGTCTGTTTCTTAACTCAGAATGAGAGTCCTAGGGAAATTCCGATTTCTTGGAGTCTATATCCAATAGGTAAAGGGAGGACCAGAGTATCTCTTGAGAATATTTTTATTTGTGCTAGTGATTATTAAAAAAAAAAAAATGCCCTCACTAAATTCTTCCAATGATCCAGTTGTCTCATAATGAAGTACTCCAAGTGCCTCTCTCTTCTACAAATATTCTCCATGTTATCTGTCATTCTTCAGTCAGTTTAATGTTTTTGAAATCTAGTTAAACTTCATATATCTTAGTTTGGCATTTATAACATCCTCTAGAATCAGGATCCAAATCTATCAAATACCCTAAAATATTTCATTTGTATTTCACTCTTTGTCTAAAGTGAGTATCTTCATGAGAACACTCTATGCCATCCAAAGTCTCACCTGCTTTTTAAGCTAATCCTGCCACCCAAACTAGTCTCTCAGCTCTTTAGGAATTCTAAAGTTATTTTTAAAGGACCCTTTCTAGCATTAACTACAAATCTTTATTGAAGGCACAGTCCTAAGGAAGTTTCTTTCCTTTCTTTTTACCCTTTTCTGATGGTTTGAATTCCCCTAGTCATAGACATTTGAATACTTGGTTCCCAGTCAGTGTCTTTGTTTGGATGATTTGAAAGGTGTGAGCTTGCTGGAGGAAGTAGAGAGCTTGAAGATTTATGCCATTGCTCCTTCTCTCTGCTTGTGTTCAGTTTAAGATGTGATCCTTTAGCTTGCTACTCCAGCTGATATATCGCCGCTGCTGCCACCATAGACTCTAGCCCCCTGAAACTGTAAATCTAAATATCTTCTATAAGTTGACTTGGTTGGGATGTTTATCATGGCAATAAAAATGTACCTAATGCACCTAGCATTTGACCCATACTTAGAGCAAGAGTCATATTCTGTTTTATACTTATTTGTATACATTGATTACAATCAAGTTATTATAAGGCTGTTTTATATGGAAGTCTATATCAAAACTAGTGAGAGTTTTAAAATTAGGTTGGGACTGGATAGACTAAGCTGATAAGGAAAGAAATAATACAATGCGGGTGGATAAAGGTCAATTTTTTTGTAAATAAGACATTTATGCAGTCCCCTCTAAGGTTCAGGTGACCAGAATGAACCTAAGAGCCAGAATGGGTTAAGGATTGCTAGATACCATCTTCTGGGCAAAACACAGCTATTGAACTCAGGAACTCACAGCAGCTGTGGATACCTGTAGGCTAGGGAGGCACTTGTTGCTCAAGTATTTGCTATGGATGGATTTGGGATGAGAAGGAGTCATTTCTATTGAGTTTTGTACCCACTGATGACACTGTCAGGCCCCAATGGAGAGCTCCAATCCAGTAAACGTACCCAGGGCCCTCATTAAACCAATAGGTCACAAAACAGAACCAAACACCATGAGACGGGGATGGAGGAGATAACGAGGGATGCAGGAGGGAGTTGATAAGTATGGAGGAGAAATTTTAAAAGGGAGAGAGAGAGAAATCCGAATATATTATACACATGTATGAAACTGTCAAAGAACAAGATTAAAATAAAAAACCAGCATGATGAAAATGCAGCACACAAGCTGAGAAAATTTCACCCACACACAAAGAAATTGAAAATTTGTCTATCTGAGATAAATGTATTTTCTTTAAATAAAGATAAATGTTATAAAAAGCTCTGTTTTAAAGAGCCATGGCAAAATAAAGATATGTGACAGCTAGAAGGGAAACTTTTTTTAAGGGAGCAGATTGCTGAAGGCATTTGATCACTTGTTAAATGTTGTAGCTTTTCTCTTACACATAACACGAGGCACCTAAAGGTTTTATATCTGGGAATGGAGCACATCTAAGTAGTGCCCTGAGAAAGTTAAGCAGGGGCAAGGTCCTGGATAAATTTGCAGATGGGAAGACTAGAGGCAAAAGGATAACCAACATTGGAACCAGGATGAAAATTCAATTTTCCTTCTGGTTAATCTTGAGTCAATGCTTACACGGAATTCGACACAGTATATTGCTATATCAAAGAAATTGTCCCAAAGCAGTCACTTAAGAGCAAGATGCTTCAGGTCAAAAGGACAATATCCCTCTTGGGAAACTATTTTATAATCAAGTATTGTATAACTACACAGAGAGATTCAGGGCCGTTATCTATTGCTAATAAAGCCGTTTACTTCCAGTGCTCTCTAATTCTTTGCATCCCAGTCCCTGGAAGCACATTTCTGCACCTCTTAATCGGGAACTGGAACTTTTTAATGGGGAACTACAATATTTGTAGAGGGATTTATTAGGTTGTATATTTAATCTTTGCAACCGGCCTACAATTTTAATATCATTTTACCCACTAAAGGAATTTCAAATTGCTTAAGTAACTTAGCAAAAGCCATAGAATTAAGAGTTTGTTTTTGTTTTTGTTTTTGTTTTTGTTTTAAGGAAAAAATATCTGGTTACCAGACTGGCTGCTAAAATAGTATCCCTTTCAAGTCCACTATGAACTATTCTCTAAAATAAGACCTTTCTTGTGCATACTGGTGAGTGTTCAATAGAGCCTTCATAAGAACTTCTGTGTCCTTGGCAGTAATATACATTAATGTAGCTGTTGTGGAAAATAGAATTGAGGCTCTTCACAATCTTAAAATTAAATTATGATATATTCCAGCAATCTCACTACTGGGATGTACATCCAAAGAATATGGAATTCATCTGTCAAAGAGACACCTACAGGCCCTTGTTTGTTGTAAATCTGTCTCTCTCAATAGCCAAGAAAAAAACATAAAAAATTCCTAAATGCAGTGGATAAAAAAAAATGTGCTACACACACTGGACTGTTATTTAGTCATAAAATGATAAGAATCCTGTTATTTGTGATAGAATGAATAAAACTGGAGATCATTGTGTTAGGTGAAATAAGCCAACTATAGGAAAACAAATACAATACAATGTCACTTATGTGGATCCCAAAGAACTTAAGAGTAGAATCCCAAGAGAGGAGGAAAGAGGGGATGGTATGCTGGGAAACACTTATAGTGATTAACAAGTTATAATTAGATGCAAGAAGGAAGGGTTTTTAAAGCAATTGACTGCCCATCAATGACAATATGAACCATATTTTTATAGTTAGAGGAAAGGACATTTTATGTTTTCATCATAAAGAAGTGATAAATGCTTGAGGAAATTTCCGTTTAGTCTTATTTGCTATCAATTCTAGGGAAACAGAACCAACATTTACAATCTAACAAAAGTCAATTGCTCATCATTTGTAGAACTAAAGAAATCATAGATCCAAGAGTGCCATACTTATGAATGCAGGAAATAAAGACAGTCATTTGCCTGATTTTGTTACTTTTTCTAAGGTATAAGAAATTTTATTTGATACAGTGCTTTCTGTGCAAGCCTAAGGACCTTAGCTTAGATTCCCAGTGCTCACACAAAAAGCCACATGTGGTGGTGCCCATCCATAAACCTACTGCTATAGAAGCAGAGACAAGAGGATTCCAGATGTTTTCTGGCTAGTTAAGTCTCTCTAAATTGGTAAACATCAGGTTCACTGCGACACCTTGTCTCAAAAATAAGATGGCGGGCTGATGAGATAGCTCAGTTGGTAAGGCACCAAACTTGAGTTTGATCCCTGGAGATGGAAGAGTAGAAACAATTGCTAAGTATTGCCCTCTGCCCTCCACGCATCGGCCCTGTCTCACACAAATAATGGTCAGTCAATAGATAAATGAAATATAAATGTAAGATATTTAAATAAAATGGGAAACATAGAGTAAGACATTCAACATTAGATTCTGGCTTTGATTGTCACATGCACATATGGGCTATAACACCTGCATGCAAGTATACTGCACACATGTGTGCATGCGCACATATGCATGCATGCATGTGCACACACACATACACATGATCTTTCTTGTAAGGCCTGGAATAGTTCAGTCAGTAAAGTGTTAGCCTTACAAGCAGAAAGAACCTGGTTTTGAACCTCAGAACCCATATAGATAGATACATTATGTATGGTAGCAGGTGTAGGAGGCAGAGATGAGCGGATCCCTGAGGCCTTGTGGCCACCGAGTCTAGGGTAATTGTGAGCTTTGGGACTGCAATAGACCTTACCTCAAAGAAGGTAAATCATATTCTGAAAATTGCATGCAAGTTATCTTCCAGTCTTTCTATTCCCACATGTACACCCACACACATTCGTGAACATGAGCACAAACACTTTTCTTATAATTTATCTCCAAAGGTCTAAATTAGCTGGTTTTGGCTAACTTTTACACACCAACATTTAAAAGGGAAGACCACTGTAAATGTTTTATGAAACCTCAGAGATCTCTAAAATGACTGAAAATATTCTGTCATTTTTGACTTGTGTGTTGGCTAGTTTTTAATAGCAACTTGACACAAGCTAGGGACATTTTGGAAGAGAGAAACTCAATTGAGAAAATGCTCCCACAAATCGGCCTGTGAACAACTGATGACTGATGTGGTAAAGCAAGCTCTCTGTGGGTGGTGTTGCACTTAAGTGGCATTCCTGGATGCTGTACAAAGGAGGCAGAGCTCTGGAGGTACTGGTTACTTCATGTTGTTGTTCCGCCTATGGGGCTGCAATGCCCTTCAGCTCTTGGGTGGGTTGGTAAGCAGGGGGAGGAGGGAAGAGATAGGGGGTTTTAGGAAGGGAAACTAGGAAAGGAGTTGACATTTGAAATGTAAATAAAGAAAACATCTAATAAAAAATTAAAACAGGCTGAGTATGCCCTCACTCTCAAAATGCCAGTATGTGATGTTTCTTCATGACCTTTGCATCAGCTCCTTCTTCTCAGTTTCAGCCCTATTTGAGTCTTTGTCCTAACTTCTCTCAGTGATGGAGCATAATGTGGAAAGGTAAGCCAAAATAGCCATTTTCCTCCATAAGTTGCTTTAAGTCATGATCTTTTATTACAGCAATAGAAACCTAACAAAGACAACCTGAAGGTGGCCACTCTGCAAATGGCCCCCGCGCTCCTTGCTCCTAGCTCTCGTGTTGCCATGGAGTTCTTGCTCACAATCATGACTGTAAGGACTGGGTCAGTATCTGATGCCTAGATTAGGCCACTGAGGTTTTGTGAATTTCCAGGGAAGCACCTTGAGAATGCCTACTGCCCTTTTCTAAGACATCTACATAGGAAGGAGCTATGATTTCCTAATAGCAATCACATGAGTGACCCTGATAACAGATCATCCATTCCAGTAAAGCCCTTGGATGACTGAAGACCCTGTAAATATTTGGATAGCCTCATAAAAGGAGCTGAATCTATTTATCCAAGAATGGCTAACACAAGAAAATGGGAGAATACACCACTTGAGCAAATCTTCTTGATTGCATTTAAATTCTGGGAACAATTCCTGGATAATAGTCAGGAAAACTCTAAGAAGGAAGAAAATAGTTTACTGTATTATAATTGTATGGGTGTGTACTCGCTCTCAATCACACACATACACACACACACACACACACACACACACACTCATGTGCACATGCATACACACATACACATTTACACAAAGTAGGATTATTGATCTAATTTGCAGAGGCTGGTACCTAATGAAAGTATAAATGTCCTTGTGTAAAAGCTATTTATAATTTTAAAACAACAGCAGCAGATCACTAAGCCAAACAGAGAGCCTATGTGTCCAAACCATGGGCCTATGATGCTTATTCTTTGTGCATGTTCATCAGTCAGAACTACCATGTCTGGAGTGCCCATTATGTATCAGGCACTCCATATGTCTATGGATTTTAATTCTCAATAAGTCCAGATATTAACCCAGTCCCAAAGTAAGTAAAAATGTACTTATAGGTATTGACTAATTTGCTGAACTTAGACAAGTATAAACAGCAGAACTGCAATTCAAACTGAGGCAGACATCCTGAATTACAGACATACATTGGCTCTACTTCTATTCTAAGGATTCTGTTCTATTGCAACACAGAATCCCCAAATGTGGTCGCTAAAACACCATTGTATCTGCTCACAATTTTGTGAGTTAGAAACTCAGGAATGGTTCAGCTAGGCAATTTTCCCTTGAAATTCTGATACAATGGTAGAGTTTATCAGGGACGTCATGTGAGCACTCAGTTGGACTTAGAATCCACGACAGATAAAGTCAAATAGACAACAATAACCTTGCCTTAAATTTACCTGTTATCCAGTTCTCCATATTTGGACGTTGCCAGAATGGCAAACTCAAAGCACTTCTTCCTCTCTAGTGTCAGTGTCCCTTAAAATAAGTAATGCAGAAGAGTCAAAACAGTAGAACCCTTTCTGACTTAGACTTGAAATCTCAGGGTTACTTCTTTTGCACTTTGTTGGTTATAAGTGAGCAACCAAACAAGCCCTTGTCCAGAGAGAAAGGATATCAGCACATCGATCGCAGAAGAGTGCAGCATCCATACACCTCCATGGGAACAGCATCAGTGGATTTGTGCCTGTGCTTTTATTTCCTATTTATTTGTTCATTCATTTTTTTGTGGTGCTGAGTGTAGAACCCAGCACATCAAAGAGTCTAAGAAAGTACTTGACCATTGAGCTATGTGCTTAACCCTCAACCTCAATTTATGCTTAATATTAGAAATTAATTGCATGGTTATTTGTCATAAATATAGCTATTGGAAAGACACCTCCACCAAGTATTAGCTTAATCTAATAAAGATTAGAGGAGTCTCGATCATTATTTTTAAAATACAAATGAGACCTTATGGTTAACTAATTACTCTGGATAACATTTCATAGAAGAAAACTTGTGATTCTGGTTGCTTTATTAATTGGTTAAGGCAGCCATATTTATAAGCAAGCATGTAACAAAACCTTATTATAGGATACATGACTCAACCTTGCACTTGACCTTTATAATTACTAGTTAAATATGAAAGTAAAACAATATAATTTGTCTTGATACGGATATTTGTGCTAATTGCCACATTTATGTATTATTTCTTTTATACTACAAGATCATATTTGTCTCTGTAGAGGAAAAATGAATAATTTAATAAATTGCCACCATTTTGCTGCAAAAATAAACCAACATTATCTATGTGGGGGAGGAAGAGAGAGGAAAAGACCGAGAAAGATAGATAAAGATTAATGACCATCCACATCTCTAACCACAACCCCAGACACCTACAGCTGTCAGGGACCTTGTGAGACACCCCTATCCCAAGTCCCTGCCTGCCGGCCCCTCTGGGCAAATCCAGCAACAGGGAGCTCCTTCCTGCTTCCCCTGCTCTCTGCTTCCCAGGCTACACATGTCTGCCCGCATTCCTGGAGGCCTGCTGCTTACCAGGACAAACAGAAGCCTGCAACCATGTGTCCTGCTTACAAGATGTGCAGGGACAAAGATGGAGCAGAGACTGAGGGAATGCCCAACTAATGATTGGCCCAACTTGAGACGCATCCCATGGGCAAAACACAACCCCTAACACTATTAACGATACTCTGTTATACTTGAAGACAGAATCCTAATATAACTGTTCTCTGAGTGGTTCTACCTAGCAACCAATGGAAACAGATGTTCTACCAACAGCCAAACATTAGATAGAGCTTAGGAGTCTTGTGGAAGAGCTGGGGGAAGGATTGAGGGAACCAAAGAGAATAGGGACGCCACAAGAAGGCAAATAGAATCAACTCACCTGGACCCTTGGGGGTTCTCAGAGACTGAACCAACCAAAGAGCAAACTGGATTGGCCCTAGATCTCTACCCATGTACATTTGTAGCAGATGTGCAGCTTGGTCTTCGTGTGCGTTCCCCAAGGAATGGAGTAGAGGCCATCCCTGACTCTGTTGCCTGTCCATGGATCCTGTTCCCCTAACTGGGCTGCCTTATCTGGCCTCAGTGGGAGAGAATGTGCCTACTTCTTCAGTGACTTGAATACCAAGGTGGAGTGATACCCAAGAGGCACCTCACACTTCTCAGAGAAGAGGAGGGGTGGGAGAAGAAGCCAGGTGATGGGGGAACTTGAAGAAGAGGGGAACTGATATTGGGATGCACGATAGATAGATAGATAGATAGATAGATAGATAGATAGATAGATAGATAGATAGATAGAGATTAATGATCAACTATTTTAACTTGGTTTTGCAAACTGCACTGCCCCCAAAACACAGCTTGACTGTGACTTGAAAGCCTACGTGATTTTTACATTTCCAAATCATTTTTAAAGTCAGAAGGAAGGTGGTAATTAATAACGTGCAAATTAAAGAAATTGACATTTTACTATCTATAAATAAAGTCTTCAGGAAGCACAGTTATGCTCATTTATTTATGCTGCTAAGTTTGTGCAGGCAAAGAGAACAGCGGACACCATGAGGCCCACATTACCTAACAGACTGACTGTCAATTCAGAGAAAGGCAATTATCAACCCTGTTATGGACAAATTGAATTAGAGTAGAAGAGAACTTAAATAATAACTGAAGTTATTCTGACTGCCACAAAACAAAAGGCTCACCCAGCCAAGTAATGCTGGTTGAAATAACTCTGGGAACACTGTATGGAATTACTAGAAGAGCATCATGTCTCGTCCTGACTTTGTGCCTATGATAACTAGAATATTTGTGCTCCAACACCTCTGCCACTCTACCAGGGTAAAGTTAAAACGCAAACACTCAGTAACAATGACTTAACTTAATATGGCTAAAAACCAATAGTTTTAACAAGCATCCTTTTCACTAATGTATGTGCTCCAGAAATAAAAGTTCCAAGGGAAGAGAGCTTGGAATGATTTTCCATTTTGCTCCTTTACTTATTCAGTGTGTGCTGTAAATTATTAAAGAGGTAGGTGCTCCTTATAGCATAGTTTCTAATGTTTTAGATGTCACCAGGACAGATAGATATGCTATCAGGCGACCCAGCCACAGGTTACAATTTCAAGCAGAGACTCAGGAAACAGGAAGATAATACTGTGTACATTTTTCTTTAGTTTAGCTGTGACTATAAATGGCTATAGATGTTCTAATAAAGAACAGCTCATGCTCCAATTCTGAAACAGAATTATAAGTTAACTTGCATGAGAACAGCAGCTTAGATACAACAAATACAGTGATTTACCTCTAGACTCTATTGAATTTAATGCACCCTAAATGACATGTTTATTTCATCTCCCAGGAAAAATCAATCACTCAAGGTTCTTTCAGAGGTAGATGTAAGGTAGTTGTGAAATCCGCGAGGGTGGCTGAGGTCAACCAGGACATGGGTGAATGTGTCCTGGGTTCACACCTAGGCCCGTATTCCAAAAGTAAACAGGAAGGGGTAGAAGCAACCTAAAAGCTGCATGAATTTGGGAATTTCAAAGCACCACAGGTGTGATGACCAGACTTGCCTGGTGGGATACACGTAGGAAGTCCAACACGTAAAAATTTTCTGACCAATTCTAATCAAACTTCCTAAGTCTGAATTTTAGTGACAGAAAAAAAAGAAGGTCATGATTATGATATGAAGAAAACTCTGACAAAACAGAATGTGAGTTTTCCTATTTTAAAAATTATCCTGCAGTTCTAAAAGGGGTGGGGTAAAGGAAGAAGTCACTGGGGAATTACAAATTAAAAGAAACAATAATTTAAGAAATTGACTCAGAAAAAATTAATTTTTAAAATGTAGTTCAGAAAGAGTATCTACCTATAGTATTCCCAGAACTAAAGAGGAGAAAAGAAAAGAAGAAATTTAAATACAGGATGTGTTCCTTGATTTTTTTTTTTTTTACATTAAAGGGGGATATTTACTAATATGGCACAGGATAGGTCCTCAGCTCTGCACTTCTATCTAGTACTTTCTTCCCCCAGTGTTGCCCGACTACACTCAGTCCCCCTAGGGAAGATATAATGCTGCCGTCTTTTCTGCTTGGGTAGGAGAAGGTCTCCCTATCTCCAGCCACTTTTCCCCATTACTTAGAAGATAAAGCTCAATCTTTGCTCCAGTATGCCCAGGCTCTGGTCATTACCGGGGACAGCACAGACTGCAGAAGCAACACAGCTTCTGGGACAGACCCCATTTCTGGCTCCAGACATCCAGGCAACATCCCCACCAGAGCAGAGGTATCAACCTGGGAGCACTCTCACTGCCTGAGCTGGTAAGGGAGCCATCTTTGCTCCAGTTCATTCAGGCTCCAGTCTGCACTGGCGAGAGTGTGGACTACTGAAGCTATACAGCTTTGGGACAGACAGAAACAATATAGCTTCTGGGACCAGCCCTGTTTTGGGCTCCAGACATCTGGGCACCTTCCACGCAGGGGAAAGGTGGCCAAGTGGGAGGGCTCTGTCTGCCAGAGTAGGTGGGAGAGACATATTGTGTCCAGGGTCCCTCAGAGTCTAGCCTGTGCAGGTGAGTGTGCAAACTGCAGAGGCAACACATTTTCTAGGACAGGCCTCATTTGGGGCCTACATCTTCAGCAAGGAGGCAGATCTGAAC
>NC_034592.1:64064196-64065803 GCF_900095145.1 Mus pahari | reverse complement strand
ATCCTGAGGAAATCCAAAACATCATCAGATCCTACTACAAAAGGCTATACTCAACAAAACTGGAAAACCTGGATGAAATGGACAACTTCCTAGACAGATACCAGGTACCAAAGTTAAATCAGGATCAGATTAACGATCTAAAAAGTCCCATTTCCACTAAAGAAATAGAAGAAGTCATCAATAGTCTCCCAACCAAGAAAAGACCAGGACCAGATGAGTTTAGTGCAGAGTTCTATCAGACTTTCAAAGAAGACCTAATTCCAACTCTCATCAAAGTATTCCACAAAATAGAAACAGAAGTTACTCTAACCAATTTATTCTGTGAAGCCACAATTACTCTGATACCTAAACCACACAAAGATCCAAGAAAGAAAGAGAATTTCAGACCAATTTTCCTCATGAATATCGATGCAAAAATTCTCAATAAAATCCTCACTAACCGAATCCAAGAACACATCAAAATGATCATTCATCATGACCAAGTAGACTTCATCCCAGGGATGCAGGGATGGTTTAATATGCGGAAATCCATCAATGTAATCCACTACATAAACAAACTCACAGACAAAAACCACATGATCATCTCGTTAGATGCTGAGAAAGCGTTTGATAAAATCAAACACCCCTTCGTGATAAAAGTCTTGGAAAGAGCACAAATTCAATATAGTACTTGAAGTCCTAGCCAGACCAATTTGACAACAAAAGGAGATCAAGGGGATACAAATTGGTATGGAAGAAGTCAAAATATCATTATTTGCAGATGATATGATAGTATGCATAAGTGACCCTAAAAANTCCACCAGAGAACTCCGAAACCTGATAAACAGCTTCAGTACAGTAGCTGGATATAAAATTAACTCAAATAAATCAGTGGCCTTCCTCTACACGAAAGATAAACAGGCTGAGAAAGAAATTAGGGAAACAACACCCTTTACAATAGTCACAAATAATATAAAATACCTTGGTGTGACTCTAACTAAAGATGTGAAAGATCTGTATAATAAGAACTTCAAGTCTCTGAAGAAAGAAATTGAAGAAGATCTCAGAAGATGGAAAGATCTCCCATGCTCATGGATTGACAGGATTAACATAATCAAAATGAGCATTGTGCAGAAAGCAATCAACAGATTCAATGCAATCCACATCAAAATTCCAACCCAATTCTTCACAGACTTAGAAAGGGGGATTTGCAAATTCATCTGGAATAATAAAAAGCCTAGGATAGCAAAAACCATTCTAAACAGTAAAAGAACCTCTGGTGGAATCACCATGCCTGACCTTAAAGCTGTACTACAGAGCAATTGTGATAAAAACTGCATGGTACTGGTACAGCGACAGACATGTAGATCAATGAAATAGAATTGAAAACCCAGAAATGAATCCACACACCTATGGTCACTTGCTCTTTGACAAGGGAGCTAAAACCATCCAGTGGAAAAAAGACAGCATTTTCAACAAATGGTGCTGGCACAACTGGTGGTTATCATGTAGAAGAATGAGAATTGACCCATTCTTATCTCCTTGTACTAAGTTCAAGTCTAAGTGGATCAAAGACCTCCACATAAAACCAGAGACACTGAAATTGATAGAGGAAAAAGTGGGGGAAT
>NC_034592.1:64048761-64062956 GCF_900095145.1 Mus pahari | reverse complement strand
TTGGATGGAACACAGGGCCCCCAATGGAGGAGCTAGAGAAAGTACCCAAGGAGCTGAAGGGGTCTGCAACTCTATAAGTGGAACAACAATTTGAACTAACCAGTACCCCCAGAGCCCGTGTCTCTAGCTGCATATGTAGGAGAAGATGGCATATTCAGCCATCATTGGGAGGAGAGGCCCCTTGGTCTTGCAAACATCATTCGCCCCATAGAGGGGAACGCTAGGGCCAAGAAGTGGGAGTGGGTGGATAGGGGAGCAGGGTGGGGGAAGGATATAGGGGTCATTCCGGATAGCATTTGAAATGTAAATGAAGAAAATATCTAATAAAATAATTAAAAGGAAAAAAAGAAGATAATGCTCTGTGTTGCTATAGATCCAATTTTTCAGTGCTAAAGGCTCTATACCAATAGTTCTCAACCTGTGGGTTGCAACCCTTTGAGGGGTTAAATAGCCTTTTCCCAGGGGCTGCATATCTGATATCCTGCATATCAAGTATTTACATTGCTTTATGATTCATAACATTAGCAAAATTATAGTTATGAAGTAGTTATAAAAATCATTTCATGGAGTCACCACAACCCAAGGAACTGTACTAAACTCACAGCATTAGGAAGGTTTAGAACCCCTACCCTACACCCTCTCCCTCTCTCAGGCAACCTTCCTAATACTGCGACCCTTTAATACACTCCCTTGTGCTGTGGTTGTATTTTGTTGGAGAAAGGGAAAGAATGTGAGAGCTGAGATTGTGGATTCTTGGCAACCTCTGAATAGTCTATGAATAACTGACTGTGATACACTTTGCACCATGACTGATAAGGCCATTTCTGTCTTGAACCAATAGTTCCCCAACACTGGACAGTGAAGCAACAAATGAAATACTGAATCCCAACAAGCACATACAAATTTTGTGTAATTTCTAAATGATAGCTGAACAATCAGAAAATAATAGGGAACCAATTAAAACTAGGTTGCATTCATTAAACAATTTACTAAATAGGCTAAATAAATTATAAATCAAAAGAACCAATAAATCTTCCTTGTCTTGCCAGTAATTGTTAGAAATGTAACAGAGGCAGATTTAGAAAATGTCATGTAGCTGTAAATGCATGAACTGGCTTCATTTAATTTTCAAGAAAATTACTATGAAAATGGCTGGTGAGATTCTCAGCATGTAAAGACATTTGGCACTAAGCCTTAAGACCCTTTTTTAATCCTGGAAATCCATGTGGTCCAAAAGGTAACCAACTCACCCAAGTTGTCCCCTGACTGCCACATGAACATGTGACAGATACATTCATGTACACAAATAAAAGAGATGCGCTTTTCCTTTATGAACACTTAACATAGCAAAAAGTAAGGCTAAGCACCAAGACTTTGAACAAGCAAACAGGAGTAAGAACTATGCATATCAAATGGCCATTATAATGCATGCCTACCTCATAAATATATTTTGATTATTGATCTATTGATAGAGTAGTAAAACAGTAGTAATATATTTTCTACTTTAAAAAATTATAAAAAAAAATTAAGATCAAACACCTTTTAAAATTAAAGACTAGAAATTATTATTTAAGACATGCTGGGTTTGATGGCTAGTGTCATAACACACTAAAAGTTTAAAACAACATAAAAAATTGTATATAATTACAAAAGAAATGAAAATTATAACTAAATTTATTTCTTTCACAAAAAATAAAAAAGGAGATGAAAAGAAAGGAAGATAAATAGAAAATGACAAGGGAAATGATATAAGAAAAGGCGTGTCAGAAGGGTGCAGAGTCAAGGAGGGGGTTGAGACAAGATAACCGCCAATTTTCTCTTTTGTTCTTGTTCCATTCCTGTCTCTTTTCATGTAGGAGCTAGATTAAAGGCCAAGGGAAAGAAGCAGTGTTGAGCATCCTAGAAGAGATTCTGAAGGAAATAATACAACTGTGGAAACTGGAGGCTGGGGGAAATGCCAAAAGGTTTGAAAAGAAGAACCATGTTAAAAAAATATAGATGTTTGCATAGAGCAACACTACAGCAAATCTGTATAAATTACATAAATTCTCTCACATTTTTCAATACCAGACTTAACTGTATTTAAAGCCACAGATGTCCTGTATTCGTATAACCAACAAGATGGCCAAATATGAAGGAAATGATCAAATGGAAAGGTATTTTATTTCAGCCATTTCAGGCAGGAGCCCACAGACAAGAAACATCCAAGCTCTGTGTTGGATGCAGCAAAGATCATAGAGAGTTGAGCACTTGAGTGCTGGTGTGGAGAACGCACTCAAGAGTAAAGAGAGAGTCACACAGGATCCCAAGACAAATCGATCTTATGAAGTCACACGGGAAGCATCTGCTCAGTTTCAAATCGTGTAGGTAATGTATGATCTTAGTGTAAGTCTGATGTGACAGTAAAATTACCGAAATGCAAAAATTATAATATTTATTATCTTTCACTTATGCACCCTGTGCTATGGGCTTTCTGTTTAGTATTCGTAAGTGTTAAGTTGACTTATAATACATTTCAAGGACACTGCTTTATTGTAAAATAGCTTGAATATAAAACTAGTCTTTTTAGGGGCACCATCTGTTGTTCATGACACTTTAAATGAAGGAGATTTCAGTTGCTAAATATTCCAGAGAAACATATGAAGATTTGGGGTCTCTAAGAAAATACAATATCCCTAAGCAGGGAAATGAAACCCTATCTTCAAAGTGTTTGCACTAACCAAAAAGCAAAGTGTTTAATTATAGTTGATATACATAGACTTTTTCCTGGAAAAGCAAAATAATACATACATTGGATCGATCTTTCCTTAAATCAAAAACAAACAAAAAAGAGATGAAAGACAGTGAGATTTTTACTTATAATACTGTAAGGACAGAGAGAAATGAATGTCATGCATCTTGTCCTAAATCAAGTGATCCTGAAGAAACCAAATAGCCCAAGATGTAAATGGGGATTAGTCATCCAAGGACACAGCTAAGAACTGAAGAAAAATAACCCAATGCCACTTCCGGGGTTGACCATACTTCCCCAACTATAGTGCCTCATTTATTTTAACAGAAATTAAACATGCTAGAATTCCTCATGTGAATAATGAAGGAATACTAATTAGAATTCCAACATTTTTGCAAGTCAGAAGTCATCTCAAAAATGTTTGGAGAGAAGACCATCTAATAGTAGTGTTTTGCACAGTGTGGACTTTTCAAGGCTTTCAAGAGAGCACCTCAGTTAACCTATTATGGAAGAAGCAGAGCTGCATCCTCCGTAAGCTATGCTAACCTCTAATAATCTACACTGTCAATAAACCAGCTAAACTGCTGCTGGGTCAGGAAATATTAGCGTGGATTGCCATTCTGCTTTCTACATTGTACACTACATATCAGTGTAAAATGATACTATGTTCAATATTTTATATGACTGAAGGATGACGCTAGAGTTGAATTTATTGCCACCCATACTTGAAACTAAATCATGTAATACCAGAGATACTGTTTCCAAGTTATCAGCTAGCATAACTGATGGAAAGACGTTTTATATAAAAATTCATTTTGGTCTCATTTTTCATTTGCTACCTTATTGCTTTATGGCTACCTAAAATATTTTATACCTGGAAAAAAATGACATCTTCACATAGAATCTAATTCAGTTGGAGTTGACAAGGAAAAGAAAACCAAGACTTGCTCCCATTTTGAAAGTAGTTTAATTTTTTTAGTTCAGAGCTTTAGCTTGAAGTTGCTATTATTTGGGGAAGAAGTATTTATCTTGGGACAGAATTTGATGTTGTCTTGGAGCAAAGAGTTTTTGTATGGTGGAGAAAAAAATCAAGGTAGAAGTAATATAGTATATTTATTCCTCAATTACTAATTTCTTGTGTAAATACAAGTTTATCCTAAACCCCAGTGAAAACTCTACTTAATTGCCCCAACTGTTCATACAATGACTATTTCTACACTTAAATTCCAAAATAATCGTGTATCCTAAGGTTTGAAACTATTTCACTCAGTAAAAGTCATTGGAGAGCTTTCTAAGACACTGTGTCATTTAGAATATACAGAAGTCAATATGCCAAGAATTTTCTCACTGACTAGAAAGAAAAAAAAAATGTTGCTAATATTGGGGTAAGGACAAACACTTTGAAAGACTCAATAAGCATTTGCCCCTTTGAAATAAAAATATTAATCAACATATGATTGAAGACAGATTTCTTCTCAAAAGATTATTTTTATTTTTTTCTCTTCTAAAATTCTGGAAGTTTAGCAATGAAATGAAGCGGGAAGCCAAATTTCTAAGTATAGAAACCACCATCCTATTTATTTTCCCACAATTTAAATGCAATGTATGATGTGCAAGCCACTCTGTCCTATCACATGGTGCTCACTAAATACTGCAGCTACTAATTTTCCTGTTTTGTTTTAAGACAGGGTCTCGTCATGTAGCCTAGGCTGGCTGTGAACTCCCAATCTTGCTGTTGATGTCTCTCAGGGGTTAGGATCACAGGTATATACCACCAGCATGCCTAGCCATTTCTCACCGTATTGCCCATGACCATTCAAACACAGTGATTGCTCTGCTTACATAGAAATAAAATTAGCCAAAAGAATTATGCACAATTATTCTGTACAATGTATGCTTGGTCCATATGGCAGTATATTTTGGCACTTAAAACTGCATGACCATTGTAGAACATGATTAATAAAACATCATGAGGCTTTACAATAATAACTTACACATGGTTACTTAATGGACATTAACCTAGGAATAACCTCTGGAGCCACTGTACGGAAGATGATCTCTCAAGTAGACATAAATCATGAAGAAAGATGATCCGAGCAGCAGAGGAGTCAAGTGTTTCTGTCTGTCTCACTCAGGTGAAGGAAAAGTCCATGTAACTCAAGGTAAATTAATTGGCCTCTAATCTTCATCCCCACTGCCATAAAATAAAACTGATGATGCTTGCCAAGGATCGCAGGAGTGCCAGAATATGAATAGATTGCCTTGTTCATCAATACACTACGAGTCAAACAAAATACTCCACTTGAATTGTATTATGATGACTTAATTTTCTTATATTGATTTTATTTTTGTTTTAAATTACTCTATAGGAAAAAAAGAGGTCTCCAGTAAAAGGAATGAATGAAGTCTCTAGTTCGTCTCCTCAACAAGAGTACAGGGAATCAGTAATCTTAGTGAATGCAATAAGATCAAATAAAGGCAGATAAGCCATCGAGCCTACCACACAGTCATGTTTTATAGGATGTTGACAATTTGCTTGTAAAGAGTAAAATGAAAGTAACTATGTAGAATAATGGCTATGAGTAGATCATGAGTGAGGGGAATTAAAGGTATCGACAGTGGCATTAATGATCAAAATGAAATCAAATCAATTACTTAAATAAAATAGAAAGAAATTATCTCAGGAAAGAAGAAAGCATGCTATCTTTGCAATTTCAAGATCTATGACCAAGACTTTCAACAGTTTCTACTGTCATGAACAGATTTATTGAACAGTTTTATAGCTATTGTTCACTGTCATATACAATAAATCATCTACCAAATCATACCCAAGCCTTCCTGAATTTATCTACACTTTTAGCTAATAGTGCCTACTGTGTGTCTGGTTCACAGTTAAGCTCTACTTTGAAATATTGAGAAATCTCTTCACACAATTTATTATTTTAGTATTTTAATATATATTAATATATATTAATGTATATACATGTATATCATTTCTCAGAGTCTAGCCAAAGAAACATCACTTTGAATTTATCTAAAAATTCTTTAACTTAATTTCCAAAATAATATAAATAATAAGAACAAATGACAAATATACTTATATTTTCAAATAATATGACTTATAACAGCAACTTCTAAGGCAATCATCAGGCATGGAACAAATTAAAGCACTCAGAAAAGAATGGCCCAACTCAGGCTGAAGTCTATCCTAGTTGGTACATCTTAGGAAACGTCATTTGAATTAAATGTGTTAGGTGACACTCATTCTAAGGAAGGAACGTGTTAATATAGAATTTGAGTATAGGGAGTGCTAGATGTCTTTTTAAATAGCCTGTTGAGCTATTATATGGCTTCCAGTTCTAACTGTAAAGTGCTTTGTACAGTACCTGGTAGGTGCATAGGTCCACAAGGCCAGGATGTGTAGGAGAAAAACAAGATGTTATCAGAGTGTGTTCCGCTGTGGTGGTTTTCTTGCAAAAACATCATGCTAGGAAAACAAGTCTCTCATCAGGTTGGAAAAGTACCACCTGTAAGTAAATAGCCGGAGATGGCTGCAGAGATGATGGCCGCTTTCTGCTAAGAGTCAGCTCCCAACACACTAGGACTTGTCTCTTAGAAGCCACAATAGAAACCAATAATATCCTGTGTCTACACTTCATTGGCTATCCTGACATCACCAATTTAATGCTGGCCTTAAGTCTTTAAGATACCCTTCAGTCTCTTGTTTGACTGCAGGAAACCCTTGTGTGGCAGGTCTCATGAAATCTGATTGTAGTGGCAGGTCTGTTATTCAGCATTATCATAAAAGAATTACTGATTCTGTGGCTTGTGCCTGCTCTTCAAGTGAATTTAAATCAAGAGAGAAGTAGGTTTAATCATCAAACATTTGATTTTAAATCTTCCTGATCACCAACGTCAGCAGCTGTTGTTGCTTACTGCCATATTGAACAAGAAAGGGATGCACGTGTGTGCTGCAGACTGCCTCCATGATTTCAAAGTACCCATTAAAGGGTGGCTTCTACAGGAAGTACGTTAGGAAGTAAGGAGACACAGAGTTTTATTAGCAAAGTTGGTAGACGTTGAACAGAGACTTCAATCGGGATATGAAAAGCAAAGTCCAACTCTTTAAGATAAAATTATGAAAGGAGAAAGATGGAAGAGAAAAAAAAAAGACACTCATATCCGCATTGTCCTGGAAATTCACATAAATCTGATACAAGTATACCTGACTTCATAGAGTAGTGAAGGGGAAGCCATAGTTATTATATTAGAAGACAAAAAAGATGTTCATTGCATGGTGAAAGCTACTTACTGCTAAGGGTATTTTCAAGTTTTTAATGTTGTAAGAAAATCAGTGCACTATTAGAATTGATTGAGGATTGGAAAATAGTGTTCTATGATCAAATGTGATTTCCACATAATGCCTTACAACTTTGTGGAATCATAGAACTGATCACAACTTTCATATTGACTAGTCAATTTATCCATGCGTCTTTCCTTTTTCTTTCAAGTGAATTAAGTTTCTCAGCCGCTGGTTGTTTGCATAAAGTCATCCACTCACTCCCCTGTGTGAATGAAGGCACTATTATGGCTTGAGTACAAAATGTCCCCATGAGCTTGTGTGCCGAGTTCTTGGTCCTTGACTGGTAGCATGATTTTTGGGATGTGCTAGAGACTCATATTTGGACATAACCAGAATAGGTATGTCACTGGGACTTGGGCTCTTGGGTGCTATGTCTTTGGTTGTCCCTCTCCCCTCTGTGTTCTGTCTATGATGAAGTTAGCGGCCCCTGCCACATGCTCCTGGGCTTAAAATGTTCTACACCAGCATGGGCCTAGAATCAACATAGGCAAAGACTATGGCCTGGATCCTCTGGCCATGAGTCAAACCTTTTCCCTCTCTTGGGTTTTCATCTCCAATAACAGCGATTAAAAAGCAGCTAACACTCACATAACAGCAGGATTAATTTCTAACAGGATTTGGGATCTTAGATATATAGCTTTCATAGCTTCAACCTATTCTTCTGGTTCTAGGAAACATGTAAGCATAATACAAGTGGAGATGCAGATAGAGAGAAAACTACCTAAACTATGAAGAACCACTGGTCTATTTTAAATACCTTTAAGTATGAACACTGTCACTGCCCGGCGAACAGATAACTGGCCATACCTAAATTTGAGCCATCACAATCTACTCCATCTTTTATGACAAATGCTGCAGAAGAGACGACTAACAGCTGTTTCTCTTGGATTGAAAACATCTGTAGCCTGAACTCCTTTCTGCACCGCTGACTGAAAGCATATCAGATTCAATGTTAAGACCGTTTTTGATGATTTAACTTAAAGAACAAGAATTCAATCACAACCATTTCCACTGGACATTGATTCCCATGAAAAACTCTATAGTATGGCAATTCTCATGGAGACAGATTATTGAGGATCAAAGACAATAGTCTTGTCCCTAAAAATTCTTTTTGACCCTCAAATTATCTTCATGTTGTCCCTTGACCACCAAGAGGGACAAGCTGGGAAAAGATAAGTAAATATATACGTATATAAAATATCATATCTGTTTATTTGGTATTAAACAATAAGGAGTCTATAATTCTGGCCTTGTGTTTCCTGATTTGAATACTCAGACAATCAGAGGTCGAAAAATAAAGTAAATCTATCCAATTTTTAGTGTTTGCAGGCTAACATTTAAAGCACATGGCTACCATAGTAGTAAGCTAAAACAGTCACAGAAATGGTAAAGAATTTCAAGTAATTAATGTCCCCAAACTGAAGATAAGAAATTTAAAATTTTCTATTTATAGACCACAAGGAAAATGTCACCTGGGATTACATAAGAGAATCCTTTTATTTGAATAAAAATTTAGAAATTAACATGATGAAAAATTCCTAAAGTGAAAGTAAGGTTAAATATATTTTTTTCCCTAACAAGGTTAAATCAAAGTACACATTCATCAGAATACACAGGGGATTGACTGGTTCTAGGATTTCCTGAGTGTGCTAAAGGAGGTAGATGTTTATTTCTCATACAAAATAGCACAGCATTTGCATAAAACCTATGCACATACCCCCTGCATACTTAAAACCATCTCTGGGCTACTTACAATTCCTAATAGAGTAAGAATGCTATGTAGATAGCTGTACTGTATTGTTTAGGAAATGTCAGGAAAGACCATAGAAAGGAAACATCTGCATATGCTCAGCACTGATGCAAGTCTTGCCAATCTTTAAAGTCTTTCAAATGTATATATCAGTGCAGATTCACAGGATACAATGCAACATTTTGACACACACAGACACTGTATAATGATCCACTCAGGATTACTACCATACCCATCATCTTAAGAACAGACTAGAAATTCTCTCTACTGGCTGTTTCAAAATGCAAAGTAGATTATTGTTTATTGAATTTACCTATTATGCAATAGATTACACAAACTTGTTTGTTCTATTTTCCCACATAAATTGTTGTGTGTATGAGTTCCTGTGTGTGTGTGTGTGTGTGTGTGTGTGTGTGTGTGTGTGTGTTATTGTTGCATATTTGGGATTTATTGTTTTAAGCAGTCATTTGTTTAGTCTTAAGCTTGCTATGTCATCAATCATTAGTCTCCTCTACCTTCTCCGACCACTCCATCTAAATCACAACTTTATACTTGTTGACCAACCTATTCTCACCCCATCTCCTTCCTATACTGCATATACTTCAATATACTTCATTCTATGCTTTTATGAAGTCAACTTTCTAAATATTAGACAAATGAGTGTAGTCATAAAATAATTATCTCTGGTGTCTGATTTATGTCACTAAAGAAAATAATATTCTCTAAGTTGATCCATGTTGTTGAAAACAATATAATTTCATATTTTGTGTGACTGAATAGTACTCTCATGTACTCACACACACATACATACATATATATGTATGTGTATTTGCAGCATATATATATATATATATATATATATATATATATATGTTATTATTTTGTGGATGTTGGGAATAGTACTAAAATGTACACTAGAGTGCAGATGCATTTTCCACAGATTTATTTAATTTTCTTTGGCCACATATTTGGAATTGGATCATATAAAAGTTAGGTATGAGTTTGAGGCTACAGTAAATAGCATTATTTTCTCAATGTTTTTTCATCAAGTTTGCTGTTGGTGTAAAAAATAAAACTAAAAGCAACTCATTTTTATATGTTGCTTTTGTTTAAAATCCTGCTACATTGGCAAGCTTTCTTTTTGAGATCCACTTTGTCAGGTGTCGGGTTTAACAGCTGTGCATCCACCTGCATGTGCCTGACCCTCTCTACTCTCCCAGCCATGGCACATCCTGGTCCATGATCTCAACAATCACTGCAGAATCTGCTCAATCCACTAAAAGAGCTTCAGTCCTGGCTCTACGAAGAGTTCTTCTGAGTTGAAAAGCTGTGTGTCACTTTTATTTTTGATAATTCAACAGCTAAGGTAATTTTTCAAAAGCAAATCGTGAAGAATTTTTTGTTTGCCTCATTCCCTACCAATACCAAAGTAATGCTAGTAAAGTTATGAATTGCTGAAAGTGTTGAGTGCATGGACCAGGTAGGGATTTTAAATGTCTAATATACTCAACCAGGACATTTTTTAAATGATTGTTGAAAACATTAGGAAGCACTTAATAATATGAATGAAATAACACATTGTTTTTAAACTCCTTAATGTAAAAATCAACACAGTTAGTTGGGTTTTATTTCTCATAATTTCCCTAGAGGTTTCCTGAATACTTAAGGCATTTTGACAAATAGCTAACATTGGCTTACTGCTGAGAGATGAGGAGATATTTCTTGGTTTTTCTTTAGTTTCATATTAAATAGATGTTTTCTATTACTTTCGATTATTTCACAGAACCTCTATTTCACTTCAAAAAACGTAATATCAATTAACAGAACTTGAGAAATTAGTATTAGGTTGCCAGTAACATTGATGTGAAGTAAGCAATAAATAATGAAAGGTTTGGTCCACTACAGGACAATCTGTTGGAATAGCACTTGCCTACTCCTTCGTTTCCACTCTTACTCTAACTTAGAAATCATATAGTATTGGTTTCTTGTTATTCTCCATAACTAATTGGCAAAAGTTACTCTGAGAAGTTATTGCTACTAGAAACTACTTAAGATTTATAATTGGCCCTGTTAATGTTCTGGTGTTGACGTTTGGTCTGTTGCTATGTATTGTAATGCTAAGTGCAGAGCCCCCAAGTCCCAGTTGTCCCAAAGATGAGATAGTCCCCATGTAGACCCAAGTGACACTGTGTGATCTTGCCCCCAAGTTGTTTCTAGCTGGTAAAGATGCCAACATCCAATAGCTGGGCAAAAGAGACATAGGTGGGGTTTAGAGATCCAGGCTTGAGGTCAGAAGGGGGCGGGGGGGGGCTACTAGGAAGAAGTAAGAAGAGGAGAAAGCCAACATTGGTTAGGTGCATCATAAAATAATGACCATGTGGGTTGGTTAATTGGAGTAAGAGCAGCTCAGAGGAAACATGGCAAATTATATACTGAGGTTATTAGCTGGAAAATAGACATAATAGCATAGAGGATAGATATCTGCCCAACTCTTGTGGAAATTAAGGCTTATTGTAAATATAAACGTTGTGTGTGTCTTTTGTTAGGGAACTAAATGGTTAAAGGTGGGGTTAACATTCTGGTTATTTTAATGTGATAGAAATTCTAGAAACTAAAAAGGTGTATGTGCGTCATAGTTGTTAATAATAGCTCTTTATTCACGTGGATAAAGTATCATTCATGCATTATCCACTGATTTCTCTTGCATTTCGAATTAAGAATCCTGAGTTCTAGCCATAGCTTTGGCAAGAAATCATTAAATAATCCACCCGAGCCCTAATGAAGATATGTATTTTAAGGTTTGTTCTCTAACATTTTATGATTCCAGGTATATTGAAGCAGTGCTACACATTTATTAAATAAACTATAGTGACGCTGACAAGTTGACAGATGTGAATCTTTGGGTACCATGTCCAACAGGAGGGTAGGGTCATGTACTTCTCCATTTTTCATCAGCTGTAAATCTCTGGAGTAGTAAAGACCACCACAGAAATCTTCAAATAGATCTGTCTTCCAGTCAGCTGACCTCACCAACCTTCAATACATTAATATCTTTTCAGTGTTAATATCAAACGACCTTATGATATTTAAAAAAAAAAATACTATAAACAAAGTTCCCATTTAAAAACGAAAGCCTACTAAAAGTATTCCTCACACAAAATAAAACTGTTTGAACCAGCATTTAACCTTCATATAGTGAAAAGCAAACACAAATTCATTAGAGAAACAAACCGGTCTGGCTAGTCTAATCTTGTGTTCTTAGGCTCTGCTAATAAGAACATAAATCAACCGCCACATGAAACATCACTGAGCATTCTTTACAAGGTATTTCAAGGAGGTTGTCTTTATATTTCTCAGTGTTCTTAACCAAAGGATTCATAAAGTTTTAATGAAAAATGGGTTGTGTCTTTTGTCAATATAAAACCAGGAAAGGGTGCATTTCTCTTTCTTTTTAAAATGTATCCATTTATCGGCTAATGATATTTTATATCCTATGCTCTCCTCATAATCTTTGAAACATAATACCTGAAACATAAATTCAAAGCTCAAACATAATACTGTTCAGCTAGTGGTACTAAACAGTCCTTAGTTCATGCACTAAGAATGAAGGCTCTGAGGAAAGGTTCAGTTGATGAGCCTGCCCTTCAGGCAGAAGAACAGTCAACACAATAGAAGAGTATCTTTGCAATTTCGGAAAACACCAAAGATTCGTACAGGCACACATCGTCCTTGCAAGTATCAACTACAATGTATTCAGGACTTATCCAATCAATATGGAAAAAAATGGCCCAGTAGGGAAAAAAGGCCAAGCATATGAACTTCGATGGGGTGAAATTGCTGTCAGAGGAGCTTGCTATGCCTTCTCTTGCATTCCCAGGTTTAGAGGTAGAAAGTATATTTCTCCTCATTGTAGTTGTCAAATCATCAAATCCTTTTGCATGCCTGCCTTCTCTTTAAACCATGATGTGAAGTAGAGCAGGAGACTCTGACTCCCAAGTCTGGGAGAGGAGAGTGTAGGTACCAACAGCATCCTTAAAGACCCACCTTCAGAACATGCCCAATGCCAGTGAAGGGTTAGGACTCCCACAGCTCACATCATAGTCTCCTAGTGTTGGCCTGACAACCCTACAGAATCATATTATCATGTTATGCTTCTATAGAATGTGACATCTTTTGACTCTGTGGTTTCACCAAATGTTCCATTTCACTTAAGTCTTGTAAAAGCTAATGGAGTTATTGACTCAGACTGACTGCTATTGCTATAGAAAAATACCTGAGAAAAGATAACTTGGAATAAGCGGAAGTTTATTCAGCTCACTGTTCTAAAGGCTGGGAATTCTGGGAGCCTCGAAGTACCAATGTTTTCACATCAGGTGAGCATCATCTTTGTGCACATGGTAAAGATTATCATAAGACAAAGCAAATAAGCTAGTTTCCAGGCTCCTTGTTTCTTTAGGGGATGTAAATGAATGTTTATTCTGAAGAGAAGTTTCTAATTTAAATAACAGCAAATGAGAAATAAGTACACTACCTAGTGCCATAGATACACATGACCTTCACAATATATAATATAAAAGACATTTTAATTTATCCCAAGGATGTCAAGTGTTTTTCCATCTAATCCAATGCTTCTAAATTTATATATACATATAAATGTATAGAAAATAGAAGTTGTTTTTTGAAAGGAAACCCCATAGCAGACAAAGAAAGGGAGAGCAATAATTAAGAAATTATATAGAACATTCTTTATAGAATATTCTTTAGGTTGCAGTTGACTAATTGACTCATTTTCTTTCTTTTTTAATTCTTCTTTTTTGTATTACATTCAACTTCAGTTTCCCCGCCTCTCACCTCCCCTCTCTTCCAAATCCACTCCTCTTGCAATTATTTACCTTCAAAAAAAAAAAAAAGAACAGGCCTCCCAGGGATCTCCACCCAACATGACAGAACAAGTTACAGTAAGACTAGGCACAAGCCATTATAGTGAGGCTGGAAGAGGCAAGCCAATAGGAGGAAAGGGGTGGACTAATTTCCAAGTCTTTGCAGTAATATACACACAGTTACATGCAGAATTGGTTCAAATGCTTAAAATCCCAGATCCTTTCAGTTCTCTAGATAAGGCTTTGGAAATTACTTATGTTAATGTGAAATGAAGCTAATACTTTTATACAAAACCAAATGCACACTTTTAAAAGCCAAGAATTAATCAAATAAACAAAGAACAGGATGGAGTTTTCCCAAAACTTTTGTGTGAAAAGACAAAAAAAAAAAAAAAAAAAAAAAAAAAAAAACCTGACATAAAACAAATGCATGGGTATCCTTAAAAATCCAAGTTCAGCTAAGCATCAGAA
>NC_034592.1:64020986-64048674 GCF_900095145.1 Mus pahari | reverse complement strand
TTAAAAGCCAAGAATTAATCAAATAAACAAAGAAAAAGATAGAGATATACCAAAACTTTTGTGTGAAAAAAAAAAAAAAAAAAAAAAAAAAAAAAAAACCAAACCTGACTTCACACACATGAATGGGTTTCCTTAAAAATCCAAGTTCAGCTAAGCATCAGAAATACAGCTGGAGCCAAAGCTGAGGCAGGAGAATAGAAAGTTCCAGGCCCAGTTGGGATACATAGCTAGACCTCCCATTAAAAATGTAAAACTATATATCTTTTTAAAAAAAATAGAAGAAACCAGAAATAGTAGTAGATGCCTTTAATCACTCAGGAAAAAGAGGCAGGCAGATCTTTATGAGTTTGAGGCCAGCTACATAGTGAGTTATAAGCCAGCCAGAGCTTCACAGTGAGAACCTATCTCAAAAACTAAAATAAAATAAAATAAAATAAAATAAAATAAAATAAAATAAAATAGAGAAATGGAGGAAGTGGGGAAAATAAGAAGTAATCGACTGGAAAGATTCTCCCTCATTTTGAGGTAGAACACCCTCCTTTCTGGATGAGCTCACTGGCACATTGGCCAATAAATACTTCTCCACGGACTCTAACACAATGTGCAAAGGTATGGATGGATCTGACCTCTCACTCTGCTTTCTCCTTATATCCTTAATCGTCTGTAGCTTTGTGTCGAAGGTGTCCGTTTTCTCTAGGTGACTGATGTATTTGTACTTGTAGGCCACGTGAAACAGGCTAGTTTTAGTTAGAGAACACATGCCATACTCAGTCATGAGTGTCATGCAGGGGGCCAGCTTCTCATATCATTTGCCCTATAGAGCTTCCTGGATCGCCTTCCACATTTGGCACAGCGGAGGACTGGGAAGAGTCAGGGTTAGTGCCAAGAAGGAATCCTACCTCCAGACAGAGCTAGATGCTCCACTGAATCCTACCCCCAGACAGAGCTAGATGCTCCACTGAATCCTACCTCCAGACAGAGCTAGATGCTCCACTGAATCCTACCTCCAGATAGAGCTAGATGCTCCACTGAATCCTACCTCCAGATAGAGCTAGATGCTCCACTGAATCCTACCTCCAGATAGAGCTAGATGCTCCACTGGGGCAAGTCCCACCAGGTCTAGCATGGAGTCTGATCTTATCTAACCCTGATATCCAATGATATCTAGTCATTCCCAAAGTCTCCAAGTCTATGCACTATCAATATATGTACTTGGGGATAAGCTATCGATATATGAAACTTGGGACACATTTTCAAACCATGGCATATTTCCAAGTGAAATCAAACAGTAAAAGCAATTACAAAGATTTGTGCTGGGTTTTATTTCAGAAAAAAAATTTGAAGTTTATGCTTCTAGAAATGAAGTAAATTTTAGTGGCCCCTGAGTAGTCTTAGGGTCTCTTAAAGTCTTAAAATCAAAATACTAAAGAGCTAAGAATCCAATTACCTTAAGCCACACACCATAAATTTTTTTTGAAAATTAAATCATTAGTGAGGCTTCTGAAAGTGTGATTTAAAAATAATTATGCCTGAAATTTGTTAACTGATTTTTAAATAAAACTTATGAATAAAGCATAATAATTTACACCTAAGGATTTACCCTTCAAACATTGAAGAAAAGTGTGATATTTCAAGCTTTTAATGTAATATTGAATATCTTTCTCCAAAGAAATTAGATGACTTTGATTTCCCCAAATTGGGTCTGTTTCTCTCTCTTAGCAGTATATCACTGGTGGGTGATAAAGTAGTATCTCAAAGTGTGGGAAGGGCCACCTGTCTCAAAGCCATCTCAGAATTTAAAATATTTAAAATACTCAATGCTTAAGCCCTTTCTTAAACCAGGGAAAGCAGACTATCTAAAGACGGGAGCCCGGGAGCTTGCATTAAAAAAAAAAAAATACCTCCCCAGTATTCCTAAATCATAACCTGGAGAACTAAAGTATTTAAGCACTCTAATTAAAATGTGAAAAGCACTGTGTTGTAAATATAAAATATAAATAGGATCTTCACTCTGAATTTATAAATATCGCTTTCCACAGAAAATCAACTTAGCATAATGATTAGGGTCCTTGGACCAAACCTCAGCAAATGTCTCTTTCTTGTGCCACCATTTCCCCTTCTGACTGATATCAACAAATTATTTAAATTCACTGTGATAAATAGGATATACAGTAATCCCCTTTTCCTCCCTCAGAGGCATAGTGTGAGGTTAATTAAATAATGGCTGCAAAATACTTGGGACTCTTTAGAGAAAGATATTCCATGAAACACTATGCTATATATGCGACTTGTTTCCCTCAGCAGTGGAAACATGGCTAATTGTTCTTGAGAACTGGGCCTGCGGCAGAGGAAATGAGCGTGACACAGATTTCACAAGTCTTAAACTGACAAGGGCAGCATTTTGTCACATTTGGTATGGAACCCAGGGAGTGCTATTCTTTATTCTGTTCTGTGCACAAAGACCGCTGCCATCTTGTGGAAAACCACCATTGTCCTTGTGCGGTTTCTGTCTCAGTCGTGTGAAATGGTGACAAGATAATTGGGCTTTTTGCTATCGAATCAGAGATTTGCGACTTGTATATTCTTGGCTGTGCTGAAGCATGCTATCCTGTGGCACATAAAGGCTAAGCGAGACCACATGTAGGTCACATGAGGGTCAGGTAGCTCTAATGGAAGGAAACCTTCTATAAACAGGGCATCTCTCCGGGGCTTTCAAACAGACACAGCCTTTAAACTGGCCTTGCCATTCATTCAAAAAAAAAAAAAAAAAAAAAAAGTCTGCTGTTGAGTTTCATTATGTTCTAGAATTAAGGCCAAGAAAAAGGGAAAATAATCATCACTAGAGATCATTAACTCCACTGTTGATTGCTCTGGGAAAATATGTCAATCTGTAGATGTTTGTATTCATTTGACAAATGCAGAGGAAGGACTGCTTGCAGAAAATAAATGAGAAAAGACCATCACACCGTCCTCCTCAAGTCTATCAATTTTCACTAAGTAACTGTCATGTTTTCAAATTTTTTGAAAGTCATCCTACAAAACCAGATTTCTGGCCTTCCTCATATTTGTTAAGAGTTGTGGCATCTATAAGAGACTACCTAAGGAAAGTGTAGGAAAGGCCTTCTATTCACTCCAACAAACAAATAAACAAACCCCTTCCATGTCTGGGATGGTTATGATGTGCCTTCCTTCTTAGCATTTCTATGATGTTGATCTCTGAGCAATCAACAGAAGGGTTCTGCTTTGACCTCTTCAGCTGTTCACTTCCAAGCAAACTCACTTCAAAACTCAGCTATGATGTCCAACTTCTAGACTCATCCATTTATCAGAAAGCTAAATTTACATTAAGGTCAACATGTTAGAGGAGGAATAAGTCACATGACTGACGCACTGTTTGTTGTTGTTGTTGTTGTTTGTTTTTTTAATTGTTAGCCAATCACTGCTTACCTCAAGGAGTAAAATAAAAATTAAAAAACACAGCCTGGGAAACTGGGAAGGGTAGAGGATTTTAAATGAGTTATTTTTTTCCATAACTGTACATTGCATTATATATTATCTAGGAAGCTTAATGATTTCCAAAATCCTAAAAACCATTTCGAAACAAGTAAGATAGTGAGGTTTTCAGATAAAATAAATGATATCTTTTACATCAGTCTTAACTCTTATCTCAGCACACCGAAAGGTTGAAACATATCATTCAAAGTATCAAAGAATGATCTATGTTTTATAAAATGTCTTGAATGAGACAGAAAAAAAGAAGCCAGAAATAAAATGCATATTCAAGAGGGTTTTCTCTTTTGTATAATCTTTTGTGAATAAAACTTTCTCTTAAGTCTCATGACTTGAAAATAATATATCCCATAAATTCTTCACCTTTGTGTTCCCAAACACATCACACACAGCCTTCTGCCCGAGTGCTGACCTCTGGAGAAGCATTTCTGAAAGGAGCCACATTCTGAAGCCTCTCTCTCTATCCAGGGTCCTGAACACTGTTTCTGTGGCCTTGGAATCCGGAAATGGCAGCCAAGAAGTTCCCCTCCATAGGTGAAGAGAGAGTCAAAGACCATGAACATATGTCTCTCAAGCATGGCCTCTCTACTGTAAGACCAGTACTACATTGCCAAGCTGATGGTGCTTTCCTTTTGGAATACCATTTTATCCCAAATCCATTTCTTCAGCCGTTATTTGTGTCCTTGAAGGATAACAAATATACACATAGCTTCTGCCCTTGGAAGATTTTTCATATAGAGATACATGGGACATTAATGAACAAACTCGTCCTTCTGCCTAGAGCACCTTTTCTGATTCTGGTGAAGCTTGACGAAAAAGCCATCTATTAGCTCACACGCAAAAGAGCAATTGGTCAGGCCTTGATATGCCTTATCCCCAGTTCCTTCTAGGGATAAAGGTCCCTGTTTTCAACTAAAACTGTATCTCTCTAGTGCGTGGGCTGTGCACAGACAGCCTGGTCCCCTGTCGAGCAAAGTCTAGAACCCCAGTGACCTGGTGGCCAGTGATTTCTGCCTAAATGGGTCGGAAGGTGTTCAGCCATGCCTCCTGGGCTCCTCCCCACCCTTGCTCCTGTTGCTGCTCCAGCCTCTCACAGCCCCGCCCCGCCATCAGTCACATAGGAGCAGCACCAAGCCCTCTCACATGCAAATAAGGTTTCCCCTCAGCTCTCAGACCAAACCAATGAGAAGTACCTGCTGTCATACCCTTACCCACCCCAAAACTGTATATAAGAATGCTATCCAGGATTAAAGGTATGTGAGAACTACTCCATTGTCTGAACCTTCTGTCCAAAGTGCTGTAACACTTGGGAAGAGGTCTGCTCGCCAGAAGCTCCACCGCGCTCCTCACTGGCTCGTCGACCTCTCGTGGGCCCAGCCCAAACCGACTCAGTGCAGGGTGGCGCGGAGTGACCAAGTGGAGTAATCAGACAACAGAGAACCCTCACACCAGGTCCGGCCAGAGATCTCCGTGGAAAGCCTCTGGTACACAGGCCCACAGCTCTCAACAAGAGGAATGCATCTTATTTTCCCCTTCTCTTTCACTTTGGCTTAACTATAAAACTAATTTCTGCCTAGTGGTTTCTGGGCTTAAAGGATGTGTTTGTCTTCTGAGCCAAGTTCTTTCAAGGGTAAAAAGGAAGGGAGGGTAGACAGGATCCTCCGTAGCCCAGGCTGGGAAGTTATTATCCTCTCACCGTGGCCTTCCTGCTGCTAGGATCAGGGGTGTGCTCCACCACACTGTGCAACTCTGAGCTATGGAAGTTAAACTCTGCTGCTCTTTTCTGAAACGTGGAGTTTGTTGTTTACACTGTGTCAAGAATGTAAACACGGAGACTATCAGCCAGGGAAATACATGTGGGAATATTCCCCAGGAATCTCCAGCCCACTCACAGTTCTCTCTTTCTATACACACACACACACTCACATACACTTTCACACACACACACACACACACACACACACACAAACACATACATTCTCTCACACACACATTCTCTCATTCTTTCTCTCTCATATACACAGAAACTCATACACACAAACTCATACACATAAGCTCATACACACAAACTCATACACACAAACACCCACATTCTCACTTTCTCTGTCTCACACACATACATACACACACACAAACACACACATTCACACACGCACAAACATACATCCTTTCTCTCACACAAACACATTCTCTCATTCTTTCTCTCTCATACACACACACAAACTCACACATACAAACTCACACAGACAAACACATATAAACACATACATTATAACACATTCTCACTCTGTCTCTCTCTCACACACACACACACACTCACACACATACATTCTCTCTCTCACACACACACATTCTCACTCTGTCTCACACACACATTCACACATACAAATACATACATTCTCTCTCTCACACACACACACATTCTCACTCTGTCTCACACACACATTCATATACACAAACACATACATTCTCACACACACACACATTCTCACTGTCTCACACACACATTCACACACACAAATACATACATTCTTTCTCACACACACACATTCTCACTCTTTCTCTGTCACACACACACTCACACACATACACACACACATTCTCACTCTTCTCTGTCACACACACACACACACACACACACACACACACACACACCCTGCCTCAATGATCTTCTCATTTTAGCTGTCTTCTGTAAGTGCTATGGGACACAGGGCGCAGCCTAGCTTACCTTGCAAAGCCGCAGCTGTCTGTAGTTTGTTCATAGAAAAGCTGTTTTTAATATTTGTTCTTCCTTTAACCCTTTCATCCCCCATTCCATGTGGTCTCATTGTTGGACAGGTCCACAAATATGGCCCTTCCCTTCAAGGCTGTGTTTTTCATTTATTTATTTATTATTATTTTCTTTATTTACATTTCAAATGCTATCCCGAAAGTTCCCTATACCCCACCCCCGCCCCTGCTCCCCTACCCACCCACTCCCACTACTTGGCCCTGGCCTTCCCCTGTGCTGGGTCATATAAAGTTTACAAGACCAAAGGGCCTCTCTTCCCAATGATGGCCGATAGGGCCATCTTCTGCTACATATGCAGCCAGAGTCACAAGCTCAGGGGGTACTGGTTAGTTCATATTGTTGTTCCACCTACAGGGTTGCAGCCCCCTACAACACCTTGGGTACTTTCTCTAGCTCCTCCATTGGGGGTCCTGTGTTCCATCCAATAGCTGTGTTTTAACAACAAAAATATAAAACAAAAAGATCTTAAATGCAGAAATTTCATTTAAATCATTATAAAATGAACATTATGTGTATCTTTAGTCAACCTGCCACTATATTGTGCCATACATTTGAAACCAAACCCTGGCAGTATTGGTTATAAGAGGATCCAGATAAGTTCTTTTCCTTTCTGTTTTAAACAATTGATTTCGGGAGTGGTTTCTTTTCTATACAATACCCAGCTATCTGCGTGGAGGCGAAGATAACCTTCTCTTTCCCTCTGATGATTGTTATTCCCACATTGACTCAACAGAGATTTCTTGTATCTTGGTACTGTGCTAGAACCGCTATAAAAATTATCTACTTTTAATTCTCTGAGAATTTTGTATATTGTATTTTGATGATCTTCATCTTCCCTCCCTTACCCTGCCAAACCCTTCCAACATTGTATATGAAGGGAAACAAAATTTAAGATGAAATTTAAGGCCTGTGATTCATGTAACTTATGTCAAATAGTCCAAAGAGTTGTTTGTGAGCTTAGAAGCCTGAGGCTGAGAACCTAGCGGAACAGGCCCGGGTATGTCCAAGCAGGCCCGCAGTTAAAACATTCCTGGGGCCGCCTGGCCATAAAGTTATAAAGGGAACGCAGGAACATGTCTGGGCTATCTTGGCTGAGTCATCAGACACATGGCTCGGCATCTGCCTGTTGCCCTCCTGGCATAGTTTGAAGTTCCACATTAACCAGATGTTCCGCTGACCTAGATAAGCTTCCGGCCCTCGGGTTTCCTGACACCCTGACTTGCATGTCCTATTCTGCTGACGTGTAATCATTCTGCTGATGTTTAAATGAGCCAATCGTGTGAAACCGTGCCAATTCCTCCTAGCCCCCTACCCTCTCCCTATAAAAACCCCTAGCTTTCGAGCCTCATGGTCGATTCCTCTGTCTCCTGCGTGAGGCCCAGAGCTCTGTCATTAAACTGCCTCGTGTGTGTGTGTGTGTGTGTGTGTGTGTGTGTGTGTGTGTGTGTGTTTGCATCAAGACGGTTCCTCGCGTTTCCTTGGGTGTGCTCTTTCCTGAGACTCAAGAGGGGGGGTCCCCGAAAGGGGGTCCTACAGTATACTCTTGTTTTTTATAACTCGAACCCGACTTTTACATCCATACACTCTTGGATAACTGGCTACTCATGAGGGTATAATCAACCTATCAGGTACCGTGTCCTTAAAAACACCTGACTTCCCCTCTTCCCGGGGCTTTTTCTTGCCCCAGCTCCTCAGCTAGGCATGCCCCCTCATGCTCCCACCCTGTTCCACGGCAGGATGTTTATCTGACTGGAGCTCGAACAGGTCTCCTGCACGTTCTTATGATCGCCATAGTTCATAGAGGCAACTGCCTGGATGGTCCGGAAACCCTGTTTTCCTGTGGCTGCCCGCCCCCTGTGGTTCTTACACTCTGCCCACCTCTCTTCCACAAGGAAATATACACCCCATTTGGGGCTAAGCCCTCTATAGTCTCTTGTCTTATGCCTTTCCTATTAGAAATTTAAGAAGTTCTTACATATATGTAACACTTTTTCTTCCTCAGCTAATCTGCCTATTATGAAAGTAAAATTCCAGTGAGTCATCCCCTCCTACTTCCTTCCACATGGCAATTTGTCGGACCAATAGCTTTCTTGTTCTGTCAACCATTAATCCACTTCAAACACTGCTATTTACTAGCATTACTAAATATAATCCTCTCGGGTTTCCCATCTGAATTTTAGGTTTTGCTCCTGTAAAAAAAAAAAAAAAGCCTCGTTTCGGGCAGGCCTGCCAATTTCCACAAAGTGATAGGCTTCAATCCAAAAAAAAAAAAAAAAAAAAAAAAAAAAAAAAAAAATGCAGCAGGAAGTGGATCGTGGCTTGAGAGGCCATTCGCCAAGGCCACTCATTAGAACACTGGAACGCAGGCCGTCAATTTGATCACTTCTGCTCTTCTTTCTAATGAACCCAAGGTAAATATATGTTAGGCGTGAGTGTTATGAAAGGCGTCTTCTCAGAGTGAAAATTAGCAAATTGCATCTGCTTAATAACAGGTCTGCTTACTGCTTCCTTACACAAAATACAGATATGTGCTTTCTGTCATAAAAATGTTTGGACATACCACACAGCTATGGTATTAATATAGCCCTTTGTGTCTGTTATATTTCAAAGCACTGTTTATTTCATAATTAGAAAATTGTCTTTAATCCTGATGAATGGATAAAATTGCCCAAATTACAGGAGATCTGTATGATAACTCAAAGAGAGTAGCCTTAGCTCGATGCTTAGAAACACAAAGAGCATTGAATGAATAGCTGTGGAAGACTGTTTTTAAATTGATGAAATGGGGCCAAAGATGTCGCTCAGAGACAGACTGTATGCAAATAAGCCAGAAATTGATGATGTCATTTACTTTAATGACCTATTTTGAACATACGCATTTCATATTTTAAATAAATTACTAAGTTTGATTAGTGCAGATATATGTTTTTATTTTAAAATTAAACCAAATTCAACTGGAAAGCATAGCATGGGGGAGGTGTCTGCCTACTAAAGGGGATTTCCAAGCCCCAGGCTTACGTATACATTATGTGCGAAGGAAGGAGAGGCCACGCACTGTACAGAGACACCAAAGCAGCAACAGGATGAGGTGATCCTATTCAGTGGGAAGCTGGAACCAAACAAATGAATAATTGATAGATATATCAAACCAGGAAAGCAATAGGTCAGAAAGGCACAAGGCACAAAGTCTCAAAGGCAAGTCCCCAGTGCTTCCATCTGCCTCTCTTTCTTTGCAGGTTGGTTAATCATCATTTTTAGAGTGCTGTAATTGATAGGTTAATCAAGGATAGTTTCCTCATCAACCATCACCTAACCCCAGATATACTAGCATAGCTAAGAGCTTTTCTTATTAGAAAAAAAAAAAAAAACAACAACAAACAACACAAAACAGTAAAATCACAGAAATGGTCTTCATTTCTGATGACAAAAAGGGAAACTGCATTTGCTTATTTAAAGCAACATTCTATCAGCATGACAAAATTGCTACAATAATCAACTTATAAAGAAGGGGGATGTTTGGGCTCACAGTTTCAAAGATTTTCTTTTCATGGTTGCCTTGGTTGGGTAGACATTCTGAAGGAAAGCCTGCTGCAGGGAGGAAAAGAAAGGCATCTCACCATCTCGCAAAAGCGCATTCTCCACTCCTCAAACTTCCTTCCGGGAAGCCATGTCTTCCAACAGCTGCTTCACCTCCCAGTGCTGCCACAGGCTAGAGACCAAGTTTTAATATATAGGCCTTGGAAGATGCCCAAGGTCTAAACTATATAAAACATTTAGTACATTCTTTTTATATGAACAAGCTAGAAGAAGGATATATTTTACTCCTCTTAGGTGTCATTAGCAACCAACATATAAATGACAGTCATGTGAACTCCTGAGAGCTCCGACAACACTGCAAATAAAAAGGAGGATGATTGTAAGGGAGGACTCCTGAAAGATAGTGTCTGCTCTAAATGACAAGAAAGGTATTGCCTCCGCAAACTCGCAACAGCTGCAGTTACCTGCCCAGGACCTAGATAAGAAGACAGCCAGAGAAAACCAGATACTTCCCTTAAACCCCAGCACAGATGAGGAGAATCTCATAAAGGCATTTGAGGAGGTATTGGCAACTGATAGTTGCTGAGAGAAAGAGAAACAATTTTCTTCAAGGAGGTAGCCCCTAGTAGGTCAATCACATACCAATGACCATACACCATGTGAATATATCCTAATTGAACTCAGTAAGTTATTGAAAGTTAGAGAGAGAGAGAGAGAGAGAGAGAGAGAGAGAGAGAGAGAGAGAGAGAGAGACATGAAGNGAGAGAGAGAGAGAGAGAGAGAGACATGAAGTTGGGAGGAGAATGTGATGGAAATGGTCCAAGAAAAGGATGAATTGGGGAGTAATAGGTAGATGGCATCAAAATACATTGTACATAAATATAAAATATATTTTTAAAGTCTAAAAGAAGTCCAGTGATGGTATAAAGGCTACCTAAAATGTATGTTGGCACAATGGCCTCTCTGTCTCTTGCCCATGCTTATCCCTGAGAATACTCTGCCTTACTCTGTGATAAACCCTATCTTCAACACTTCAAAAAGTTTCTTATAGAAAAAATCCTAAAATGTGCATCTAGAAAATGCCTTGGATAACCAAACAATCTTAGTTAAAAAGTAAAATACCAGCACTCGGGAGGCAGAGACAGGCAGATTTCTAAGTTCGAGGCCAGCCTGGTCTACAAAGTGAGTTCCAGGACAGCCAGGGCAATACAGAGAAACCCTGTCTCGAAAAAAAAAAAAAAGTAAAATATTAAATGAATTACCATTCCAGCTTTTAAAAGTTATTATACAGAGCTATAGTAATAAAAACAA
The DNA here is from genome assembly GCF_900095145.1 of Mus pahari. Taxonomy (NCBI): domain Eukaryota; kingdom Metazoa; phylum Chordata; class Mammalia; order Rodentia; family Muridae; genus Mus; species Mus pahari. Next base: position 64,037,525 of record NC_034592.1, on the reverse strand, counting down.
TATGGTACGGACACAAAAGCAGACATGTAGACCATTGGAACAAAATAAAAGACACAAACATGAGCACATGTCACTCCAACCATCTGACATGTAGCTCTCTCCCATCATCAAAGAAACTTCTATATAGAGCAAACTGAGACCCTTGCAGAAAACCACAATAGGTCAAAATGAAGAGACCAATGGACCATGGAGATCCCAACACCAGCAGATATATCTACAACACAACCCTGAACCTAAAACTCAAGGAACATCACAAAAAGGAAGACAGTAAGATTGTGAAAGTCGGGATCAGGAAGTCTATGTCTATGCTAGAAATGACAAGAAAGCTACCCCCCAGGGAGCCTCAACAATATGGCTGCCTCAACAAGACCCAAACAGTGACAACATCTGTAGACACACTAATGCAAAAGGAAGAGCTCTCACAGAGTCCTACCCCTAAACACAGAGCTATAGGCAACGAGTGATGCTGAGAGAGAGAATTACCCTCTCTCAGGGAAGAACTCACTTGATGGGTATACAATACAAAGTGATCAGCCTTGAACTCATATACATACAACTACATTAAACAAACTCAGTGCGTCATATCTCTATATGTACACACATGTGTGTGTATATGTGTGTGTGTATGTGTGTGTTGCAATAATTATCAAAGAAAAGGAGTCAAAATTTTAATAGGGTGTGAAGAAAGAGATGGAAGTAATTAAGGGATAGCACTCGGGAGTGGATGAAAGGAAAAAATGGGGAGAGATTTTTAAATATTTTTTATTTTATTTTTTATTTATTTTTATACATATTTTATTTTATATATTTTAAATAAAATAAATGAGGAAATTAAAAATTAATATGGGTAATAAATTGTAATGTATACTATGTAATTAATTTATAAAATAAAATATGAAATTAATTAGCTAATTAAAATGAATAAAATATTATTGAACACATTCTCTGTGCATCACATTGCTAGACAAGGACATGTGTATAAAACATCAACCAGCCTGCATCTGGGAAGCACTTAAGAAGCTTATGCCTTTATTATAGTTAGTTTATAGGTACTTCATGTTCACACATGACCTTTTCCATCACTCATTTACTGAGCACCCAATGATCCAGTAACTAGTGCCAGGAACTTTAGTAGTCAACATCTGAAAACACCAGTACATATTTATTCAGTCTTGAGGTGCTCAAATTAGAGAAAGAAAGAGACCCAGAGAGAGAGAGAGAGAGAAAGTAAGGACCCAGGGGGAAAACCTCTGTTGCAAGTGCATTGAGGGAATTAAGCCACAGTGATTTGCCTTATGGAAGACATGAAGTAATGCTAGTCACATACAGCAGGGGGTACGTAGTTTCCTTGCTTGTTTAGGAAGCAAACTTCCTAGCAGTGTGTCAGTTCATCTTAAAAGAACACCACCTTCGGACCACCCACCAAACGGCTGTCTCTGGGCACAGTTACCACTTGGCATCTGCTGAGATGTGCAGCAAGGGTATTAATTACCGCTCGCCATGTGATTAATGTATCGGATAGTTCTTGGTGAGGTCAGGGTGTTTGGTAGATCTCAGATTAATGATTCCAATCTGACAAACAACAAGCCACTAAACAGTTACCAGGTGACAAAAATATTATGTTACCGTGGCTGGAACTGAAAAGTGTAGTCTAGCTATGAAGTAAACCTCGAAGCAGAACTGCCCATTTTAAAAGGAAAGTGTTTCCATGTTTTCTAAGTAATCTCAAGCATAAATTCTAGGGTCTAGGTTTTTTTTCCTTTGTGTGTGTGAATATGTGGGGGGGGCGTGGCGGTGGTAGTGGTTTTGCTTTGTTTTGTTTTACTACTTTTAGAAAATAAAATGACTTCTCAGTAGACTACACCAGAAATCATAGAAATTATTTGAAAATAAAAAAATAGATTGAACAAGAAAAATGCATGGTGCAAAATGTTCTCTCTCTCTCTCTCTCTCTCTCTCTCTCTCTCTCTCTCTCTCTCTCTCTCCCCTTCCCTGCCCCCAACNTTCTCTCTCTCTCTCTCTCTCTCTCTCTCTCTCTCTCTCTCTCTCTCTCCCTCCCCTTCCCTGCCTCCCCCCCTCCGTGTGTGTGTGTGTGTGTGTGTGTGTGTGTGTGTGTGTGTGTTCAGTTGAGAGGTGCCACTAAATACAATGTCAGTTACCCCTGCCGTTTACACATTAACCATATCATAGGATAAGTACAGCAGGGCCTGGTGTGGCACTCCTATAATCCAAGTATTCATGAGGATCTGGAGTTCAGGGTCAGCTTGATGTGGAGAATCAGCCTGGGCTACCTGAGAGCTGTCTCAAAAATGAATAAATATCCCAAGTACTGTGTGAGAAGATGTTTTAACAGATCATGCTCCTTGGCACTCTCAGAAAATCCCACAGGTATATTATATTATATGGAGTACTTTCTAAAAGAAAACTGAAGAAAAAAAAAAGGAAAGGGAAGGAATAAAGATAAGAGAAAACTATCAGTCAATACACTAACGACTCAGTGGATAAAAGCATTTGCCACTCAGACTTATGAACCTGAGTTTGGATCACTAGGACCCATGTAAAAACAAAACTGTATGTGGTACCACAAGCCGGTACTATAATTGGAAGGTAGAGACAGAATATCCTGAAACTCCCAGGCCAGTTAGACTGGTTATGCAGCAGTGAGGAGAGCCTATCTCCAAAAAGGTAGAAAGGTAAAGAGTGATACCCAAAAGTTATCATCTGACCTGAATGTGTCCTGTAGCGCGTGCGCACACACACACACACACACACACACACACACACCAGTAATTGTAGCTCAGTCAAAGAAAATTTGGCAGGCTGTGTTTCTGTTATCTAGTAAAAGTAACACAGGACTCTGTTACACTTCCATCGGGTGGTGAATCCCCTGAAAAAGAAGCCGTTCATTAATTATTTTTATAGCTTCAGATGCTGGCCTACAATGTAACATAGGGATGAGAAATGAAGCTGGGTTGTTCACAAGGAATCGGGACCATGGAGAATCACATTAGCATATATATACCATGTGTATACAAGATACCTGCCCCTTAAAGTCAGAGTCCATCTGCCAAGAGGCACCCAGCTCCAGTCACAAAGCACACAGCTCCAATGTGAGAAGCTCCAGCAGAAACAGGATTCATAGCCACTTCCTTTAGGATTAATATATTTCTGAGATAGCATCAATATTTTGTATCCCAAGGAGAACATTTCACGATGAAATTCCTTGTATATATTTTTCACTTCTAAACATTGAGCTAACTTATGACCTCTCCACCTATACAAAATTTATCCTCATGTAATATTGCTCAGTAACAATCTCAAGAATGTATTATCAGCCAGTGATGTTTTAAAAGGTCAGACTTAACATTCTTTGACTGAAATCCTACAATGCTTCAAAACCCCTAAGGCAAAGTTCTAGTAAAACCCAACCTCCCTTGCCTCCCTGACCCACCTCCTGAGTGATGCCAGGGCATTGTTGCCTTATGATGTCGCTTCCCTTGATCCAGGCTTTCTTCTCCCTTTCTTTGTCAAGGCTTTGGCCAATTTTACTTTCTAAATGAAGTCTAGTCTACCTTCTCTGTTTATAATGGAAACTAAAGGGAATCATATTCTATAAACCCCAGACAAGACACATTGGCATGAAACGTCTTTTGAACCAAAGGCAATTGAGAAGCAGAAAGTGCAGAAAATACTACACAGACACACACACAGACACAGACACAGACACAGACACACACACACACACACACACACACACACACACACACACACACTTTCCCTTTCTGCTGAAAGCCAGACACAAACTTCCCTTGTAACAGTCTTGTCTTGATGTTTCCCATACCAGAAAAGGGCTCTTAGAATTACACACAAACAATCTGACCCTACATAGCAAACATTACTAAACACCCTTGATTTGTATTCATCTTCTCCCATATACTTACCTCCTACAACTGACTTGCCCCAAAACCTCTGGAGTGTCCATCTTTGTTTGTGAGTCACTTCTCTACAACTGTTCTTTCTTAAAGGACAGTGCCTTCCTTACCCATTCTCCTATTCTCTGGTTCTATTTTCTATACATCTCTGATGATCCCGTATACTATATAAATATATAATAACATTATTATATATTTATATGCATCTAGATACACAGAGATGGTAGATAGATAGATAGATAGATAGATAGATAGATAGATAGATAGATAGACAGACAGACAGACAGGTAGATATAGTTAATAAGTTTAAAGTTGGCTTCCCTTTATTAGAAGGAAAGTCGATGAAAATAGAGATATTTTAGATACTAGTTTACTTTTTGAGAATTCCATACATGCAGATGACACTTTCTTAATCATGGTGACTCCAGCCCTTCCCCTAACTGATACCATATCCATTTCCATCCACTCATGCCTTCTCGACTTCATGTCACCTTTTTTATATAACACACCAAGTCCAATTTGTGCTGTCCATATTATTCTCATTAGTGTGGGGCTACCCACTGACATGTGTTCAGCCTGCCAGGGAACAAACCCTTAAAGGAAACCGACTCTTCATAGCTCCTTGACTAGGGATGGGTGTTCCTGAGCCTCTCCATCTGCTATGCTGCCATGTGATACAGGCCTTGTGCACAGCTGCTACAAGTTCATGAACATCTCAGTCCTGACATAACAGCATCATTTGCTCTGGTCCTTTCTGACTTCTGGCACTTACCCTGTTTGTACCCTGGCCTTCTGCAATGGCCCTGAGCCTTAGGGAAAGGCAAGACTTGGATGCGTCATTTGTGTCCTAGCACTCTGCACACACAGATTCCTTGCATTCAGTTGTGAGTTTCTGTTTTAAGTACCGTCCACTAGACAAAGAAAATTCTCTGATGATGTCTGGGAGCTATCCTGATCTATGAATGTAGTGATACAAATTTAGAGACGAGTTTGCTACTACAGGACAAGGATGCTTGACTCTTTTTGTTCTCTGATGTTGTACAGGTTCGTTTCGTGGCAACTTGACACAAGCTAGAGTCACCAGAGAGGAAGGAGCCTCCATTGAGAAATGCCTCCATAGGATCAGGCTGTAAGCAAGTCTATAGGGCATTTTCTGATTTAGTGACTTATGGGGGAGGGACACGTCAATTGTGTGTGGCGCCATCCCTGGGTTGGTGGTCTTGGGTTCTATAAGAAAGCTGTGTATATAATATAGTAAAAGTACAGAGTTTCTCATGTAGTCCTGGTTGTCCTGAAACTCTGTCTCAGAGAGAGAGAGAGAGAGAGAGAGAGAGAGAGAGAAGGGAAGAAAGAACAGAAAAATAAGGAAAAATGAAAAGAAAGCAAGAAGAAAAGTTTGTTATAATTTTAAAATGACTTTAGTAGTAAGATGTATTCTAATTTGACAGATTTTTGAAGAAATGTCTATCAGAATTAACTACTCACTTTTTAATATTTAGAAGTTATAATTGTAGGAACAAAATATTCCCTTTTTTGCCAAGGAAAAGAAACAATAATAGTAAGTTAACTTTTTTGAATAAGCCACTGTTGGATATTCTTGTAACCATGCAGATTATCAACTATTCTGAGTGGAAGAGAAGTGGGGAAATGTACCAGGATATTTAATTCTGGCTAGCATGAGCAATGTAGTTAGTCATGACCCAGAAGGGGAAAACTGCCCTAGAAAAAAAAAAAGAAAGAAAGAACATTTTAGCAATAATCTTTTGAAAGACATACTAAGCTTTGGAAATATGGAATCATGGTGGCCCTCTTAAATTCATGGAGTTATTGATTTTCTCAAATTAATTTTATTAGAAATCTGAATTCTCACAAAGTGACTTTGTCTGATGAAAATATTTACCAGCATCGTCCTTTACCTGCAGGGCTTCGTGCTGCGCTCTGACAGCAACCAGAGACTGTGATTCTGAGGGTCGTTTTGACAAATGGCAGGCACATCACAAAGCATGAGTAAGCAATGCTTCAAATGGAGGGGGGTTTAATGGCCTAATAACCAAGACTCGAGAGAAAACAGCTAACAGGAAGACAGAAGGCACATACAGTTGCAAGAACACAAGCCAGCATCTTCCAAAGCAGAGACTGTAAACACTGAGAAGCCACGAAGCCGTTCCACTCTATGAGGAACAGTGTACGTCAATGCACCATTTGATTCACTACCAGAGTGAGGAAAAAGGTAAAACTGCTAACAGCACGTCTCTGCAGTAGCTCCTTTTCTGTAGTGGAGGATCCATTTTGAAAAGAGAGTGTTGGTAGATGTGAGATTTAAAAAACACTATTGATCCCTTTGTCACAGGAGGGTGACTAAGCCTGCTGCCGCTAAGAGTTGTCTCAGTATTCCCTGATGAAGGCTCTTTAATAGGATGAGCTGAACGCCACTTCTTAGCTATTTCCACAAACCAACAAGAGAGCATAGGAGAGCCTCTGAGAAGAAAGGTTTTGCTTTGTATTGGTTGAATATGTTTATGTTTGCAGACAGAAACGTATGGCTGCCTAGCAGTTTTGTAGTGCCATAGGCGTAGAGACTTACCAATTAAGTGGCGAATTGACTCCAATACGGATCGGACGCCTCCGTTCCCCAGTCGCAAGTGTTTGACAACACTCAGGATCTGTGCGTGCTATTTTGAACCTAAACTAAATCTAAACAGAAATCTCAAAAGCTTGCACCTTCCTTAATATAGCTGGTTTGAGTGACAAGAGGTCACTCAACTTAGTCATCAAACCCCGCTGCCTTGGACACACCGACAGAAAAGAGGACTCTGGAATCTAAGAAGTCTGGTGAGACAACGTGAGACACCTTAACCACTCTGTAGCTTTTGCTGTTCTCTATGAGGCACCATTTAAACGGGGGGGGGGGGGGAGAATCTTTTCTTGTAGGATAAGAGCATAAACTCAACGAATGAACCAAGTTAAACTGTGCATGGTTGGGCCCTAGCCAACTGTAATGTCAGAGTGAAGAAGGGCCCTTTCGCCCCCAATCCTCACCACATATTTCTTTCCTCTGCCTTCTTTCTTTGGTCTTTCCATCCTGAAGCCTCTCAGGTCCCTTGGCTAATCTCCATTTATAGGGAAAACTTGGTATGCTTTATGTTGCAAGGGCTTAACGAGTTGCTTCTTATAGTAATATTTACATTTCAAGAAGTGATACTTGGAGGAGCCTTGAGAGAGGACCACAAGCTCGAGTTCCTGCAGAGTTGAGCCCCGTGTGAGTGTTGAGAATTCACTCTAGCATCTAGCATTGTGTGTCCTTTCACACTACGGTTCAGCCTAGTTCATATTTTATATGTCACAACGATGTTTCCTTCCAGGCCACCTTTTTAATGTGAGAACATAGATGGTTTTCTAGAACAAATATTTTTAAAAATTCACATTCTAGGTTTCATAAACTTTGTTTAGTACAAAAAAAAAGTCTTTCCTTACAGAAATTTTAAACTCTGCTGAAAGATTTCAGGGTTGTCCAGGCAAACATTTTCACTCTGCCTGATCAATATGAACAACTCCCCTCGCATCAGCACTAAGCTAAATGTTTTGCTATCGTAGCCTTTAAACTGGGGCATATAGCTGAAGGACACCTGAGAACATACAGCCCAAGGCATGGTCTTTGTGCTTGAGGTCAGAAAAGTGTGGTTTCAGTCACAATATCCCTCCAGGAAGTAGAAATATCTTCAATTTTGGGTGTGTGTTCTTAGCTTCAAGAAAAAAAAAAAAAAGGAAAATAAAAGAAATAAAAGGAAGGACGGAAAGAAGGAAGGAAGGAAGGAAGGAAGGAAGGAAGGAAGGAAGGAAGGAAGGAAGGAAGGAGAAATGGTGGTTGGGGGAGGAGTGTGGGCACTTTCTATCATATGACAAACCCTGTTCATTGTTCATATCTGAACTGACCATGACAACATATTCTACTATCAAATTTATACTACGATATGAGACAACAACCAGTTTCTCATTGAAGCCACATTGTCAGTGCCTTTAACTCCGAAGCGTGTGGCAAAAGTGGTCCCCAGATCTTCCTGCCACTGGAATCAGCTGGGAAGATTTCATCCCACACTGATGCCCAGGGACTGCCTCTGTAGCCTCTGGGCATCAGAAGATGTCAACAGTACTCCATGTGATTCCTGTGTGTGGGTACACTGCTCATCAAAGGACAGAAGACAGACCTATTCCAGATACCTGTTTGAACTGGTGGACTGAGCCAGCTTCATTGGGTATTTAACCAGTGTTCGCCTTTGTAGCGTCCCTACATCCCACATTCTGTGAAATGGAGGCAGAAGTGGCTCACAGTCTTACAGAGCAGCCTTCTGACCCATTAATCAGTGGGTTGTTCCCCTCTCTTTTTCCCTCTGCGGGCTCTGACTCATGCTGCAGCAGAGAAAAAGACAAACAGCCTAGTCAATAAATGACTACTGCTGTTGGATTGCCTTTCTTTGACTACAGTGAACAAGCCAGAGAATGCCTTTCAGTAATACAGGAGAGGCTTAAGAACCAGGCTGCCACCTGGCGGCTTTCTTGAGCATTTCACTCTTTCTTCCAAAAGACACGGGAATGACTAATCATAGCCTCCTCCTCATTTACACACTAGACACGGGCTCAAGGAGTCCCCTGCAATGGAGGCTGTGCTTCGAGGTGACACTCAGAATAAAACGGCAGAGGCAGCCCTTTCAAGAGGACAAGGAGGACACACTGGCATTTAAATACCCTACCCACCTGTTCACCTTTGAGGCTGTTCTTTCAGGGCTTTCAAGAGCAATGTCAGTTCAAACAGGATAGGGAAGGTTCGTGAGGAGCCCTAAGACCTTGTTTACGGTTTCTGAACATCAGATCTACCTGGAAGCCTGGTCAAAGTGCAGGCTGCCGTGGTCCAGCCCCAGAATGTCCAGTTCAGGGGGATTTGGGAGAATGTGAGGTTCTAAGGAATCCCAAATGATGATGCTGCTCCAGAAACTGCACTTTGAAAGCCGCTGGATAAATCATCACTGATGAGTTAGCTGGCAATGGTCAGCAATCGGCTGAGGGCATCAGCTTCCTTAGTCAGCACACAGGACTAGGAAGAAAAGGCATGCACGGGGCCTCTCACTCGGCTCAAAGATATTGTCTCTGTGGGATCTCCCCTACATGTCCATGGAGAAGCGTAAGGGTATCAAAAATGTCAGGTAGAAATTGACTAGGATCAGAAGTGGATAAAATGTCTCTTGGCTGTTTTGCCGAGAGTCCTCTGGGCTCTCTTGGGAAACATTGGGTAATCTTTTCCCTAAATACTACATCATCCCAATCCATTAGTTCAGCAGGAAGCAGACCTGCTTGACAAGCCAAAATAACATGCTGAGATGGATTTCAAAATGAAGATTTTATGGAGATATATACTATGACCGGAGAAAAATTAAGTCGTTTCCATTCTGATATCGCCATCTAGTGGGAATTCAAGGATATTTGTTTTGCTCTACCTCAAACAGTCAAAAATGGAAGTGGTTTACATATTTTGTGGCAACAAAGGGGTCCCTATCATTTGCTACTTTGATTGTAAGACAGGAGATCAGTAATCAAAGCCAGAAGATTATGACTGTGTGAAAGAAGTTCTTTCAGTCATCCACATTTTCTGAGAAATAAAGCCAAGTCATCAGCCGAGGAACGTGCACAGGCAGATGTATGCTCACAAAGGCTTCTTCTCACAAGTCACGTAACAAAAACAGTCAAAGCAGAGCAGACACATCGTATCACAAGGCATGGTGCTGAGTGTATACAACACAGCCTCAAGCCCCCCTAAGTCCACTAATCCATAATTAAATGAAAATATAGGGCCAGCTAACTCATATCCTGTATGAGTATAATAGTGATCAATGAACTGCACAGTTATACATGGTTGAATACATCGAATTCTGTACTCTCTACTCTAGATTCCAGAAAAAGAAAACAGAAGGTGACATCAGAAATGCTAAGCCTAATTCTAAGAAGAAACTGAAAGGGAGATAATTTGTCTAAAAACAAAAATCTATGTCCCAGGCCCATAAATGCTATCCAGAGAACTCTGTTGTGGATGATCTAATGGTTTAAGAGTAACCATCTGTTGTAGTTAATCTTGATTGTCAACTCGATGGGATGGAGAATCATCATGGCATTTCTGTGGGGGAGTTTCTACATCAAGTTCACTGACGTGGGGAGACCCACCCTAAACACAGGCAGCACCATGACATGGGCTGAGGTGTAAAACTACATAAAAGGAAAGCCAACTGAATGACAGCACTCATTCCTCTCTGCCTGGTACTGAGGATACACAGTGGCCAGCTAGCACTGGTCCCTCTCTGCCTGGGGAGACATAGTGGCCAGCTAACAGATACTCCAGCCACCGACACCTCCTGCCCTGACGAACTAGACCCTCAAACTGCAGCCCCAAATAAACCTTCTCTTAGGTTGTTACTGTCATTTTTTCCCCGTAGTAACAAATAAAAGAGCTACACTTCTGGCTGAGCCATGGGAACTTAGTGGAATGATAATCAGAAATAATTTAAATTTCCTAATTACTTGATTGTTGAATTTGGGCTTTTCCATGCACAGCAGGCAGATGTGATGGGTGTCTGATAATTTGTCAGATGGGTATCAATCTTACAGTCATAGTCCAAGCATGTGACACAGGTGATGTAAGAGATCTGGCCTGCCCCTCTTCCTCTACTCCAAAAATCGTGCAATCTGGTTGCACATTATGCATTTAGAATCTCTAATCAGAAAATCAAGAATTTAAAACACCCCAATAGCCTTTTTTTTCTAAATATAGCCAACAAGATGCCAAAAGTAGTAGATTGCATGCTTGATCTATTACAGCAGGTGAAAATGAACAGTTATGATGCGCACTAAATATGTGAAATTACCTTCAAGCCGTGTGTGTGTGTGTGTGTGTGTGTGTGTGTGTGTGTGTGTGTGTAATATAAACTAATTTTGTGTTTGGGAATGATTCTCATCTTTAAGATGCCTCTTTGTATACATGCAGATAATCCCTAATCTTTTTTTTTTTTTTTAGATTTATTTATTTATTATATGTTAAGTACACTGTAGCTGTCTTCAGACACTCCAGAAGAGGGCGTCAGATCTTGTTACGGGTGGTTGTGAGCCACCATGTGGTTGCTGGGATTTGAACTCTGGACCGTTCGGAAGAGCAGTCGGGTGCTCTTACCCACTGAGCCATCTCACCAGCCCGATAATCCCTAATCTTAAAAAAAAAAAAAAAAAATGATCTGCAACTCTTCTAGTCTCAAGTGTGACAGCTAAAGAGACAGTCAACTTCTGTTCCTATCTCCATCATCAGCAAAAATTTAGTTCCTTTGGTGAGTGGAGGTGGAATTGAGGGGAAAGGACAAAACAAGCGTTTTACCTGACTTCTTTTTGTCCTAGAATCTTCTGTTGACTGTTGTCACTGGTGTACACAACACCCAACTACCTGCAGTTTCCCTTTAGGTAGCAAGTGTGCAGAATATATCAGTTCAGAGGGCCCTGGATGGTAGACCATCCAGGTCTTACATGGTAGACCCAACCACAGCCGTCTTCTCCCTGCATCAACTTCCCCTGCTGGCTTCTTTCTATAGTTATCCCTGTAGCCACTGAACTGACTCTGGGGTAACAGATGGAGAGATAACTCAAGTCCGACCTCCTTTCTCCTCACTCATCCAGACAGTGAGGACTGACACACCTGGTACATCCTTGTCCTTCTGAATACAGAGTAGACTGTTTAGCAGTTGACTTCTCCCTTTGTTATCCCTGTATAACCATCCACTGCTTTACTCATAGAGAAATTGACTTAGTAGACATACAGCTAGGAAATAATACATTACTCTCTTTCTTAAGCCTTGGCAGTCTCATGGAAAGATGACCACCTATCACCCTGTGAGCCCCACATTCTCCCATTTTTCTTTTCATCACCTCTTTACCCTAAATCTACCAAGTAGGAGAATAAAAAACTCACACTGAGGGCAGCAGGAAGTCGGGACTGTCATTAGCCTTGAAGGACAAGAATTACTTGGGGGACGCTGGACCAAAGGCACAGTCAAGTTGGTGAGAGTGGGAGCTGAAGCCGCAGAAGAGATGCAGTTCCTGTCACCAAAGTTATAATGAGGTAGAAACACATCACTGCCCTTGTGACCTCTAGTCTTCCTAATATTTTCTGCCGTGGACCCAAAAGAGCAGGAAGCTGATGTGGAAAACCTAAAATGCCCATGGTCTTTATCAACTCTATGGTACATGCCGGGGGAGAGGGGATGGCGAGTCAGCAGGGCTGGAGACAGATACAGGTAGTGAGAACAGAAAACTGGGAGAGGGAGAGAGAGAGAGAGAGAGAGAGAGAGAGAGAGAGAGAGAGAGAGGAAGAAGGAGGAGGAGGAGGAGGAGGAGGACAACGAGGATGACGAGGACGACGAGGAGGACGAGGATGAGGAGGAGGACGAGGACGAGGACGAGGACAAGGACGAGGAGGAGAAGGACGAGGAGGAGGACAAGGAGGCTGAGGAGGAGGACAAGGAGAGGGAAGGAAGGAGGGAGGGAGGGAAGAGAAAGAAACAGACAACCAATGGCTAGCTCATACTCTGACACTCTGCCCTTTGTGCCAGAAGCAATAGCCCTCTGTGGTCTTTATCTTCATTCAGAGTGGAATGAAAAGAGACCAACATACCTGTTTGTTTTCACCTCTGTGTACTCATCTGGATGTTGAGCTCAGGTAGAAAAATCCCGTAAAATAAAAATTACAAGAGGGTAATTACTGTAAAAGAAGAGCCTCACAAAAGCAGGGTAAACTTTAAAATGGAGCCGCCTATGCTGGAGCCCCACAGCAACAACCTACAACTAAATTGTCTTTCGACCTTCAGGAACAAGAGGTAGCAAGCACATTTTCTAAACTGGCCAATTTCAATTAACATGATAATGAACTTCCCTCTGCTTTAGTCTTCACCAAAAAAGAAATAGAAATCAAAATGCCCTTGGGGTAACCTGATTTTGACCAATCAATTATTTTCTCTGTTTTTTTTTTTTTTTTTTTTCACTTCCTATCCCCACCTTACAAGAGAAATAATTTTAAAATGACCAATTTGGAGTTTCTTCTCTGCCTTTTGTCTTCCAGCTCTGTCTCCATCTATAAAACTAGCCTCTTCTAGACTCAGTGTAAAACTTACTCATTTGCAGAATGAAATATTGCCTGATTCTAGAATCTCAAAGCCAATCAAGGATTTTACATACATTGCAGTGTGTGTGTGTGTGTGTGTGTGTGTGTGTGTGTGTGTGTGTGTGTGTATCATCTCGATCAACATCCTGACATGAGATTTGGTACCCAGTTTTCTGATGTGTTGATCAGTTGTGATAGTCACAGGTAGTTGACTTGTCCCTACAGTTTGACACTAAACTATACCAGATATTTTTTAAATATATATTGTTGATAAAAATTTTACCTAGTCCATTATTTCCTATTCAAATGAGATTTAAATATGTGCAGGATTTTTTAAATTGCATTTAAGAATGTATATGCAATTCTATAGAGAAACCCTGAATGTATTATATTTCAGTACCTTCAACTAGCATTTTGTTAAGCTGTGTTTCTATTTATTTTGAGAATCCCCACCCTAATAAATCTTCATTGGATTGTGTATGTGCTCACTATTGCACTTTGAAGGAAAGATAAGCTCTTCAGTTCCCAAGAGGCCAATTTTGGAGTAAGGGTTCATGAGCAAGTGATTTACTCAGACAGTGCTCTCTGGAGAAATGAGACAGAGAGGAAGCAGAAGAGGAAGGCAAGCCAAGAACTGAGTTTCTGACCAAGTCCTGGGAATCATGACCTCAGCCTGGTTCTACAGGGAACGCTAAATTTCCTTCAAGAAATTTGTCTCTGGGATTGGTTGTGATGTGCTTTGATGGCTGCTGCTGGGTACTAGGAAGAAGCTCTCAGGCTCTCTTCTCAACATGGCTGATTTTCTGTCCTAAGCTCTCCAAATGATGGACTGTGATCCGAAAGAACCATCCCAACCAACTAACCAACCAACCAACTAACCAACCAACCAACTAACCAACCAACCAACTAACCAACTATTTAACCAATCAGTTAACCAACTAACTAGCCAACCACCAACCCAACCAACTAACCAATTATCCAACCTACTAACCAACCATCAAAAGAAACTTCTTTACCTAAAATGCTTTCAGAGAAAGGATTTACTCACAGCAACAGAGAAGCAAGCTAGAAAAAAAAAAAAAAAAAAAAAGCCTCCAAAACTGATTCTGCTGCTGGACAGAACCTGGGATGTTCTTTTTTGGAAAAATGGGGAAAACATAAGGACTCGTGATGGCAAAAGGCATAAAAAATCAAACACAGAGCTTAATTGGCTCTTCCTGTAGGACCCGGAAGATCAGTGTGTTCAGAGTAATGCAGACTGAGCGACTCTCTAGTCATAGGATTTCAGTGGAAGATAGACTCCATGAAAACTTTAACTAGAAGTTACTGTGTGATATTTTGGCCTCAAGTCTTTCTTATTTTGCCCATGCCCTGTGGAATTGAGAAAGGCAGAATTAAAAGATGATGGGCTGATTTCTTAGATACCCCCAGATGCCCCCTGCTCTGGCACGTTCTCCCTTTTGTTTATAATAAATATTTTATTCCACATTTTAAAAAAAGAAATTTGTCTCTGTGCAAAGCAAAATAACTAGGATTTCGTTTTCCTGAATATTAGACAAGCAGCCCAAGGTTGGCCAAAGGACATATACAGGCATGAGCCACCCCCAGTGACCATCTCCTCCAATAAAACTAACCTCCTAATCCTACCCAAACAGTTCCACCCACTGAGAATGAAATATTCAAATATATGAGGCCATGGTATACTGTTCAAGCCACCACCCTAGATATGACAGCCCCCGGCTGCTTGCCCTTCCCCTGAGATGGGGTAGAGGGGTAAGCATATGAGAGGTGTATATTTAGTCTTTGTTCTCAATTCCTAGAAGAGAGTTTCTAAGGCTTTGCACTTCTCTCTCTCTCTCTCTCTCTCTCTCTCTCTCTCTCTCTCTCTCTCTCTCTCTGTGTGTGTGTGTGTGTGTGTGTGTCTGTCTGTCTGTCTGTCTGTGTCTGCATGTGTGTGTGTGTCTGCGTGTGTGTTTGTCTGTGTGTGTGTCTATGTGTGCGCGTGTGTGTGTGTGTGTGTGTGTGTGTGTGTGTGTGTCTATGTGTGCCCAGGGATTGAGCCTAAGACCTTGTTAGTTGAGTTAGTATTCCTTTATTGAACTAGATCTACAGTTGTTTGCTATTTCTGTTTTTATTTTGAGACAAATTCCTACTAAATTGTTGGGGCCTGAGCCCACCGTGTAACAGGCCAAACTAGAGTTTCTGATTCTCCCACCTCACCCTCTTAAGGAGCTGATGTTGCAGCCATGTGCTGCCACACTTGGCCTAAAAACCCTTAGGATTCCACAAGTGCTTCATGAGAGAAGCATCTTTGTTACTTATAACAACTTACCGGAGGCTACTCAATTGGCTTGGTTTGGTTTCCTGACACCCATGTATCCCCCTGTGGACCTTTCCAGTGCTTTCACTTGTGTTCTTTATACTAGACCTGATGTTACTATAAAACCTAAGTACCCCCTAGGTGGAATTGCTCCTACCTGACATAAAGATCACTACTTATGGAAGCCACACACCTGAAAGATTCCCTATTCAGTTTCTCTGTAGCTTTGTTATAGATAAGTCCTGACTGTAGGCTACAATAACAGTTGGCTGGGTTACTTTTTGCTGACTGCTGGTAAGGTCCCTGCCATTTGAGCAGCAGTAGTCGCTGAAGAATTCAGAGCCTCTTCCTCGTTCCTCTGCTCTTAAGCTCGGAGGTCCTTCAAGCAAGATAACTGCTCCCACCCATGCCAACTAGCCAATAAAGGCTTGCTTTTGCCTCTGTTGCAGGTCCATCCTGGTTTTTCAGAACTGACTCTCTTCCATTTGCAAGCTACCCATCCCTCCACCCACTTAAAGCCTTGCCTATATTTCTAGCGTGTTTGCCTCTGTCTCGTTCCTAGTGCTTCTGTGTGGACAAAAACCCAAGTGACGTGAGTAACAGATGTATATGCACTTCCTGACTTGAACAGGAAGAGAGGGTTGTTTTTAGTTAGACAGCCATGTAATTAGCACCTAAAGTATGGTTGTAACACTTAACCTGTAGGGTCTGAAGTAACTCTGCAAACTTAATGTCAGAACTCAGTTAAAGTGTAGGATACCAAGTTGCTTTGAGATTTGTTGGAAAATTGGTTTGGGCAACAAAGAGGACCAAATCCCACCATTTGGCATCAAAAGTATTCTGAGTAACAATGTGAATCATCACAACAGCAATAACAGTAGGGATACTAAGGGATCTGGCTGCCGTCCAACAATGTCTAATTTGATCATCCCCAAACTCATTTCTTTATATTTGGAAATTACCCTGTAAATGAGAACCATAAGAAAATAACTTGGCCCATATTGGACCAAATGCAGCCAAGTAAAAAGTTATGGTACAGATGAAAACAAACTTTTACACACATTAAAATAAGCAGATATTAGCCCAGAAACTTAGAATACCCA
>NC_034592.1:64012138-64020385 GCF_900095145.1 Mus pahari | reverse complement strand
GGGGGGGGTATAGGGAACTTTCGGGATAGCATTTGAAATGTAAATAAAGAAAATAATAAAATAAAATAAAATAAAATAAAATAAAATTCAAAAAAAATCAGCTGGGTATCTTTAAATATGTTCATGAACAGACTCAATCTCTAGACATTCTAATTTACTTGGTATTGGATGTGACCTCGTCATTAGAATTTTCCAGAACGAATCCTATTCCCTGGGGTGATCCTAATGTTTTGGGAAGTTGAAGAAGCACTGACTAAAGCAATGAAGACCAATTTGTATCACCTTCACCAGGAACAGATAAGAGTAGAGCTTGAGAAATGAGTAAAATTGCTTCCAGAACAAGAAATGGAGGGGGCTGACAGTAGCCACAAGAAACATGGCATAAATTTAAAGGCAAGAATTAGTATAACTAATGGGGGAGGAAGGCAAACAATTCAAAAATGTCTTTCTGAAACAAGTAGGACAAAGTTTTGCAGATTAAACTGCAGCCTAGAAATCAAGCAATGGCCTTTTTTGGACTGTACCCAGAGGGAAATTGTGGTAAGTGTTTATAGAAGAGTTAAATAACGAAAGTGACATTAAGGAAAACGCAGCATCCATAATAGAAAGCTGGAGGCAAATTCAGATTTTTAGGAGTCCAGAGATTTTTATCAAGACACCTGGCCACTACAGCGATCCTGGCCAAGGCCTTGGCCCTCAAAGAAGAGGGGAAGTGACAAACAAGAGTACATGAAGAAGAGAAAAGTCTTGATCCTGGTTTTAGAACAAAGTAAATGAGGAGCAGTAAAGATAAAGCCGAGCGTGGGATCCATTGCGCACTCTTAACTGTTTCTTCTCGTGAGATCCATTGTGTACTGTTAACTGTTTCTCCTCGTGGGATCCATTGTGCACTGTTAACTGTTTCTCCTCGCACACCTGACCTCATGACTCACCTTCAGTTGGACAGGGAGACATCAGACGGTCCTTGCTCCTTTCAGGAAATCAAAAAAAAAAAAAAAAAAAAAAAAAAAAAAAAAAAAAAAATCAAGGAAAGAGAGAGACACTAAGTCAAGTCCTCTACTTTCAACAGATCAAAAACAAAGNGACCTCATGACTCACCTTCAGTTGGACAGGGAGACATCAGAGAGTCCTAGCTCCTTCCAGGATATAAAAAAAAAAAAAAAAAAAAAAAAAAAAAAAAAAAAAAAAAGGATGGGAAGAGAGAGACACTAAGTCAAGTCCTCTACTTTCAACAGATCAAAAACAAAGCTCTGTGGAGAACATATACACAGAGGATTCTCAGGGGAAACGGTAGTGACTGTTGTTTTCTTCCATCCCTGGAAAAGAAGGAAGCAGATAGGGAACAGACTGTTTGGAGATTCAGGGTTGGAAGCATGGCTCATTGGTTAAGAACATGGACTGCCCTGGCAGAGAGCCTGAGTTCAGATCCCAGTACCCCCATCTGGTGACGTACGGCTGCCTATAACTCCAGTCCTAGGAGATCTAACGCCCTCTTCTGGTCCCTATGGGCACTTGTCCTCATGTGCACATCCCCACCCCAATCTGCACCGATGAATGCATAAATAAATCTTTACAAAAGGAAACTTAGAAATTCGTGGTAACAACTTTGTATGCAAGTCTACCACCAGTCCCCGTGCCTCAGGTTTAAGGATCAAAATGACCCAAAATAATGGGTAACTCTTCCCTCTCCCCGAAATGCAAAGACAGAGTGGATGACTAGACTTTATACCGACTACACGGCATCAAGGGGTCTGACATCTTAGGCACACAAGGTCTCAATGATGGTCCTTCATTTCAGGAGTCCTGAGGAGAGACCTTTGCACAGCAGTTATTTAAGAGAGTTGGTAAATCCAATTGCCATATATGGTCATAAGAGTTTATGGCAGCAGCAAGTGATGTCATGCTATAGTGGTAGCAAAAGCATCATGGTCAAAGTAAGAATTGTTGCCAGTATTCAAGCATGGTGAGAGGATCACATGTCTCAGTGGAGAGCTGCATGAAGCAGGTCAAGACATCAACTTATTTCACTGAAGATGGAGCAATAAATGTTGTAAATAGGTAAACATTGTGGATCTGTACAAAGATATCAATATAAAATATAGAAGATTAAACACAAATGGTTAAGGAATCATCAAATAGACTGCTTAGTAATTCAGAAATACTTAAAGTAACTAAAGTGATTGTAACTGCAGGAACTGTTTGAGAATTAAAAAAATATATATATGTAAAAGTTGGGATTTATTAATGTAAGAAAGTCAAAGAAAAGAACCTAACTACAGAAAAATAGGTATTTCCTACTGCATGCTCTCATTTGTGCATAGAATCTACAAAAAAAAAAAAAATCAAACTGATTGAAATAGAGAATAAAGTGTCTATCACCAGACTGGGTTCAGGAAGTGCAGGATGGAGACATAAATCAAAACAAAATTCCATCTAGACAAGAGAAATGCACTTAAGAGGTCGTTCCGCAGCACGGTGACGAGAGTCATCAACGATGTGTTATATCTACCTAGAAGTTGCTAAGAGTAGATTTAAAGTATTCTCCCCACAAAAACACATAAGCGTGTCAGGTAATTTATATGCTGAATAGGTTGATCTGGCCATTTCACAGTGTTTCTGTGCTGACTGCATTGCAAATCATCTTGCATACCATAGGAGCTGGAGGGAAGGAAAAGGTGGGGCCGGACATGGGGGATGCAGAGAGTAAGAAAGACAGATGGAGCCAGAGTAATCCTCAGAAAGAGACGAAAAATTCTCCTGGGTGAAAAACTATCCAAGCCGACCCACAACAGGGCTTAATAGCTTGCTTGTATGGAGGCCATGGGAGGAAAAAGCATCTGAGAATGCTTGGAAATCATCTGAAAAATACGTCAGGGATAAAGAAGGGGAAAATATAGAGATGAATATACAAGACCTAACTAAGTTCCCCAGGATGGTCACTTAGCTGCATCATGGTGAAGCGTGTGTCAAAGAACAAAGAGATGTACCTCCTTACCTCAAACCAGACAAGGAGACAGAGACAAAGGGTCTAGAAACAAACTTTGTCCTTTAAAGACATCCCCACAGTGGCCTACTTCCTCCAATGAGGTATCTAATAGTTTATTCAGCTATAAATCCACCCATTGGCTCTGCCATTGGTAAAAAGTTAGAGCGCTGATACTACACCAAGCCTTCCAAAACCCATCAGCGGCAAACCATGCTTCCAACACACGACCCTTCAAGGTTATTTTTTAAAACGTAAATCTTAACAGATGACATCTCTGGGGGGCTGAAGGCATCATTTGGACATCCCTAAACTGATCGTTGAGGTCTCTACCCACTCACATTTACCCTAAGATTGATAAGTGAATTCCAAGCTTAAAAGTTGGACTACTATCCAAAACAGATGGAAAGAGAGAGAGAGAGAGAGAGAGAGAGAGAGAGAGATGAAAGAAAGAAAGAAAGAAAGAAAGAAAGAAAGAAAGAAAGAAAGAAAGAAAGAGAAACTGAGTGAATGTCACCAGATATGCCACAATACATCATTCTGGTAATAACTTTATACTTAGATACACATTTTTCTTGCTTGTAGCTTTGTGGCTACATTAGTGGCAGAATCTCCTGAAATGGTCATACACTGTCGCCACACCCTTCCTTACCTCTGTATTTGCAATGTTAATAGTGAGTCCATGCCTATTACAAGTGGTGGTTCCAGGTGACTGGGATTCATGGAATAAAGCTGTGTATATTTGCATTCCCTCATAATTATATATTAATGGTTGAAAATTTGAATAAATGCAAAATTTTTTAGTTGTTTAAATCTTGAACTGTTTAAGATTTATCACTAGTGATTCAGTAACATCAAATCAAAGAAATTAATTGTTTATGCTCTTAGATAATAATAGGATCTAAGAGAATTGAACTCCTGAAAAATTATGTCTTATTTATATCCTCAGGTATTATGTGTGGAAATTTAGGAGAAATAATTAATGAGAGAGACAAACTCTTGAAAAAAAGAAAGAAAGAAAAAAGAAAGGAAGGGAGAGAAGAAAGAAAGAAAGAAAGAAAGAAAGAAAGAAAGAAAGAAAGAAAGAAAGAAAGAAAGAAAGAAAGAAAGAAAGAAGAAAGAAAGAGGGAGAGAAAGAAAGAGAGAGAGAGAGAGAGTTCAATACAAAGAAAATGTCATGAAAGAAAAGGCACAACATGAAATTTTAACAAGCACACAGTGAGAAGTCAAAGGACCAGGAAGTGTTAAAGGAATGTCTGAGAGCTTAACTCCCTGACCTCAGCATAGCAAAGAGGGAAATAAAGCTTACTTAACAGTTCCTGGGCTACAGTGTGCATTGTACATTGAAGGAACACAAGATAAATTATTTAGACTGCTTCAGCTGAGATTGGCAAAATCCCATCCTGTCATAAATAGGGTTTTAAAAGCTTGATAGTGTATGAATAATTTATAGTTTCTAAACTAGAAAAGTTCTAAATCTGAAATTAGGTATTAAATAGAAGCCCCTATCAACCACAGGGGTCTCATGTCATCAGTAACAGACTAGGGCACTTCACAAAAAAAGTCACAATCGTAAGTGAAAGCACAAATTTTCACCTCTCATTTTCTACTTTTGGAAATAGAAACCAAACAAGGGTATTCTAAACATACAGTATAACAAGCTTTGAAAAAAAAACAAAAAACAAAAAACCAGGTAACAACACTGCCTATACCTGCTTATGTTAATTATGCAAACTACCCTCTTTTTTTCTCTTTCTAGAGGAAATGTAGATGAATGCCACATTTATGAACGTTCCCTTTCACAAAGGAAAGCCAAGTGAAAACCTCCTCAGACAGAAATCTGAGTACCGAATCTTTTAGGTTCTTAGACAAATTTCTTACCGTTTAAATAAGCTTGCCCAGAAATAACATAATTTTTATGACTTGATTTTATCAAATATATTCAAAGCAGTCAGCAAATTTTGTATAGAAATACCTACTTCCATTGGTGTACCAGCGGACTTAGACTGCACAATGCAAATGACAGAAATAATTGACAGGTGAGTTTGGGAGCAAGCACAATTAATTCTCAGTAATCGCACACCACATCGGGGAATTCAGTGAGCAGGTGACCTGCATTAGCATTTTGAGAAAAGTGCATGAGGACCAGGCAAAATTTCTACAATAAGGTGGTTAGTTTGACAAGTCTCTTAAATGAGGTCAGATAAACACAACAGCGACTATCTGGGTACTGTTTGCTACTGACCTTGGCATTATGCCAAGTGCTTTACTGACCATCTGCCCGACACAAATAAATCAGCAGTCAGTAGAGTGTGTTCAATGTGATAATGTCCCCAACACATAAGCAGATTAATGTTTTTTAAGAGTGATCAACATAGATGGTTTAGAATTTCTTTGCATTTAAGACCACTCACAGTTTGGTCTAAAGTAAACCAGTCTTGACTGGTCTTCTATCAAATCTGTGGTCTGAGAAGGAACACCTTGGCACTGTCCCCATAACTCAGCTGGGTAGTACAGCAAACGTTAAGGGTCTTGGAAATCATAATGCCCAGGTTGGACTTCTTATTCTGCTCTTTTCTTTCAATGAGGGTGTGGCCAGGTTGTTCAGGCTTCTTAAAGGATAGTTTCCATGCTAATAGGGTATAATCTCACAAATGAGATATTATCTGATGTCTGCCACATAGTAAGTCATTAATAAGTATTTTTCATGTTACTATTATTTTATAATTGTTTTAATTATATTTTTTTAAAAATTGGAAATAGGGGACAATTTGTCCTAAATTTGCTTTTACTTAAAATAGGCTGTTTTCCAATAGCTAATATTTTTGAAAAAAAAAACGCATATATTAATTTGTTATTGCCTCTTGTTTAAAAAGACAAAGATAAAATACACATTTGGGATTTTAGAATCAAATTTAAGGCAACAAAATTGTTCCTACTGTTAACTACACAAAAGTGAAAAATTATCAACATTTCTAACGTATTTCTATATATTTCCTTATAGACTACCTCACTCAATACCCAAAGAATAATGAAGTAAATGTCATTATCATTCTTTATTGTCAAAAATAAAATAAAAACAGTTAGTAAAATATCCAAAATCAGTTTGTTAGTGATTGATGAAGTCAGGATTCAAACTTAGTCTAACTCCAGAGCCAATGTTTCAAAGCCACAAGCCATGCTGGCAGAATTCCGCCCTGTTGGAATCAAAAGAGTCAGAGATTTGATGCCGTGAGATCAGAGAGCTCACAGACCAAGGCTGAAGATCTTACGCCCCACTGATAACACGTTTTTTTGTACCTATTCTTAAGCACTTTTCTCACGGGAAACAGATGGTTTCTGTGTTACATTCATGGGAGAATGAATCAGTGAATACTGGAAAAATAATTGAACTGTGGAATGTTGTAACATTTTTGTGACACTATTTCTCTTTGAGAAAGACCTGGCTTGAGATAGGACCCTATTCTCACAGCTTTGGAAATGCTGACATGCACAAAAATACATTTCTAATATTTTTTTTAACCTATACCTTAGACAAGTTCCCATGGTCATCACCTCTTCCTCACCCTTGAACACTGGCATTTACTGACACATGATTGAACCTATCAAGACATATTCACACTTCTTAGGAAACTTTTCCTAGCCATGGTAGCTTACCACATTACACCATTGCCCCAGTGCATGAATTATCACCATAGCTCCTGTCTCCATCACATGTCATGGGCTGGTCGTTTTTATGTGCACACTCAGTTCATCTTTACCTATACAGAGATTATGAACTTGTGGCTGTCTTATGTGTCTCATTGCTGTCTTCCTTGCGAGATACATTTAACCAAAGATGCAAGTTTTCTGCTTAAAAGAACCATACTCGCCACACAACCTCACTTAGAATGCCATTGACAGAGGATGTTTCTTACAACTGCAGCCTCCACACGTAGGATAAAGAAAAAATGGCTGTGGTGGATCAGATGAAGAATGGGGCAGGGGTATATTGTTCAAGAAAGAATTTAGCGTTTCACTCTGAAGTCCTTAGACAAACAAATCATCCTATTCCTAACCCAACCAAACCAATCCCAAAATAATCAACAGAAGAAAGTGTGTCAGAATTGCTCTCCACTTTTTTGGAGCTTTCAAGATAGCATGGAGTAAGATGCCTGTGGCCACATAGAGGCAACAGTTACAGAAGAGTTTAGGGACATAGTGTCAAATAAAGCAAGGCTTGGAGGTATGAACTGGTTTTCTGTCTAAAAACAGAGCTGGATAGTTATCATAATAATGTAAAGGTAGTTTACATAATAATGTAAATCTCGCTTCTTGCACTAGATTCTCATACAACACACAAGTGCTTGTCGAAGAAGGCTTTCACCTTCTTTACATAAGACATAACTCATGACAGAATTTTGTAAGATCCACAGGTACCAGAAGAGGTAATACAGAAATAGAAACATGCAAATAAAGCGTTGCACATTTCCCTCTTCCTGGGACACGGAATTTTAAACAAAGGTACAATTTTAAGATTATCTTTGCAAGAGAAACATCACCTATTTTGTTTGATTTATGGAATAATACAAAATATCGTGGGGTAGTTTACTTTTCATATGTATTAACCAATGACTTTTTCATTTTTAAAATCTTCAAACAGGTTTGGTATCTACCTAGAGGCCTGGCTCTTTGGAGACTAAGACAAGATAACTATCATGTTCCACACTAATCTTAGCAAGACTCTATCCCAAAAAGAATTCAAAATATATTTAAATTAAGTAGCAATTACTTTTGAGACAGTATCTTTCTATGTGTCCCAGGCTGGCCTCAAACTCATGGTGCTAGTCTGCCTTTGCTTCCTTAAGGCTGGTATTACAGACATGTATCACTGTGTCTTACAGAAATAATTTCGTAAGATGAAATATGCATTAAAATAAGAAAAATTATATTATGGCAATACAAGTACCAAGAATGAATGAGACCTCATTTTCCACTATAACAAAATAATTCAAATCCCCAATGTTATTTTTTTATTTATTTTTTTTAAATTTCAGAGACTTCTCTTTATTATTTCTTTAAGAATTTTGTAGAACATATTTTGATCATCTTCACCCCTTACCACAACTGCTCCAAAATCAACCATCCTTCCTAACCCACCAAACTTTGTACTTTGTTTCTTCCTCCTACTATTCTCTTCTTCTTCTTCTTCTTCTTCTTCTTCTTCTTCTTCTTCTTCTTCTTCTTCTTCTTCTTCTTCTTCTTCTTCTTCTTCTTCTTCTCCT
>NC_034592.1:64005334-64011948 GCF_900095145.1 Mus pahari | reverse complement strand
TCCTTCTCCTTCTCCTTCTCCTTCTCCTTCTCCTTCTCCTTCTCCTTCTCCTTCTTCTTCTTCTTCTTCTTCTTCTTCTTCTTCTTCTTCTTCTTCTTCCCCTCTTCCTCTTCCCCCCTTCCCCTTCCCGTTCTCCTTCTCCTTCTTGTCCTCCTCCTCCTTCTTCCTTCTTCCTTCTCCCTCTCCCTCTCCCTCTCCCTCTCCCTCTCTTCCTCCTCCTCCTCTTTCTTCTCCTCCTTCTTCTTCTCCTTCTTTTGAGAACCAATCAGGTCTAATCTATGCTTTTCAAATCTTATTGGCTACATAGCTCTCCAAAAGGCTGTGGTAGATTAACAATCTCCTTTAAACTTGAGAAAGTAACTTAGATGTCAGTCTTTTAATTTCATAAATCAATGGCCAAATATGTGGTAGATTACTAATATGTACTGAAGATCTGGGTAACTAAGTGTTAATTCATTTAATTTTCCACAGTTCTGTGAGGTAAGATCTAGGACTGTTTCCTGAGTGATGACTTAGTCCAGTTCACATAACTCATAGGTTGTGCATCAATTTACCTTACTCTCTGTGAGCCTATTTCTCCATCTGTATTAGGAATGGAGGTGCAGTGGAAAGTAGTTTTTAGGTAGAAAAATTATCATTTTATCATTGTACTAATATTAATAATATCACTATTACACTGATATAGACTATGACAGCACTACAGAACAATCAGAAATTTTGTTAATAGTCTCAAAACAGTTTCCTCTCTTCCTGGAGAGTCCCAGCTCCTATGTCATTTGGAGTTCCCAATGTTATTTTTTAGAAGAGCTTTTTTTGCTATAAACCTGTCTTTAAGTCAGTCTTATATAAAGCCTTTGTTTTTAATTAATAAACTATATTTTTTCAAAAATAAGCATATTCCTGGGACAATGTTAAGGGAGTATAAGAGACACTCAATGAGTAATCAACAAATCCGACCCCTGAGTCACTGTAAATACTTCGTCTTCTCTCATCATCTCAACAAATCCATCAAGTCACTCTGCCTTACAGACACCCTACATGAGTTTCTATTTTCCCCACCTCCACTGATGTTCCACACTGGTGTGTTTAGAATGTTTCAAACTGGTAATATTTCTCTTGTTGTTGTTATGCTTTAACATTTATGTTGTTATGTTTGTTTTCTCTTTTTTAATACTTTTTCTAATTCCAAAAGTTTATACAACAAACATACATTATTTAGTAACAATGAAAAATGGAGACTGATATACCTAAGCATATATTATTTTATTTATTATTTTATATAGATTTAGCACTGGCCTAAACAGTTTCATGTCATAATCTTTATCAAGGTCACAATAAACTACTATTTCCAAACCCTGTTGTCAATTCTCAGGCATTACTGACAACATTTGATACTCTTCCATGAAAAACTATCTTTATGTGGCTCCCTACATACACAGTACCTCTGGTTTTCCTCTCACCTTACCAGCTGTCTCATCTTAGCCCTCTTTATTGTTTTCTCCCCTTCTCTCTTAACTGCATGGTGGCCCAGGACTCCATCTTACATAACTCAAGTTCCTTTGGGGCAAGCCTTATGGTTTTACAATCTGATACCCTGTAAATGAACATCTCAGATTCCCAAATTCCCAGTGACACATCCAATTACTTTCCTGTACTCAGCTCAGATGTCTTAGGCATTGCAAAGTTACCAAATGCAAAGATGAACTCCTCTACTCATTCCTTCTAAACTGGCTGATGTCTCCTTTAATGTATTTGAAAGACTTAAGAAATAGAAATGAAAAGCAGAATACCACCACAGACCTCACAGATACAGTAGAAAGTAAGGGAATTCTGTGGAGAACCCATGTCAATAAATTTGGAAACTTAGATGAAACTGATGAATTTCAAGACAAGCTCAACCTAGCTACGCTAGTGTTTAAATCCTCCACATGAAGACATCTCTAGGCTTAGTCAGCCTAACATCCCAGCAACAACACCAACCTTCTACACGTAAGTAAGGGAAAGAGAAAACATCTCAACTCATTTTACAAGGTGGTTTTAAAGCAAAATCAAAAGGGCATTATAAGACAGGAAAATCCTCAGCTAACCTCTCTCATGAGGTTGGAGCTTGGAGGCAAAATCCCTCAGCCAAATCCTAACAAATGCAGCCTAGGGAAGGGTAATGCCCCTCACAGTGCTAGGGATTATTCCGAGCGCACATGCTATTTTAACATCTGTGTGATTCCTCACTGTATCAGAATCACACAGAAAGGAAACCTGGGAGCTCTTCAGTATGTATGTAAAAATGCTGACATGGCTATAAAAACCCTAATAGCAAACACCTTACCTGTAGATGAAGTATTGAACACTTCTTTAAGACTCACTGTGAGGAACAGTGTTCCTATCCCCCCGTTGCTCTTTCCCTCTTATCCTGCATGCTACATGAAATGTTGTAAGGAAAGAAAAATAAAGTTTGAAATGGAAGAAAGTTACTTATTACTATTTGAGGTACACAACAAATATTGTGACTGTATACTATCAAAATTACCAAAAAAAAAAAGTAGGTTTTCAACTGTAAAATCTAACAAATTCATTTGACAAGGCTGGGAGAATACAAAGCCATAATTTTTTATTTTTAAATTTCAGTTTTGTACAGAAATAATAACAAGAAACAAGCATTAAAATGGTGCTATTGCTATGGTACAAGGCTAAATTGAGGGAATTGTGTAGAAGGCTTTTCTTGAAAAATTGTAGAGTGTTAGAAAGAATTTTTTCAAAAGAACCATCAGTGGAGAAGTACACAATAATTCCTTACCCATACACCTAACATCACCAATAGCATTCAATAATAATTCAATTCTCTCCAAGTTATGCACAATTCCCCAGATTCAATGCAATCACAATAAAAAAAAATCAAAGCAAGTGTGATTACAGAAAGTGACAAGAAGGCTCTCAAATTTATAGAGAGATGCCAAAGAGAAAGTTCAACACAGGTAAATGTGAAAAGGCTTAAGACTACACATTGCCAGATATCAAGACACATCTGAAATTATATTGGTTAAGCCGACATAGAGTCAGTGGAAGACAGACAGGGGTACTCAGAAAAGAATCCAGGATTAGGAGCACACAGCCTTCAAAGTGTCACAAGATGATAGGGAAAGAAGGATCTTTTTGAATAATGTCAAGAGGACGATTTTGGAATCTTTACATTTAAAAAAATGAAATGAACCTTAATGTCTATCTTACAAAGCACCCCAAAGTCTATTAGATAGATAAAGTCTACGTTTAAATGTGAAAGGTAAATCATAAATCTCAGAAGAAAGTCTTCATGAACTTAGATTAAACAAAAGTATTGTAAACAAGACCAAAAGAGATAGCCAAAGTGAGAAAATAATTTTACAGTTATATGCCTTGAAACTTTAAATATTTACTCATTCTAAGACTACAAAGAGAATGGCAAAGATCACAAGGTGCTAAAGATCACACTAGCAAAGAACTTTCATCCAAACCCTGCTAGTATAACATTATCTCTACTCCTAGCTATATCTACTCTACTCATTCAACTCGATAATTCAGATGTAGTTAATTAGAACACACACACACACACACACACACACAAAACTATAAAGATCGATGTGGCCAATCACATGAAAAAAAAAAGAAAACAACATCATTAATTATCAGGAAAATAAAACTAAATTACAATAGACTAAAACTGTATGTTTACCAGAATTCATAAAATTAAAAATTACAGAAAGTGTGGTATTCTAACTGGGGAATAAACATTGAGTAAACATTGAGGGTAATGTAAGGTAATGTAATCACCTTGAAAATGGTAGACTTTATCAATGTATGCAACAAATATTACCCGGGCTACATACATCTCATGGAATTTATGCAGCTATTTATCAAGATATACATGAGAAGTGAATATTTCTGGTTTCTTTGGAAACTCAGTTGTATCATATGATGTTTTTCTGGAAATGGTCTTATGAAAGGATGTTTAGTTGAAGCAGACGCATGAAAGGATATTTTGCTGAAAATAGACACATGATGTTTTTCTGGAAGCTGTTTGAAAAATGGTATGGGTTATTTTGCTAGGGAGGGCTCTTGAGAGAACATGTGATGTTTGGAAAGGGTATAAATATGACCCAACAGACAATGAACAACACTGTGGTATTGGTTCACCTTGCCACTCTTTGCTGGTCTTCTTTGGGCTTTGTTGATGCTGGTCATTGTCAAGGATGCTGTGGCACTGGTTCACTTGGCCTTCTTTGCTGATCATCTGTCCTGACTTCTTAGAGAGAAACACACCAAAGAACTTCTCATGATATTCCAGGAGCTTCTTGCTGCTTCTGCAGCTTCAGGCCAGTTGCTGAGCCTTGTGGTTTTTTTCTGGATTGAACTGCCCTTGCTGGTTCATGTTTGGTGACTGCTAAGTGGACTGGACTGCAGCAGCTGGTTCATGCGTGGTGCTTGCTACTGGACTGAACTGCTTGTATCCTAACAATGAAGATTGGACTTTCTCCCAAAGAACTATTTCTAAACAGATCTACTTCCCCAGTGCCCTAATAACTTTTCCTTTCCACTACCTCTGGTAGGAAAAATGTATGCCAGCAGGCCTGGCTCTGTCTCAGCCCAGAATTTCACTTGCACAAATGCTCTATGTTATTACATTACTACTTACCAGAGTTTTGTGGTGCTAGATTAATGAAATTCTACCTTACAGAAAGTAATAGTGAAGCTTATATATCAGATATATTCACTTTAGGATCCTTACCAGATACAAATATATTTGGAGGAACATTTCTTGTAGGAGAATATAAAATTTCATTGAATTTTATTTTGTTTTGTGGGTTTACATTCATGAAAGTCTGCAGGCAAGAAAGATTAGAAGAAGAATACATTAGAACCCAATGTTATTGGAAGAAAGCCACTGTGTGAAAAGAAAAAAAAACCACATTACAGGTTTGATTTACACAGTTTAAACTGCAGTTTTAAAATAATACCAAACACTCTTCATCATATAAGAGTACATTCTGCACCTTTTTGTGTGGACTCTGGGCATTCATAGGATATATTTTAATGGAAGGTCTCACTCTGAACTCAGCAGTGGTACACCCCAGGTTGGGGCATTTCATGTCTGCTGTTCTAGGATCCCATTGCCCAAGAATGCATTTGGAATTCATCTTCTAGTCAGAAGAGAAGTTATGCACTGAAGTTGACTCACAAGCTTTATGAATTCTATGCCAGCGTAAGGTGACTTTCTTACTTCCTGTTTGGCAGTATCACTCTCACCATCTGCTAAGGAGGGCAGAGAGCTAAAACTCCAGTGGAAAGAAAAGATAAACAGAGGCCACCAGCTTCTTCTCATTTACAAATACAAACTGTTCCTTACCATTCAATGCTGCCAAAAACAAAAAGGCCAGTCCACACATGAAAAATGCTCCCATCATAGGAATGCAAATTAAAGCCACAGTAAGATACCAATACACACTACTAGAACCATGCCCCCTAGCCTATTCCATATATAAAAATCCAATTGATATGGTTCACATACATAGGCATAAGAACTGAAATAGCAAACATTCTAAACCAAATACTGTATATCTTCCACAATTTTGGAAAGGTTAAAAAAATGGATAATTGAAAATATGATCCATAAAATAAAAGAATATTTCAAAATAGAAGATATGTTCATCAGTGGGTGATTTAATAAAATGAATAGAATAACCCATTGGATTCCTAGAAAATATCTGAGACACATGAGACAAACAACACAATATGAAAACTTACGAAATGTGGCCACCCAAGGAAAATTTTGCAAAGGCCAAGTAGTTGCTTGGGGGAACACAGATTAAGCCACTGTAAGAGAACACGGCATACTCACTAGACAGCTATGAATAAAATGACTAGCAACACCAAGGGATGTTGGAAATATAGAGTGTCCAGAACTGGTCACCATCCATGAGAGCTGTGTAAGACTGCACAATGAGAAAGGGGCTTCAGGGAAAGAAAGCTTATGCACATAAATATGCATATTACCAATGGTGGCCTGGGATGAGCAATGAACTGCTTTCTGCTCCAGGCCAGGATGGATTGAAGCAAAGGTCTAGGACCAACAGAACAACCAAAGAGGGAGTAGAGAAGGGTAAAGGGGAGGTGGGAGGGAAGACAGAGGCATAAACGGTATGTGTACAAGCACACCGAATGAGTGGGGGATATGAAGAGACAGGAAAAGCCATAGATGGGCCCACCACAGAAGCAGGAAATGCATTGTAGACAGAGCTGACTTTGAAGAACAAACTTCTGACTCGCAGAAGAGAATGCCCAATTCTCACTTTCAGAAACGTATGTTTTGAGAAGAGCCTTAAGCTGTAGTTCGACCGGAGCACTACCCCGACAATCAAAGACCCAAGATCGAAAACCTGAAAGAATATCAGGTTAACCGCTGAGAGGAGGGGAGTGAAGTGTGTGCAGGCATTAACATAGACGTTGCTTCTTGGTTTTGTTTGTTTGTTTGTTTGTTTGTTTTTTAAAAATCTCTGTGCTGCCGGGTGTGGTGGCGTGCGCCTTTAATCCCAGCACTTGGGAGGCAGAGGTAGGCGGATTTCTGAGTTCCAGGCCAGCCTGGT
>NC_034592.1:63985747-64004654 GCF_900095145.1 Mus pahari | reverse complement strand
TATATGTATATGTATATGTATATGTATATGTATATGTATATGTATATGTATATGTATATGTATATGTATATGTATATGTATATGTATATGTATATGTAGGGTTGTACTTGACGTGGTATTAACAGTAAGGAAATATTCTCAAACATTGCAGAACTGACTTAGTAGTCAAGTTGCCTGAGTTCAGAATCAAGAATTGTGAGGCAGTAGACCATGAGAGGAAACCTGGTAAGATTGGAGCCCCTGCACTCAAAGGGGTGGTAGGAGCTTCGCCTGCTCCCAACACTAGGCCCCTGTCACGTAGTCACAGCCCCACCACCACCACCAAGGAGAATTGAGACTATCAGCCACATAGGGGCAGTGCCCCTCAAACCCCTCCACATTTGATGAGGCACCCTTAACATCTCAGACAAAGTCAATAGGAAGCACCACGCCAGCTGTCAGACCCCCAACCCATCCCAAAACTGATCCTATCCAGAAGGAATAAAGGTGTGTGGGAATGACTCCATCGCCTGAGAGCATCTGTCTGTCCCGTAAGAGCTGTAACACTTCCTGGGGAAAGGCTCTCCCGAAGCTTTCCCTGTTAGAAGCTCCCCGCACCTCTGCTTGCTAACTGAGCCCTCCACCAGCTCGGCTCAGTGCAGCAGGACAGCCACAGCACCAGAGCCTCTGCAGCAATTGCACTTCCCCCTGGCTTGGACGCTCCTGCCTGACTGGACCTGAGATGTCAGCAGAGTGTTGGGTGCCCAGACCGGCAAGAAATCAGACAAATCCACTCCGCAGTCTCTGGTAGATGTTCGTTATCCTTGAGTCTCAATAGTCTTAGAAATATAAACGGTAACATGGGCGATTTTTTTTTCCCATTTTACTGCTCTTAAGACAAAGTGAACATACAGTGTATGTGGTAGAATTGTGAATCTCTGCTATATTTTTCCAAGCTGGCTGAAAATTACAAGTAAGATTGGAAAGGCCAATTTAATGTAATCGGATGCCTCAGCATATATTTGAAAAGCAACACGTTCATAACTTAATAATTGCTCATTTGGTTCCTGTCAGATGATAAGCGCAGCACAGGACACTGAATTGTGAAGAAAAGTCTAAGTGGGGCCTGGAACAAAAAGCAGAATGGAAAATGAAGAGATTGAAGGTTGGGATATTCAAACCTGCATCACATCACAGAGCAAGACAAGCAAAGTCTGCTCTTTTGTTTCATATGGTTTAGTTTTGTTGTTGTTGTTGTTGTTGTTGTTTGTTTGTTTGTTTTGTTTTGTTTGTTTGTTTTTTGAGACAGGGTTTCTCTGTATATCCCTGGCTGACCTGGAACTCACTCTGTAGATCAGGTTGGCCTCAAACTCAGAAATCTGCCTGCCTCTGCCTCCCAAGTGCTGGGATTAAAGGCGGGCACCACCACCGCCCGGCAAAGCCTGCTCTTTAGATTGAAATAAAAACAACATTCATAACCTACTGTGATATGACCTTAGTGATACACAAAAGAATAACTTTTATTTTGCTGAGTATATTACATGTTTTATATCCAATAAAGTAAAAGAAAATATATAAGTATAAATGTGTGTGAATATGTGTGTTTCATGCAATAGCTTTGCTTTTAGAGGTACTACTGTTTAAGCCAGAGCAGCATAAAGCAAGTAAGTTAAGTTCAATTCCAAGAACTCTTACATAGTAATGATGGCCATTAGCTGTGGAGACCAAAAATCATGGGGACAGCATTAAAAGGACTAAAGATGAGAAAAAATAAAAGTAGATAAGTCTGAGGTATTTGGGCTGCCACATTCCTGAGTTCATGATTCCATCTAAAATTCTATAATGTTTAAAGTCTTAGATTAGAGAAAAATAGATCATCTATAGACTAAAGGTTTCAGAAGTACTCATACTCATGATCAGTAAATACTCTATAAATGTATGAAATTTTCGAAATTAAAAGAATTATTCATAAAAGGATAATTATTCTAGAAAGGAAAAGGCACTGCCCTATCCACAATGGAAGTGGTCCAGTTTAGTCAGTCTGTCACAAAGACCCTGGTTGGCTCCGCTGGGGAATAGTGTCAAATCAGGGACTCAATGCTGATTTCTTCTGATGGAAACTTTAGCACGCAATTAGCAGCCATAGTCAGGTCAGCCTCATGTGGTTGGGTCGAAGCCTAAGTCCCTTTGAGATTAGCTTCAATTGTCTACTTGACATGATCTAGAGTCTAGTTTCAGTGAGGAATTTTCTGGATCAGGTTGACCTGCAGACATGTCTTGGGAGGTGGGGGTATCTTGATTAATTTATGTGGAAAACCAAGC
This sequence comes from Mus pahari, assembly GCF_900095145.1. NCBI lineage: Eukaryota > Metazoa > Chordata > Mammalia > Rodentia > Muridae > Mus > Mus pahari. The sequence continues at coordinate 64,002,353 of NC_034592.1, read as the reverse complement.
TTGTTACAGATGACTCTGGGTTTGGGTCCTGGAGTATGTAAGAATGAGTGGGGAGTGAGAGCGGAATGCTAAGTATGCATGTGTGTATTAATTCTCAGCTTTCCTCTGACTGTGGAAGTTCCCCCTTCAAGTTCCTGTCTTGACTTTCCCACAATGATGGACTGCAACCTGGGATTGTAAGCCAAATAAACCCTTTCTCAAAACAAAATAAACAAATAAAAAAAAACAAACATTATCCAGTCTATATCCATGGGCCTTGGGAGATGGTTTTGTGGATAAAATGATTCCCTTGAAAATGTGAGGATCAGAGTTCAGATCTCCAGCCACCATGTAAATCCCAGGTGTGTGTGGCACTCCGTGGGCAAATCTAGTACTGGGAAGGCAGAAATAAGCAAACTGGCAAGTTATATCAACTGTCAGTAAGCTTTGGTTCATTTGAGATGGCCTCAATAAATGAGGTGAAGAGCAGTCCATCCCAACATTAGCCTCCACATTCACATGTCCAGATGTATCTGCATACCCACAGATGTGCAGACACATATTAGTACTATATATGTACATATATGTATATATAATGTATATATGATGTATGACATATGCATAGATAGATAGATAGATAGATAGATAGATAGATAGATAGATAGATAGATGATAGATAGATAGATGATAGATAAATACAATATATGATGCAATGCCTCTGCCTCCTGAGTGCTAAGATTAAAGGCGTGTATACAATCATGCCTGGCTTCTAAATTATTTCTTAAACTCAAATGATTGCTGCAAACTATAAAATATATTTTAATAAGAAAATTCCATTAAATACACATACAGATATACACATATATACATATATACATATATACATACATGCAAACATTCACATAGGCATATATTCATATATATTTAAAGGGTTGTACTGACGGTCAAGGTATACTGAGTGTAAAATAGCTAGTGTATTATCAGTGGGAAAAAGCAGAAAAAGAATAAGTAGATCTTACATATTTTCTCAGAAAATAATATATTTGTTCATATGTATGCAAATATGTGTAAATAGACCAAAAATTGACTGGAAAATATACACCACAGTAAAAGTTATTATTATGGGTGAGGGGATGAGATTTGAGTAAACCTTACCTTTTATCTTTTTCCTATATTGTTTAATATTTTAATCCTGGGAGTTTATTCCAGTTAAACAAACATATAAGAAATAAAATGCTTGAGTGATATAATACTAGATCAATTTATCATTTCTGCATAATGTGTAGATATAGTTCTCTCTACATTATTTTTTTATTTCTTTTCCATGACAGTATTCCTTAGTGTAACAGCAATAGCTGTCCTGGAACTCACTCTGTAGACCAGGTTGGCCTTGAACTCACAAAGATTCTTTTGCCTCTGCCTCCTGAGTGCTAAGATTACAGGTATACACCACCATGCCCAGCTTCTTACCTATTTTTTAAACTCAAATGATTTCTGCAAATATGCCCTTGGCTTGGCACTATTGCACCACACCTGCTGAGAGCACAAATTGTACACACCAAATGGTGTGAACAATTTAATGTTGTTCCACTAGACAAAGAAATCTATGTGGCATCTGGAGTTATCGCATTGAAGATGTCTTCATTAGTTTGATTGATAAGTGACTTGGTAGCCCCAGCTCTGCAATATGAGCATCTGTGTGCTCCCTGTGTCTTCCCAAATAGAATCTCTCCACCCTTAAGACTAGAAGATCTGCACTGTATTTAGACACACTGCTTACCCTTCTAATATTTAGATGTCTAATCAGGCCTTGGTTGGTTGGTTGGATGGTTGGTTTGTGTTTGGTTTGGTTTGGTTAGGTTTTAAAAAACAGGGTTTCTCTGTGTACCTTTGGCTGCCCTAGAACTTGCTCTGTAGACCAGGCTGGCGTTGAACTCACAGAGATCCACATGCCTCTGCCTCTCAAGTCCTGGGATTAAAGGTGTGTGCCACCACTGGTCAGCTCAGGCTTTCTAATCATATTCATTTGGATCAGTTACTCGACTTTCCTAATGTTGGATTTTGTTTTTTGGTTGGTTTTTTTTTTCTTTAAACTGCAAAGAATAGCCACACTTTGCCTCAGTTGGTATGAAGAACAAATAAGGTCACATGTGAAGACGTTTTCTTTCATATGAAAAGCACTCTATAAAATCAACTATTGTGGATGGAATTTTCCCTGATGGAATTATGTGAGAATATCAAACAAAGACACAAAGGAATTTTGCTAATATAAAGCTTTTTTTTAAATGCAACATATATGTTATTCCCTGTATTTCTGTATAAAATACTCATTCTGTCCTCTTTCCTATTGTTACTAATTAGCATGTAAACTACTATATACACTCAGCATCATTTTGTGTCGTTTTAAGCAAAATTCACCATATTTAAGGAAGATTCTGAATTTCCCAACTTTTCTTCACCTAATTGACTAGAATATAATATTATACCACAAGGGGTCAGTATTTCTTTTTGAAATTCCTCTGTCCTAAACCCTCAATATGCTGGGGTAAAGTGATGCAGCATCCCTTCACAGGTCTAGATTTCATTGACTTAGCATCCATGTCAGGACTAGCTCACAACCCTGGGGTGGAGGGATCATGGCATTACACCTCTGAAAACACTCAAATAATTCCCCAAACAAGGTCACCTGGTAAGACAGCTGGACAGATGGATTGTTGCCAACCAGAATGGAAAAAAAAAAAAAAACCAACCCACAAATACACAAATACATGGTTCTGGCTCTGGTTATCCAAGCTGTCTTGGTGTTATAAGCAGGTCAGAGAACACGTTGCTGTTGTAACAACAGCAGCAATTAGTGGGTGTGAGAGAAACAAGACTAAGTGTTACTTCACCACCCTAATAGGGTCCATTTGGGAAATGTCAAGTAAAGAAAATCGTTGTCTCCTTGGAAACAGACAGCAGGAATCCTTCCAAAGTACTCCCCACTCCATGTTTACAGTACTGACTTATAGGAACTTCAGTTTAAAAGTACAGCTGCAATAGATATATAACTCCATAGTTCTTTATAGGATGGCGCTAATGACTTCTTATTCAAGGGTCAAGTCAGAGGTCAGGAGGGATACCCGCTCTAAGGCTGAAAGAGTAAATATAGATGACATAGCAGCAGCATGACTCAAGCCTACCAATAACAGAAATGAGACAAAGCATAAGTCAGAGGGCAAAGTAGACTAGCCTCCTCCGGGAAACCGAGTGTTACTGAAAAAAGCCACAGTGTTCTCCCTTTGCCAAACACATTAAGTCACAATTAGCCCATTATTTACACCTAGATAGGTTGTAGCCCTGAAACACAATTAGATAAACATTGAGAGCTGAGATGGAGCCAAATTATACTTCAAAAGTCTAAGTCCAGAGCCCGGGCAACATCTGCAAGCAGGGTCCACTGCTCTCTGCAGGGCTAGGTCTAGACTACAATTCAAGATGCATGTTCTAATATTCCACAGCAATTGCCCTAGGACTGGGGAAACTGCATGGTTTGAGGGGGGAAGGGGGCCTCAGGATCCTCTACACTCTAACCCAGCTTGTCCCACCTCCAAAGGAAGGGAATTTGACTGAAAACTATGGAAGACTAGTTCATCTTATAATCTAGGAAAACATTGAGAAAGCACTATCAGTTTGATGCAAAGTCTATTTTTAGATACCTTCTATCCATGGCTGCCTGTTTCTCAAAGACATGCAGGAAACCACAGTTGTTTAAATTTTTATTTTTATTTATTTATTTATTTATTTGTTCATATGTTGGTTTGGTTGGTTGAGACAGAGTCTTACTATGTAGTCGTGGCTATTCTGGAACTCACTGTGTAAACATGCTGACCTCAAACTTACAGAGATCTGGCATTAAATTCAGAGTTTTGTGTGGAGAGCTTTTGGGGACCACTTGGCAGGAAATTGACATTGGGCCAGGACAAGGAAATGGGCTTCAGGCAGGAATTTGACATTGGGCCAGGACAGGGACATAAGCTCAGGCAGGAATCTGAGTTTAGCCTAGAACAAAGAAGTAGGTTTAAGGTAAGAATACGAATTTGGGCTAGGACAGAGAAGAAGGGTCAGATAGCTTGATAAGCCTTTAGAATCAACAATCACTGGACTCTGTTTATTGTCTTGTTTGTTCCTTGACTATTTGTGTTTATTGCCCTGCTTGTTCCTTAACCTAGAACTGAACTTATTACTTATCAAAATGGTATAAAAGCATACTGGGAAAAAGTAAACCCGCTCCAGCCTCAGAACTGGTTGGGGTCAGTTCTAATTGTCTTTTGTCTAATTGTCTTTTTCTTTTTAATCCTCGCTCCTGTCCTGCAGAACCTGTTGACTGACTGAGCTGACTTGGTCAGTTTGGGGATTACAGTTGTGTGCCATCATGCTCAGTTTCTTTCATTTATAGCTATCACTTACAGCAAGCAGATATAAATGGCTACATGTTGCTGGGGGGGCCAGCCCCAGCATGGGGTTCTTCTTCCTTGTCGGTTCTTCTTGAGGAAGTGGATGGGGAAGAGCGTAGGCAGAGGGTAAGACTTTGTCTTAGGAGAAATTTAGGGTTGCTGTATAATAAAAAGTTGACTTATCTAAGTCTAAGTTACTCTGCTATTGTCGCTGACCTGCCTTCTGCGATCCTCTGAGGCCAGAAACTACAGTCTCTGGCACTTAGCACCTCATCCTAAAACAGCAGGAGATTAAGTAAAAGACTAATTGCTAGAGACTTTTCCCTGACTGTCCAGATGCTCTTGTTCGTTGGGCTAGAGGAAACTTTGGAGCAATAAACTTCAACTGAACCAGGAGAAGAGAGTAACACTCGCAGAAGGAAAAACTTTTACATAAATGAATATGCATGATCTCACATAAATTCATATATAGATTCGTGCATGCTCATTTATTCATTTATACATTTCCACTCAAACCCAACTGGACCCAGTTTGCATGCATTCTCACAATTACATACTTACACACACACATGCGTACATTCTCACAACTACATACTTACACACACATCCATACTTACATATGCATATCAAGCAAAAGGCCAAGCACCGGTGCAGAAAGAACTCACTCATTCTGGCTGAAAAACGCGCTGCTCCAATCGTTATTACACAGAGAAAGACAAGACTTCTACCCTTTTCATGCTAAGTGAATTAAACCCATGTTTGAAAGAAAAGACGCTTTGTTTCTTTTAATAAGACTCAACCTCCAGCACTCGGGAGGCAGAGGCAGGCAGATTTCTGAGTTCAAGGCCAGCCTGGTCTACAAAGTGAGTTCCAGGACAGCCTAGGGCTACACAGAGAAACCCTGTCTCAAAAAAAAAAAAAAAAAAAAAAAAAAAGCTAAACCTGCCTTGTCCTTACCATGGAACCTGTTTGGTAAGGAGAAGCCTGCCTGCTCCTTCTTCTCTCCGTGACATCTTTTTTTTCCTCTTTCCCTCTGCATCCTGCACATTGCTCTCTTAGTATTTTATGCTACCTATAGTTTCTAAGCTATTCCACTCTGCAGTCTCCTTCTAATCTAAAAAGTGTTTTGTCTAAAAACTTCTCCTCAGCTCAGTTCCTCTCTCAGTTCAGTTCTTCTCACCTCCGTTCCTCTCACCCCAGTCCCTCAGTCCTGACTCTTCTCTGTCCTCAGCCCTTAAACATCTTTCAGAACATATGATCACATGTTAAATAGTTCATCAAAAGTTCACACAGAAAATCAAATCATAAACTGAATTAGAAGTTTACAACAGAGAATGTTTACATGCATATACATTAGGAGTAATTATCTGGCTAAACATCCATTGCCTGTCTCAGCTCCACAGGTTNACTGAAGGTTTAAAACCATAACTAAGTTATAAGTGAAGTTTTGTATAGATAAACACAGTCAATATTTTATCTTTTGTCTTAGCACCTATAATAAATCATTAGTTTCCTTTTAATGACCTTTGGTTAATTGTTTTACAACCTCTCGGAATGTGCTCTGAGTAGGAGAAAGTCTGGTTGCAATCTAAGAGCAATTAACTGGAGACACCTGGGAGAGTGGCAGAGTTCTCATTGCAGCTTTGACTATCAGGGAAGGACCTAATAGCAGTCCCATTATAAAAGAGCTTAATAATCACAGATATAATTTTAGGAATTCTTATAGGATCATCATTAAGACTTAAGTCATCTATTTGTCTATATAGCATCTATATAGATGTACTATATAGGTAGTACATCTTCATGGATCAGCAGAGATCTGCTCCAAAGAGGTGTGCTCCTACTTAGTGATTGTTATATATGTTTAATAATAACAGAAAAAGCATATTAATAGCAGGAATCTTTCCTAAAATGAGTCACTCACAGCCTTGCTTAATGAGGGCTCACCTGTCTTAGATTATATAACAATCCAAAGCAGGCCACTTCAGGATGATCACCTGCTAGTTATTAGTTTGTCCCATTGTGGCTCCTGACAACATGTGATCCCTCCAGACCCCAAATTAAATTTGGAAGGGAAGGTATCAACATCCAAAAGTGAAAAGATAGCAGCTCAGTCAGCTCTAGACAGTAAATGTGCCTCCCACTAGTTATACTTCATATTTACCTTCATGGCCTAATCTTTCAGCTGAAACTTAAAACATGGGAGCTTTGAGAAATCACTAAACAGAAATCACATACTGTGTTTCCATCTTCCTATGATGCCTGGCCTCTGTGCTACAATTACTTAAAATTAATGCCAAATTGTGAGATACCATTAGGCACCCATGGCATCATTAGGATATTACCTCAGTATTAACTTACACTGTTCCTTGTTCATCAAAAGAATTTAAATTATTTCTTCCAAGCAGAATTTCAGTCTAGAAGCATCTATAAATTGAAGGAGATACTGCCTTCCTGCGACGCATTTTTCAATTGTATCTTAAGTCCTTTGAGGTTTTTTTTTAAATGTGAAGTCAATTTATTTGTCCCATATTTCTATTCTGGTCAAAGATGTTGCCAGAGGCTTATCTGAAAAACAACATTATTTTCAAGCATAAAAAATAATAATTTAGACCATAGTTAAGTCTCAAATCTTCTACAAACTATCAGAGATGAACTAAATCCTCATGGCTTCAAACTGCCCCCAAGGAGTAGTTTTCTAATGAAAAATTTAAACTCTTTAGTATTTAATACTCTTTATTTATGAAAGAGCAATAGCATTCCAGCTGACTTTATAGTTCTTATTCATGAAAAAGCTTTGTCCCTTTTACTCCCACAATATAGCTGTCTTTGTGACAACTGTAAATACTGGAGGGCAAACATCACTAAAACTGAGTAGCTTTCCTTCTTAGTTTGTTTCTTGTTATTAGGTGCACATACCCAGAAAGCATCCTCTGTGACCCTGCATCCTAAGGACTAATGATGTTCTTTTAGGAGCTCAGCAATAACGATAAAAAAATCTGCAACTAAGCTTATATAGCATTTCCTACTTATGCAGGTAAATAGGCATGATATGTACAATCTGAAGACTGAATGAATTTTATTTGGTTGCTACTTAAGTCTTCTTACAATCCTACACATACCCAAGGATATTCAACATAATTCTAAATATCTTAAAGATTTACACAGATTTCGCTGTCTTCATTTTTTTAAATGCAACACAGGACAGCGATAATGAGCAAACTGTTCACTGCACACTTCTCTGAAATCCACACTAGTCTACTACTTCTCAGAGGGCCCATTAAATCAGACCAACAGGCTCTTTCCAGCCTCATAGACTAAACTAAAAACCAGGAACAAGACAGTAATAATATAATGAGCAGATGAACTCTGCTGGTGCCAAAATTAATTGAAAAACTTCTCAGAATTGATTCTTAGCTTGATCGGATCTACATCAAAACAACAACAAAAAGTCAGAAGTATATCCAGGCAAGCATAATCAACTTGAATAAACCTCAAAAGCCATTTTGAGTTTTATTACCTTATTCTCATCTTGTAGATAGCACTATATTTTTTCTTAAGTTGTCATGTTTGAAAGGAGAAAGGGAAACTAACATTATTATGTTCCAGCAATGTGCCCCAAAGTGTGAATTACCTAATTTAATCGTCATGACAGCCTGCAAGGAATGTATTATTTCCAGAGATTTCTAGTGGGGATTTCACACTGAAAATAATGATGCTGTGCTGTCTATTGATGTGACTAAAAAGACTGACATGGGAGCAACAACCTTTTCATAGTGTATTTTATAAACTCTTTGTATAGAAAACAAGCCAGAACCTCTTGATTAATTCAGACATCCATCGCCATAAGATTAACTGTCTGGAGCTCACTATTCAACAGACATGTACAGAGAGTCCTTGATTGGGACTGGGCATGAAGAGAACCAGGATGCCTTGACCTTAAGGAGCGTATAACTTAAGATATGCACTGAGGATTACTTAATTGTAAACTACTAATTCACATTTGTATAAGAATCCAACCCCAGAAAGTCATCTTTTATCATCCAAAAGCCTTCTATACAGAGAAGAATGAACCCAGCTTTACATAATCCTGGTGAATTGCTGGTATTTACCTAGATTTTATCCCCATACACAACTTGGAAACCGTTGGTGGTGGTGTCATCTTAGGAATACCAGAGTAAGTTCTTCTCCAGGTTCCCAGTACACCTGTTTATTTTCTTTGAACAGTGTCAGAAACTGAAATTGGAGTAATAACACTGAATGTGGTCATACCTCATCGTGAGAGGATGACAGGTACGGAGAAGATGTGGACCTGCAGACCTCCTGACACAACAGACATCAGCCCTGGAGAGCAGCACCATCCCCCAGGAATGTGCAAAAACCACCTTAGCCCCAGGATCCCTTCCTTGCACTGAAGAAGACCCCTGGGTACATCCCTAATCCAGAGATTGTCATCTACTCATCAGCCCTGGCTAGTGGGGGAAAAATCTCACTTAAAGTGTAAAAGTCCAAATCCTAGAGGACATTCCCATAGTAGATCCCAAATGAAGAACAATGTTGCTAGGTAGAGAAAGGGGGTCCCACCCTGCCCTAGCTGTCCCCAGGCAAACTGTTATCAGCATTTTTAATTCCAACACTCAGGAGGCAGAGGCAAGGGAATTTCTGTGAATTTGAGACCAGCCCAGTCTACAAGGTAAGTTCCAGGACAGCCAGGGCTACACTGAGAAAACCCTGTCTTGAAAAAAGCAAACAAGAGCTAGAGAGATGGTTCAGTGGTTAGGAGCACTGACTGCTCTTCCAGAGGTCCTGAGTTCAATTCCTAGCAACCACATGGTGGCTCCCAACCATCTGGAATGGGATCTGATGCCCTCTTCTGGTGTGTCTGGAGACAGCAACAGTGTACTCATATACATAAAATATAATAATTCTTTAAAAAGAAAAACAGAAAAAGACTATCTGTAAGCTTGATTCTGTATGATAGGTAACAATTATTTTCAGAAACCTAGTTAATGTTTATCCTACCAAACCTGGAAATAATCAGAAAAAATAACAGTTACAGAATGAAGCCTTACAGCCTCCAAGGTATTGTTCAAATATTTTCTGTGACACATAAACAAGGCAGTTTATTTTTCATGCTCCCAGATAAAAATTAAAAAGCAATGTGGTGTTTTCTGTTAGTAACTGCAGATCATTAACATTAACTCAGAATCATTGGAAAGTATTTAATAAAGATATAAGTCTACTAAGCAAGACAAAATTGGGAAACTGAGTTGGTTGAGGAATCAATTATGTGAGAACACTGTCCTGTCCATGCATTGTGTATTAATCATTAAAAGGAAGAAGTTTCAGCCTTCTGAAAACTTACAGCATCTAGGACAGCCATGGGAGAAAAAAAAAAAATAAGACAAGCGTGAATCTCCCATGCTGTCACCAATCAAAGCGCTTTGATACACAGTAGGGTTCTACAGAGAGTAGTAATGGCCAGAGCCATACAGAGAGAAGGTACGGAGTCTTTCTGTCGGCCTCAACATCACTTCATCAGCTGGGAGGAGGACTCATTGGGTAGAATAAAGGCCAGGCTGCCTACATTCATAAATTTAAATTAAAAATAAAAAAGCCTTGGAGGTCAATATTAATACATTCATTTCACAGATGAACAGATATCATGACCTACACTACATTGGGTTCAAGCTGACTGGGGCAATGGGGAATTTAAAAAATGGCAGACACATTCACAGCAAGCCCTGCTCGCTGATGGAGACTCACAGCCACTGGGAAACTCAATGTCTTTGTTTTACACAGCTGAATGGGAAGGGAGTACTAATCTGCGTAGGAGGTCTCCATAAGGAAGCAGTCATCCAGGAGGCAGAAGATGTGCTTAGTGCATTCTCCATGTACCAGATTTAGCTAAAGGTCAGCTGTCCATCAACGGCTGAACCAGAACCAGGGAAAGACCTTGCTGCTCCAATGGGTCTAAGGTATCAGCAACCACAATATGGCCATGGATGTTCATGTGGTGAATGCTTATTCATACAGAGATAATACACACCTCCCATAAAGAAGCTGATGTCTGGGGCGGTAACGTGACAACATCATATGTTGCTGGCATTGGCACTGGTATTGGCTCTAGGGCTGTCCCCAGTGGGAATCCTTTCCTATAACCTTTCTAAACAGAATCCCCTTGAGATTCAACCTCTCCATCCTGTGCGGTTTAACTTTCACGAACTGGGAGCGACTCTGAAAAGGAGTAAAGGCAGAGAGCGGTCCCTCATTGTATTTCTCAGTTCTAGCCCCACTGCTCTGATAGAACACAGTCAGGAGGCAGCGGGGAGGGAAACGCTTACCAGACAAAAGGTATCTTCAGCCCCACTCAGCAAAGGCAAGCTTTTCATAAAAACTAATTTTGCTGGATATGTCAACCATGTATTTACATACAGATGCTGATTTCTATGCTAATAAGTGATAAGACACGATAATCTTATTCTGTGAAATTCAACATTGGTTTCACTGGCATAAATTAATTTTCCCTTGCTCTTTATAATTAACATAACCTTTAAATAGGAAAGGTTTCACTTATCACCATAAGGCTAAAGGAGTTTATTTCTAATTAATGATTAAAACGCTCTGTGGTAAGTAGACTGTGCTTTGCCTGGAGTGTCATTTCTTCTGCAGGAATGTGACTGCCAGTTTATTAATAACATTAAATGCATATGTTTCTTAATTCTGAGACAGCTGTTCACAAAAGGGGGCAACAGAATAAAATTAAAATTCAGAGATTAGAACATATTATTACTAACAAAAGGGTGATTCAAGGTCGTGGGTTTTGCAATGCCGTAAACAAGGAAAAGTCCCCTTGAATCTCCAAGACTGGTCAAAATGGGCATTGTGTCATAATGATTTCTTCTCCAAATAAGTATGTGCTTAATGTTTTAGGAATGATTTTGTCCTCAATGTTGTTGTGTTATTGAACCACAGAGTCTCAGATGTTCCCTAGCCTGCTTTGACATTCTTGACAGAGAGTATCTATCAATGTTTCTCATGGTACAACATAACTCACCTGGGGAAATTCTTTATTATTCCCCATATGGTACTGTCCTCTATTTGACTATTGCATCCCTATTTCTGCTGAAACTATCTCATTTCCCACATAGAGAGTCCACCCAGTATATCTGGGTTCGACCTCCCAGCATACCTTGACACTGAAGGCTGTAGGATTCACCTTGTCTCCTTCTCTTATCTCAGGAATTGCTGTATTCCATCATACTACGCCTTGAAAATCATTACTTCATATATGTTATCCATGCATTTGCTTATTTCAGAAAAAAAAATTGACTATTTCAGAATATCTTACTTCACCTCAGCTAGAAGTATCCACAGGCTTTTAATACACTGAACAGGAATAGAGTCCTGACTTAAAAATAAAACATATAAATATTTTGATTGGAATCAGAACAAGAGCAGGCAGAGAATGCATTAGGGGTAGAAATAAAGAAAAGAAGGCAACAGACATTAACTTGCTTCTAACTGGCCTAGAAAATACCATACAAAAAATTTCAAGGTTATGTGTAAGCTCACATTCATGATTCGTCATTTAAAAAAGAAAGCAATTCACACTAAGATTCCAAGACTATGCTGCACAAATAGTACTCTTACATTCAGCCACAATTTTAATGACTGATGTCCTACAAGCCCTGCTGGGGTCTACCTGTGTATAGCAGAAGCGTCCATCCTCCAACATGGAGATATGGCCATAAGCTCCCCCAACTAAACACATTCAAAGCAGCCCTTTGATCTGAGTCTTGGCTCCCATCAGCTCCTGCCACCACTGTTCTAGCTGGACTGTTTAACTAGGTTTACACATGTGGTAAACTATGTGAAACTGCTTAGTTACATAGAAAGAGAGAGCTCTAGTCCCTTGTACTCACAACTTCTGAGAGGGACTTGTTTAGAAACAGTGAGCTAACTTGGGGGGTTTATTGTGACACCTCATGGCTATGCCTGGGAGTGCTGACCATGCCTTCTTGATACTGTATATTATCTTCAAGGTTGGCCTATCGTTGAGCTGAAGTGCACACGGGGCATTGGATAGCTGACATAACACTTTGAATGCAAAGCCTAGAAGAAATGCTATGTCAAGGTCCACAAAGCATTATATGAACCATATAAACCAGTTTTGAACCTATGCATGTGCCATCAAACTTGCTAAAGGTCAATACTTCAAAGGAAGCTTAGAAATAGTTACTCAGAAAATCGGTCCATGCTGTCTGCTATGATCTCCCCAGTGTTAGCTTCTCTCTTCCTCCTACTGATGAGGCCCACAACACAAGTGCTATTATTGTATCCATGACTTGAATAAAATCATAACAACTCCAGGTCTTACAGCTTAACCACGGTCTTCACACCCACACCCCCCCCTCACTCTACATTCCTCTTCATATTCACCAGTGTGGTCAAGAAAAATCAGCAACTGCTATTGCTGAACAAAACAACAGTCTGGAACAGCTCTTTAACGGGTGTCGAATTGATTTTCATTCAATTAAGACATTTGTTTCAAATCTCACAGGATGCCAGTGAAGGGTATCAGTTTCCAAGAATGCTTGCTGCGGCCACGTGTCTTGTGTATTTTTCTTCCTTTGCTTTGTGCTTTCCTGCTGTTTAAAGATATCATATTCAAAGGGAGGAAATATTCAGAATTAGTGACAGCTGACAGGGAGGAATGTAAATAGCAAAGCCACCCTTAGACTGACATGATCCTCGGAAGCTAAGGCTTTCTTCAACCCCCAGCTCAAGGCTTATTTTAGTTGTTACCAATTTCCAGTGCGTATCATTCATCGACAGAACAAAAACATAACACTATTTCACCTGACGTTTGTATTCAGCTCATTCAATAAGCTGGTTGATTTCCTCCAGCTTTCCTCAAGTATAACTAGCAATATATATATATATATATATATATATATATATATATATATATATCACATATATATATATATATATGTGATTTATATATGATTTATATATATATGTGATTTATACATATATATGATTTATATATATATATATATATATATAAACAATGTAGTGCCTATATACATTTGCACTCAAAGTCATTAACACTTTCAATCTAATTAACATGTCTGTCTTACCTCGTTATCGCTTTCTATGTTAAGAAAGCATTTAAGGTATGCAGCCCTAGCAAATTTCAAGTACACAGTACATTCTTACTAATAATATTACTATACTCGTACCATATATTAGATCCCAGGATATATAATTAAAATGTTATATACTTTGAGCAATGTCTTTTTCCTATCTTCCCTTCTCCAATCAATCATCATTCTGCCCTTTATAAATGTACCTATTATTACATAGTAAGTTCAACTATTTCGCAATCCATATGTGAGTGTGACCACACAGCACTTGAATCTGGATTGTTTTGTTAAGCATAATGTCCTCTAAGTTCATCCATCTTGTAGCAAGTGGTGGACTGTTGTTGTTGTTGCTGTTGTTGTTGTTGTTGTTGTTGCTTTAATACTAACATCCAATCATGAGGAGCTGAATAATCCAGCAGGAAAAAGAAATGGCATCATATTATCCGTTACAATCAGACTGGAGATAAGCACTGGAGATCCTTATAGCAATGCTTTCATGATGAAAATTACTCAAAAGCATATTAAAAAAGATAGTTGACATGTGTTTTAAAGATGCAGTAGTTTATGTATATTGAAGAAAGCAACGGAATACTTTGTAGTATGAGTGTATACACACATGTATGTGGAAGGAGGGACCTGTGTGCATTTGGCCAGAATGTCTCATTCCTTAGAGCTTCAGTTATACCTGGAGCTAATGATTGCACAACAAGTGCTCTTAACTTGGTGATTCTCATCCTGTGGGTCTTGACCTCTTTAGAAGTCAAACAACCCTTTCTTTCACAGGGGTTGCCCAAGACCATCAGAAAAGGTAGATATGTACATTATGATTCTTTTTTTATTTTTTTTAATATTTCAATACAGTTTATTAGGCGACATTAACTATGATGCAGACAGCAGCTGACAGAATAGAATAGTAGCCAGACAAGGATCAGGGAGTTGTCTTCAGCTTGTCATGTGGAATTTGAGGCTCCAGGTAATATTGGAAGAAACAACTAAATTAACAGAATAGGTTGAGGTTACCTAATTGGAAAAAGTATATGGATTCAAGACAGTGAACATTTACAAAGTACACTTCAAAATGTAATCCTACACAGAATTCTGAAATGTTTCATTTACAACACCAGAGGCAGAAGAAGAGTCAGTGGATCGAGTTACTCAGTAATGTAAGGCTTTCCAATATAACCACATGCTGTTTTATATTCACATGATTTACTTATTTGAATTATGGGAACCACTGTCCTTTCAGTTTATTAGACTTAGGCCTATGTGTAATATTACATTTCTGGTTAAGTTTTGGTTTAAAATGTCTAATTTGCATATTAAACACATTAGTTTCTATCATTTCAGCTGTAACTTCTTTAAAATCTTTTAACATTAGATTAACATTAGTGGTGGCGCACGCCTTTAATCCCAGGACTCAGGAGGCAGCGGCAGGTGGATTTCTGAGTTTGAGGCCAGCCTGGTCTACAAAGTGAGTTCCAGTTCAGCCAGGGCTATACAAAGGAACCCTGTCTCAAAAAACTGAAAAAAAAAAAAATCTTTTAACATCATCCCCATTACTATTACTATTATTATTATTACTTTAAGAATTTTCATTTGTGTAAACAGCTTGTCTTTTTTTCTCTTTTTTTCTTAGATATTTTCTTCATTTACATTTCAAATGCTATCCTAATTGTCCCCTAAACCATGCTCCCCCCATCCTGCTCCCCTGTCCACTCACTCCCACTTCTTGGCCCTGGCATTCCCCTGTATGGGGCATATAAAGTTTGCAAGACCAAGGGGCCTCCCTTCCCAATGATGGCCAACTAGGCCATCTTCTGCCACATGTGCAGCTAGAGACACAAGCTCTGGGAGTACTTATTAGTTCATATTGTTGTTCCACTTATAGGGTTGCAGACCCCTTCAGTTCCTTGGGTAATTTCTCTAGCTCCTCCATTGGGGTCTCTATGTTATATCCTATAAATGACTGTGGGCATCCACTTCTATATTTGCCAGGCACTGGCATAGCCTCACAAGAGATAGCTATGTCAGTGTCCTTTCAGCAAAATCTTTCTGGCATATGCTATAGTGTCTACGTTTGGTGGCTGATTATGGGTTAGATCCCCATCCACTCTCTGGATGGTCCATCCTTTCATCTTAGCTCCAATCTTTGTCTCTGCAACTTCTTCCATGAGTATTTTATTCCCTATTTTGGGGAGGAATGAAGTATCTACGTGTTGGGCTTCCTTCTTCTTGATTTTCTTGTGTTCTGGAGATTGTATATTGGGTATTCTAGGTTTCTGGGCTAGTATCGACTTATCAGTGAGTGCATATCAAGTGAGTTCTTTTGTGATTGGGTTACCTCACTCAGGATGATACCCTCTAGATATATCCATTTGCCTAGGAATTTCATAAATTCATTGTTTTTTATACCTCCGTTGTGTAAATGTACCATATTTTCTGTATCCATTCCTCTATTGAGGAAAATATGGGTTATTTCCAGCTTCTAGCTACTATAAATAGGGAAGCTATGAACATAATAGAGCATGTGTATGTCCTTATTACCAGGTGGAACATCTTCTGGGTATATACCGAGAAGAGGTATTGCTAGATCTGCCGTTAGTACTATGTCCAGTTTTCTGAGGAACCGCCAGACTGATTTACAGAGTGGTTGTACAAGCTTGCAATCCCACCAGCAATGGAGGGGTGTTCCTCTTTCTCCACATTCTTGCCAGCATCTGCTGTCCCCTGAAGTTTTGATCTTAGCCATTCTGACTGGTGTGAGATGAAATCTCAAGGTTGTTTTGATTTGCAGTTCCCTGATGATTAAAGATGTTGAACATTTTTTCAAGTGTTTCTCAGCCCTTCGGTATTCCTCAGTTGAGAATTCTCTGTTTAGCTCTATACCCCATTTTTTAAATGGGGTTATTTGAAATTCTGGAGTTCAGCTTCTTGAGCTCTTTGTATATATTGAATATTAGTCCCCTATCAGATTTAGGGTTGGTAAAAATTCATTACCAATCTGTTGGTGGCCTTTTTGTCTTATTGACAGTATCTTTT